>NC_137659.1:24156156-24601156 GCF_963422515.1 Blennius ocellaris
GTGAGCACTGTTATTTTCAAAATAAAACATCCTTCATTCAAAACAGATAGTGAAGCATTAATTCAACATCATGCGTGGAGCAACCAGCCAAGAATAAAAGCCTGTCCACTCAAGAATGCCGTTTCACATAAACAAGTCAAAGACTCACATCTGCGGAAAACGATAATATCATCAGCCCCCCCCCCCCACCCCCCCACACTGCGGTCCGCAATGTCACTTAATAACCACAACAATGGTGGATTACATGCTCCGGTCGAACCGTAGAAGCTAATGATACAAGCAGGTTTAATAAGGCCATGTTGTATTTCTCCAGTACCAGGAGTAGCATGAGTGTACTTCTATATTTCTATGTTTTCTATGTCTTCATCTGCATTTTTTGTGTATTTGTTGAGTCACACCACCCCTAAAGGCCTGGCATATGTACTACATGCCCTTAGGCATCGTGTTGAATTTGTTCGTTTGGGAATGCTGAGGAGAAAAAAGATTGTTTTGGCTGGCGTGGACAGAGTCTAACTCTCCTGAGGACACTGCCTGTGTGAACTGAAATATAACCAGTGCAGCTGTGTCTGGTATGAGCTGATAATAATTCTCACCAATCATGTTTTCACTCATTAATGTTTTGCATTTGTTCTGGGTAACCTGAACCCTTTGCAGGACAATTCATAATATAATTAAACATTTTCAATACTTCAATCATCACACAACAATGTTAAAATATGTATATTGGTGTTGGAGGTCTCTTAAAAAATCTGGAGTTTTAAAGTGGCTGAATTTTGTTTGTTTGTTTGGGCGCTTTGTTCAAACCAGAATCGTCCACAAGGGGGCGCACCCCAATACAGGAGATTTTGATTGTATTGTCATCAACACAGGAGACTTATGCCATACATTGAGCTACTGAATGTTTCACTAATTTGGGACAATACCCATGACAGTTCCTACCCATGACTTCCCTACAAGTTGACAGTTTCTGTGGCCAATCAAACCATGCCGAACATCCCTATCAATCGAAATCCTGCATGGAATCTCGCAAGTGAGAGTTGAGGTATGAAAAAGGGTCAGAACAAGCTCTATGTTTGATTATTTTTCCTAACAAATTTTAAGGATCGATTTAAAGATCATTTCAGAGAGACTGGATATATGAGAATACCTGGTGACGACTCCTTTAAAGCAGAAGAGCCACAAGTCGCTCTTATTTTCATGAATTCTCTGAACCCAAACGAAGCTTCACCGTCTTCACTGTGCAGCACATCTGCTTCATGCGTTTTGTATTTTTTTTGTATTAAAGTGCTTCACACATGACTGGTAGTGTGGAGGAAATAAGAAGGGATGAGGAAGTTCACCATATAAAGGGTTAATTTGCTGGTCTGTGTGCAGTCACATTGAGGAGAAGAAGCAGCTATACCTTCTCGTAGTAGCGCAGCTCGTAGTCCAGGATGATGCCATTGGGCTGGTCCGGCTGAGGCCAGGACAGCGTGAAGCTGTTCATGGTGGAGCTGATTTGGTGCATGATGGGAACAATCGAAGGAGCTGAGGGAAACAGCGAGAAACACAAATTAATACAGTTTGACAAAAATGGGCTATCAGCTTCATTGTTATAGTAGAGGTTTATTCTGGATAATAAAACAGCAGTTATCCTGCAATTAGGTTTTTTTGTGACTACTTTTGACTGAACAGCACAGTAACCGCAAACCATTTATCTGAAAGTTTTTCCCCCACTATTACTTAAGTCACTTAGTGAAAATTTGGATAAGATGTGAAACCCAACTTTGCAAACAATTAATCTGAACCATTTTTCTTACTTGAAGCGTTAAATTGAATATGAGGTGGTGCTTTAACTGCCATATTGATTTTTTTATAGTGCTATAGGAAACCCACTTTATTATCTGCCTGATTTATCAAAAACAGTAATGACAGTTAATGATTGTTGATGGTTTTCAGTGCAGCATCTTCCAGCCATCCATCTTCCATACTTATTCTATCAGAGTTAAGCTTTCAGGAGAAAATATTGCAGCTGAAGTTGAGCAAGAAGCATGGGAACCTCACAGCAGTCAGTCTATTACAGAGGAAACACAGAGAGAAACACTATTACCAATTTAGAGGCACCAATTAGCCTAACGAACAGGACTCTGGGTTAAAGCACCCACAGAAAAGATGCAAACAGCACAAAGACAAGCCTCAGCTGAGAATCAATCTTCTTTCTGTGTCTCCTCAAATGAATTTTTTTATATATAAGATATGCACAATGTTATTTTCTATTTGTGGGTGTTTGTTTGGCTGTAATGTATTTTGACATTATTGACATGATTTACTGAGATGCTGCATGAAGTGTGCTTAATTCCACGCTGACACAAACAGATTGTGCATTTAGTTTGTATGTGTTTTGAGGGTGATTTACCAAGAATAACACCACGTAGACAGGACATTTAAAAGACAGTTCTGCAGCACAAGGCCTGTTCACACAAAAATAATCTGCTTCGAAAAGGCATCAAGTTCACCGTGAAGTGACTGGATGGAGAGTTGAGCAGCCACAAGCGCAAAAATGTGGACATATTTGTGGACAGACTTATGAAACTTACCAGAGCGTTACAGGTAATAAGTCTACAGTGAAAGTTATAAGGAGTCAGCTGAGGAAATGCCTCTCAGCTCAATAACAGCAGCAGTTCGCCTTTTGAAACGTATTGAAGCAGACACGTTTTCAGATGTGTATAATTAGTATTAGTATAAGTGTATCCCTGTAGTTTACACCATATGGTACGCATGCCTTATATCCCATATTCATGAAGGGAAATGCACTAAATGTGCTCCTCAGTGTAGCTTCATTAGTGGAAACGCTTCTGCAATATAATGTGCACATGCAAACCTGCATTTGATCAGGCACTCTGTTTCTACTGTTTACTTTCAATACTTGCAGATGTATAAAAGTCCAGATTCATATATATATATGGTGACTTAACACAAACCGTGCTGTTACATTCACACCCAACCACACGTGCACACACACGTAACAACAACAATTATCTGGCCATCATGACGGTCCGCAGAAGCCAAGATCAGACAGTGAGAGGCTCCCTCATCCGTGCCCAGGTAACCAGCTGAGTAAGGATGATTAGGCTGCTCTCAGCCATATTCTGGCACTGCAAGACCAAATATCAGCAGGCTGAGTGTCAGCTCCAGTTAGCGGGACTCTGGCTACCGAGTCTGGCAGCAATCCGTCAAACATGTGTGTGTATTTAAAGTTGCTGTTGGAGTCACTCATTTTGGTTATTAGGACAAATGATTACCGTATTTTCCGCCCTATAAGGCACCTAAATACCTCAAATTTTCTCAAAAGCTGCCAGTGCGCCTTATAACCCAGTGCGCCTTATATATGCACAATTGTTCTACTTGAGACTACTATTTGACAGCTGAACAACCAGAAGCTTTTATTTTGACAACTCTAACTTCGCAACCGGATCTTCAGAGCGGACGACACTCCACACAACACCTTCATCACTCATGGTTGCACACCAACATTCTAACAAACCAAAATAAACTAGATGAAATAATTACTCCCTAAACTGGGGAACAAAAACACATAAACACAATCAACACAACACCAAGCCCAACAACAACCCACAATAACCTCCAACAACACAAAACATGAATTTGTCAAATTCAACCTGAGCTCCTCAGTGCAGCCAATAGAAACTCCCATAATTCATTGCAGCTGTTTGTGGTGTTTTAAATGCAATTATTGGGGGTTATATTTGGTTTGTGGCGTCGGTAATAATTGTGTTGTGTTGTGTTTTTGTTGCTTAGTTCATGTAGTTTAGTTTATTACTGGTAGTTGTAAGTTGTCAACCAGCAGTGAAGAAGGTTTTGTGTGTAGTCTCCTCCTGGCATAGGCTGCAGGTAGGACTATCAAAATAAAATGCGTGCACCTCTCTGGGTGTTAATATCAGTGGAAAATGTAACATAATGGCTTTAAACTATAAATGTTGCTGACCACTGGTCTATTCCATGCACCTTATAGGGCGGTGTGCCCTATATATGAATGAAGTTGTAAATTATGTCAATCAATGTAGGTGTGCCTTATAGGGCAGAAAATACGGTAGTGTGACCTGCACAGAATAAAAAAATTCAAATTTGAGGACTTTTCAATCAAACACATCAGACATTGACCTTCAATTTTTGAAAAACACATTGTTCTTCTGAAACAAAGTTTGGATACAGCAGTTCCAGTTGGCCAAATATTTAAAAAGACAATCACACAAGTGCATTTAAAAGTGTAGACATGGTTAACTCGGCCTGCTTAAGTTGAAACTGAGCATCAAAGTGTGTGAGAATCCTCCTTCCAATGGAGCACCATTGGGATGTTTTAAAACTGGAGCTCTGAAATGACTGTGATGCAATCACTGAGGGAAGTTTCCAGCACTTTGTTGAATCTATGCCACCAAAACTTCAAGTTAGTTATAAAGGGCTCTCAAGTGGTGGTCACGCGCAGTAGGAAGATAGTGACGTTAATGCTGAGGCCAAATCCTTGCACACCTGCTGCAAGGCCACCGAGAACTGAAAGTGATATGAGGAGACGGGCAGGGTACACTGTGAACATGCCGCTAATTCATAATGACACAATCTAGAATACATTTCCATTGTTTACCAGGGCAGAAAATAGTTTTAGTCTCAGCGAAGCATGCGAAATACCTCATGCATTGTCGTTCCACTAATGTACTGTAATTCCAATTTGAATAAATCTTGCATAATTGGGCTTTTTGTTAATGCAGCCCATAAACATACGTATATACTTGCACAGCACACTAGGTTGTATCGAGTTACTCCCACTCAGGAGGCATCATTAGTTTATAAATGTATGTGAGAAGGAAATTGGAAAATGTATCTCGAACAAGAGGTTAATAATCTAATGTGCCAGTATGTGGTCTTGCATTCAGCAGAAACGCTGGAAAAAGTGTAAAAGCTGATTCTTTGCCCTTTTTGATGTACTTCGATCTTTCCTTCAGTGTCAATAATGCCATTGTGAGCTTAATTACTAAACAGAGCAGGCAGGAGAAAAAAGTATATTTGCAGGAAGCCAATAAAAGTGACACTTCACGGGAACACGCAACCAACAAGTGGATCTGCAGCACAACAAGGCTCCTGAGGTTTTGTCTATTCTATACAGTCATTCCGTCCATTAAAAGAATATTCCCCAGTCGGTATGAAGCAGGACCCTCCTTGTATATAAACAACATTAAATGAAACCCATTGGAATCAAATCAGTGCCGCAGTGAGACGTGTTTTGCAGCACAGTGTTTTCCATCCCTCGGCCCCGGTAATATACCTGAGAGCGCACACACTGCCTGTCAATTAACCCGGACACTTGGTAATTTCCTGCCCATTCCTTCATTTCTTGTCCACTGCACTGTCATTCCTCCATTATCTCCGACTCTCTCTCACTTCAGAGATTGCAGCAGTGGACCATTAACCATAAAAAAACCCTGGTATGTCTGTATCTGCATTAATGTGTCTGTGTTGTTCAGATTTAACTTAAAGTCATGAACAAAGTGGTTGTCCACTGGAAACGCATGCCATCATCACACACATTTCTCATTTAGTAGAACAGAGACTTTGTGTCTGATCCGGTGCAACCTGCCGTCAGATGAAAGCGTCGTTTAATCTGCATGGACGATAAATCTGGCATTAAATAGATTGAGTTGATCTAAATGTGACCCTGATTTTTTTTTCTGATAATATTACCTTGGAAAATCTTCTCCCTGCTGATATCGGACCTGTAAAAACTGAATTTTAGATGCACATATATATGAGAAATCTGATCGACTAACGGGACGCGATGACTATTGCATCTGTGCAGAATAACAGACGCTATCCATTTAGAGCATTTGCGCTCATGAATATGGAATATTGGGTGTGTAGCCAAACACTGCAGGGAGTTTATCTCCTTGATTATTGTAAAACAGGAAAACTGTTATTGTAATGAGAGGCAATTCCTCAGCTGGCTCACCACCTCTTTTATTTATTCATTTATACCATTAAATATCAGATTTTTTGATACAATTTTAGATTTTTAGCTTCGGATCGCTTCTTAGGTCTCTTCTGAATCTCACGTCAAAAAATAATTCTCTATTTAATGAGAGACTTATTGGGCTATATTAGGAACCAAAAGTAGGAAGTCCAATATTTAACTAAGGATGCAGGTTAGTACATGTGGTGTACCTACAGAGAGTGGAGTTCCCCAAAGTGGCATCATGGCCCAGACTTTCCATCTGAGAGGGCATGCAATCTGAAAACCCTTCTGACTGTGTATTTAACTGAAGCCTGCGGGCAGGTCAATCCTTCATGGCTCCATCCCTCTCAGGGCTCAAGTACTGGTTGATACAAGAGTCCAATAATCTATATTTTCTTTTTATTATCCTAACGTTAACTAAAGTGTCCCTATTGCAAACTTCAGCATCGATTACAGTACACTTCCTGTGGAATTAATTTAAGCCCAAAGCTCAAAATTGAAAGGAAATGTGTTCAACAGATATTTGAATCACACACTTTCAATCATCATTGACAAATTGGATTGATCTGTGCAGAGAAATGATGCTGCAGACTGTCAAAGAGTTTTGTTCCAACACTTAAACAAAGTTGTGCTGAGGCAGATTCACTTCTGAGGTTTTCTTGCAAGTTAATTTGGCCAATACATGTATTTCAAATGAGAGGTTTGGAGAAACTAAGAGATGAATATATCAATCTATGATATATGCAAAAACAGTCAGATGTCAAAAAAGATCACAAATTATTAACTCGGCATACAAACTGCTTAACTTTTCACTAAAAACTGAAGCCTTTAATTGGCAACATGAGTACATGCCCCAAAATCATCACAAATGCCTTCAAGGTGCCGAGATGAACTCTAATTTAAAGTTAAAACATGGAACCAGTCATCAAAGCAGCTTGTGAACGTACAAGTGACTTTGATTGAAACGTGTATTCTGCGACTGCTCTGACGTTCGCAGTCTTGGTGTTTGCAGATCATGGATCATTGGAGAGAACCCCCCCCCCCCCATGCCTGCAGGCATAAATCCATCTCCACACAAGCCCGTGCTCTACATTTTGTGCTGATCAGCCTCTTGGCTGTTGGCCTGCTCGCTGCTGAGGCCTCGTCATCGCTCCACCTGGTCTCCACTCACCAGCTCCCTGAATAACTCCTCTGTTGAAAAGGCAGCAAATGGCACCCTCGCTCAACTAAATGATCCTTTTATCGCACTCCTTCATGATTATTCTATTTCTTTCCCAGCTTGACGTACTTTACGCTTGCATCAGTGTTCAGGTCTGTGAAGTCTGAGGAGAAAAGCCTTTGACCTTTTCTCCTGCTGTGTTTGCTTTTTCACTAGTTTTGATTGGGGTTAATATTTCTTGATTGAATGTGAACAAAGGAATGGGGTCTGTTGATTCGGTCGGTGTGAACGGATGGTGTTTGGTGAGCCTCCCCTGGCTCACACCTTGTGCCCCCACCCCCCCCACCCCCTCGCCTCTACACCCCTCACAGAGCGTGAGGCTGAGCTTCACCTCAGTTCACTTCAGCCCCTTTGCTCCTCAAGCTGGTTCACGCTCCACTGACCAGGGCTCGGGCTGCTCGGGCTGCCTTGGCCGCATTATCAATTACCGGCCACAGGCACACTCTGTTCCTGACGGACCCCAGGGGAGGGGCACTCCACACAGAAATTTCTGCAGTTCAAAAAAGAAAAGGCCTGACAAGGAGAGCCCTGGGTCCTGGTCCCAATCCAATCCATGTGTTTAGGAGTACAAAGGAAAAAAAAACAACTCATTTTTACCATTGAAACGTTTATTGGTTGTGCGTCTAAATGTTACCTAGGCTGAGATCTCTCATTCTTTATCAAGAACATCATGATGGAATTTCTCATTAGACCATTTTAAGAAACACAAGTCACTCAGAGCTTTGAATGTTTGAACATCAACACACAGCTCAGCTTAGCATCTTTTTACCGCTCAGTTTGGAATCGTAAAGTTTCCTCCAGACTTTTAACACTCTTATAAGTTCACAGGTAGCCACACTGTGACAACAATCTTAAAATATAACTTTGGGCCATGACATGAAGCTTGCTCTGTGCAGATTCGAAGACACGAAGAAAAGGCAAACTGAATTGCAACCTCTGGGGACTTTCACATTCAGATAGTCCTGGACTCGGTTCACTTGGGGGTGAAATTCAAGCAACACTTTTCTGACCAGATCAAACCACATGGAAAATGTCATGCAATTATATCAGCTGCTGGTTTGGGGCACTATTGGCCAAAACACTGACCAGAGAGTATGTAAAGAAGAAACACAGCTCATTGATCAGTCTCGACAGAAACCGGAAGTCCCTTTCGAACCCTTTAGCCCATAGTGCCTAGGTTAATTAGCTTGTGGCTAATGGGTAGTCACAAATAACTGTGATATATTGTCTTCAGACCAGATATCAATGAGTCTTCCTCACTACTTCTTCCTCTCTACTTCTTCCGCACCACTCCACGTCTGCCCGCAATATATTTTCCAACTTTTTCTTTCTGCTTCTGTGTCTTCTGATTAGCCTGGTTAGCTTTGTTTTTTTACTATCCAAAATGCATTGCAAAGGCATCACGTCCCCTCATCGATGTTTTCAGAGGAACTAGAGATCGCTTGTTAGATCTGGTTTGGAGTCTGAGGGAGCGTTCGCAGACGCCTAAACGAAACAGTCTTTTCCAGAAACTCCCTGAAGAGAACTCTGGTCCGGATCAAACAGAGAAATGTGTTAGAGAAACCAGGAAGAGCGAAGGCCTAGCCAGGCCCGGCCGGAGGACAGCCACCCTCCAACCCCCAGGAGCCCCAATGCCACCCCCCCCCTCACCGCCCCATCCCCTAATCCCAACCCACTCACACACCCACACCAAAGCATACGCATACACACACAGACACACATATATACATACACACGCACATACATTTATTTGGTTGGGAGGGGGTGACCCCCACTCCCCAGGCCGCCAGCCAGGCCCCCACCAGGCCACTCCGGGATCTCATCCTCCACCAATCCAACTGTGATTAGGGAGGGAGAACCACTAAATAAAGTTGAATTTAATTGAATTGAATACAACGATCAGCTCAAAACGGTATTGTTTCACTGCTCATTAGCTTGTCTTGGTCATGGAGGGATTGTGAAGAATGCGTGACGGAGCTTTACAACAAATCAATCTGAATTAGAAAAATAAAAGTGGGTTATGAAATAAAGTTGAAATCTAATGAAAAACAAAGAATCCTATAAAAAAGTCAACAAATTTAAGTTGAGGGGGGCCAGCTGGAGAAACGCCCTGAAAACCCAAACAGCAGCGTTTGTGCTGCAGGCTCAGCCGATTTACAGCCGTAAAAATATTCCTAGTAAATCAAGTTGCATGTTGTCCATGAATCTAACACAACCTCCTCTCAGTTTTTTGTGTTATCTGGGACAAACGTCTGATTTCCATTATTCACGAAAGCAAAGTGTCTGTGTATTATCTATCAGTTGCATTCTGTTATGGATCAACTTACAAAAAATATAATTATTTTGCTCAATAGGTAGTATGTTTCTGAACATTTTTATGACATACGAAACTTTGATAAATCAGGTCCAAAGACTTAAAGACCTCAACAAGATGAAGAAGCAGCTGACACCCCCAAACAGTCAATGCCAGTCCACCATCACTCTCATGATACTGAATAAAGTTTCATTGCATTATTCCCTAAAGGGGAACGACAAACTTTTATTTAACCAGTGTGTGTCTCTGGACAGACTATAACTAATCTTCTCAGAACAAAAGCAGGACAGTGTGGAATAAACAGCTTGTACGTGCGTCCTACTCTCCTTCCAGCAGCCAGTGTGTGAAGAGCCTGCCAGAGACAACGCGTTGAGCCCATATGAGGGTGAAAATCAGCCCAATGAAGGACCGCTGTCCCCTCCAAGAGCGTCCCCCTCCGTCACCATGGGACACTGATGCTGACAGTGATTGGTGACTGTGTCCTGCACTCCTTTCTCCTCCTCCCTCCCTCCCGTCTCCTGCTCCCGTGCTCCACTTTTATCTGGCCCCGCTTGCAGCCCCTGGCTTTTAATGCAGAGCTTGGCTCTCCATTAATCAAAGTCAAAGCATCCTTGTGTCTGACATAGACAGAAAGAGAGAGTGAAAAGAAGAAGAGACAAAGGGAGGCCAAGAGAGAAGAATGAGACAAGGTGATGAAAGGATGAAAAACCTATTTACCTCTGTATGACTAATCGACTGCAGAATATGAATAAGCCAGGACATTGTTCGATATATTTGGACTGTGATTACTTCCTCTAATCATTCATTTAAAGTGAAGGGTGACATTATATCTGGATTACAGTATTTTATAATTGTGGTTTCATAAATTTTAGACAGAAAAATGTGTATAATAACTTACAGAACTGCAGTCATTACCCTTAGGAAGCAAATACCCATACAGTTTCCCAATCAATGTTTGTGATATCTGCTTAAATAAACCATGAGTGGATGGTTTACAATCAATGTATCCAAACTAGGTTCACATCCAGCCGGATCCTACTGATACTTGGTAAAACAGGTCTGACCACAGGACTAACAGGGATACTTACTCACATCGACAGTTAGTTTAGAGCAGTGGTTCTCAATTATTTCCTGTCATGCCCCCCCTAGAGGACAAAAAAATGTTCAGCCCCCCTCCCCCCCCGAATTGTACTACCATTGAGAACCTGATAATATTTATTTATTTATCTGTATAAACCATGTATGAGTTGCTGGCACCAGCATTCTGCATACAATCGCCTGATTATCAAAATAAATTAATAAAATGAGCTGGAGGCCCTTTTTTTATCGTTCAAGCATGAATAAAGACACTAATACTGAAAGTCGCGCCTGCCTCACGCCCCCCCTGACACCCCACCACGCCCCCCCCAGGGGGGCTCGCCCCACCATTTGAGAAGCACTGGTTTAGAGTGACCAGACTATCTGATTTGGATCGAGGAAGCCAAAACAGTGTAAAACCGATGTAGCCTCAGGGAGATCATGTAATCTTCACACAAGGAGGTTCTGACCTTGAATCAAACCTTTGAGCAAAGCTGCTAAACAAAAGAGCTGCACGATCTATTGCAAATTCAATGAAGATAAATATGCATTGACACTGATTTAACAGTGATAAATTAAACATTCCCATGCACTGTGCTTTCATGCTCTGCATGTCAACACATTTGGCCTATCAGATGGAGCCCTGCCTGTGGTGATAGAGATGAAATGTAAATTAGGGGCAAGAGAAAGAGCACTGTTGTTTGGAAGACGAAACCTCAAAGCATACAACATGAAAACATTTGCCATTCTGAAGAAAGCTGAAATATACAATCAGTGTAATTCCTTTCAAATAAAAAAAAACAAACAAAACAAAACAAAAGCTCAATATTATAATCTGTATTTTACCATATAAGCCAATTTTAGTTTTATTAGTTTCACCTTGAAAGAAGAGAGAAAGTTTGATGTCTCTCATCTGAGATTTCTTGGATACAGAGATGGCCGAATTTGCTTCTCATGCAGCACGGATTTCAAATATAAACTCCCTGCTGGAAGTTTCTGCTCTGTTGCTCACACAGAAAAACTGATAGGACAGAGTGTTGCTCTTACAATTGATCAGCTGATCTTGCACCAAAGCTCCATTGAAAGGACAAAACACAACAGCGTAAGCACATCTGCAGCCGCAGGCACAATTTAAGTTGTTGTTTCTGTGTATTGTACTCGAGGCTTGTGTTTGAAAATGCTGCCACACTATTGAACCATGTAGCCTTTTAATAGGGACTCGGTGTCTCAGATGAGAAGAGCAGCCAATAGTCGTGTGCTGTGTCTCTGTCAAAGGCATAGGTTCGGCTCCTGGCCACCTTATTAGCGAGGACTCAGAGGACCAAGCCAGCCATGACTACATGGTAATGGGCCTTTTTCAAACATCTTAAAGGGAGATCAGTTCAGCACCGCGGAGTCCTGTCAAGTAGCCATAGTTTGAATTCTTTTTTTTAAATCACCTTATACATACAGGATTGTGTAACTTCACTCTATGTATCATAAAAAAAAAAACGCATGTTCAAACAGACACGTACGCTCTATGAAGCCATCAGAAGTGACAACGGGGCTCGGCGGCATTGAAGCGCACGCTTTTATTTTTGCCTGCAGCTAATACCTTACTTCCTGGATCGAGGGGCAGGAGGCGACCTTAATGAGAGCAGGCATCAGATGAAAGTGAGAGAGCCCGAAGAATTGTATAAGCTGATGAAACCGCCTCAATCTGGTGCAATAAGAAGGAAGCCAAAGAGGCAGCACCCCCAAAATCAAATAGAAAGACTGCGTAAACTGAAGAGGCATAATGAGTAGTGCCTCCAATACCCTCCACAGACATGTTTGTCTAACATCCCATCTGACTTCAGAGCCCCACTGAGCGCAGATCTCTCTAATTCAGCTGGTTGTTTGGATTTCTGTCGTAGTCTCCTGAATGTAACCCCCCCGGCCAGACTTGCCCAATGAAGGCCGAGGAGAGCTTTGTTTGCATTTCTGTGGGAATAGCTCTCCAAACAGCAGCTAAGTTGAAGAAGACTGTTTGTAGTTATACTTGGCATTCTGTGGTCCGGGGGTTTGTTGGCGCATAATCTGGGTCAAGAAGGCAGTAAGATCAGAGAACTCTTGTGCATTAGCTGGGGAAAAAAAACAACAAAAAAACATATATCAGCAGACATTTTTCCTGGTGGATTTTTCAAAGAACCGGTGGAGATTCTCGTCTCAGGCAAAGTATATTTAGTCTGATGGTCCAGCAAACACGGCTGCTTTTCATGAGACTGTGACTGTGACACACATCTTTATGGTCATTTAGCATCTTAATAAATTCACTGGCAGTAGAGTATCGGGCTCCATTCAAACCACGATGACATGAAATAGTTATTTCCAGTGGGTAACAAAGATAGATATGACTAAATTCAGGCCAAGTGTGAATGATGGCCTGGGAGGGGGCAGTATATAACCTCTGCATGTCTGTTTCTGAACGTGTGTCTTCTGTGGAGCAAAGGCCGTGAACGAACTCTTAAATCACACTATTGATCAGTCTTTCCTCTCAGACACACGCTGGGATCGAGGGCAGTTAAATGGTCTCTTTGGCGATTCACACTAAATCCCTGCAGCACCCAGCCTCACCTCCGTGTCCCCTCCCCCCCTCCCCTTCTTCTTCCTCTCACCGTCATCTTCACACGGGCAATTTACACCATAACACCTCTAACTACTGCTGTGTGCAACTTCCTGGGTGGACTGGGTTTACTTAATTTAAAGAGTCTCCACTAAAGTTGTGTCTAGTGTAAAACACAAAGAGACAAGTGAAAACTGTTTTTCCCTTTGCTAAGTGGTGGATGACTTCATGCTTTGCTCACAAGTGGACATGAGTAAAGTCCAAGAAAAATAAAAAGGAATACTGTGAAAAGCGTTTAAGCTTTATTTACCATCCACATCCTACACGTGATATTTTGAACTTGAATTTGGTTTAATGAGCTGAACTACAGCACTTTATAATTGCTTTCACTTTTATTTTACTTTCTGAAGCCATAACAGGTACATTGGGTCCTTATTCATGAATTACACAATCAGTTCTACCTGAAAGACTTGATGTTCTGTTCACAAATACAATGAAAAATTGGTCGGACGGAGGCCAGCTGAGCCACGACATGACATAGCATAATTTCTGTCTTATTGAAAGGTAGTTTGTACTTTGGATGAAACTCATGTTTCTGCTCTGCATCAACCACATTATTGCACTTGTTTGCATCTTTCTTTTACTGATCATAGCGATTCTCATATCAATCAAACCTTCAACAGAACAGGGCTAAATATAAATACACATAAAGCCACAGAGTAGCCACTGTCATTAAAACAGTGAAACTGTTACCTCTAAATCCGAGGCCATGTTTTCCACCGGAAAAAGGTGTCTTGCCCCCTCCAGGTGGGTGGAGTGCCCTTGTCACAGGTGGAGGAGTTCAAGTATCTTGGGGTCTTGTTCACGAGTGGGGGAAGATGGAGCGTGAGATCGACAGGCGGATCGGTGCAGCGTCTGCAGTTATGCATTTTCATTTGTGTTGTGTTTTTTCATTTGTGTTGTTTTTCATTTGTTGTTGTGTTTTTTCATTTGCTGTTGTGTTTTTCAATTTGTTGTTGTGTTTTTTCATTTGTGTTGTGTTTTTCAATGTGTTGTTGTGTTTAATGATTTGCTGTTGTGTTTTTCAATTTGTTGTTGTGTTTAATGATTTGCTGTTGTGTTTTTTAATTTGTGTTGCGCTTTTCAATTTGCTGTTGTGTTTTTCAATTTGCAGTTGTGTTTTTCAATTTGTTGTTGTGTTTTTTCATTTGTGTTGTGTTTTTCAATTTGCTGTTGTGTTTTTCAATTTGTTGTTGTGTTTTTTCATTTGTGTTGTGTTTTTCAATTTGCAGTTGTGTTTTTCAATTTGTTGTTGTGTTTAATGATTTGCTGTTGTGTTTTTCAATTTGTTGTTGTGTTTAATGATTTGCTGTTGTGTTTTTTAATTTGCTGTTGTGTTTTTTAATTTGCTGTTGTGTTTTTTAATTTGCAGTTGTGTTTTTCAGTTTGTTGTTGTGTTTTTTCATTTGTGTTGTGTTTTTCAATTTGCTGTTGTGTTTTTCAATTTGCTGTTGTGTTTTTCAATTTGTTGTTGTGTTTTTTCATTTGTGTTGTGTTTTTCAATTTGCAGTTGTGTTTTTCAATTTGTTGTTGTGTTTAATGATTTGCTGTTGTGTTTTTCAATTTGTTGTTGTGTTTAATGATTTGCTGTTGTGTTTTTTAATTTGCTGTTGTGTTTTTTAATTTGCTGTTGTGTTTTTCAATTTGCAGCTGTGTTTTTCAATTTGTGGTTGTGTTTAGTGATTTGCTGTTGTGTTTTTCAATTTGTTGTTGTGTTTAATGATTTGCTGTTGTGTTTTTCAATTTGTTGTTGTGTTTTTTCATTTGTGTTGTGTTTTTCAATTTGCAGTTGTGTTTTTCAATTTGTTGTTGTGTTTAATGATTTGCTGTTGTGTTTTTTAATTTGCTGTTGTGTTTTTTAATTTGCTGTTGTGTTTTTTAATTTGCTGTTGTGCTTTTCAATTTGCAGCTGTGTTTTTCAATTTGTTGTTGTGTTTTTTCATTTGTGTTGTGTTTTTCAATGTGTTGTTGTGTTTAATGATTTGCTGTTGTGTTTTTCAATTTGTTGTTGTGTTTAATGATTTGCTGTTGTGTTTTTTAATTTGTGTTGCGCTTTTCAATTTGCTGTTGTGTTTTTCAATTTGCAGTTGTGTTTTTCAATTTGTTGTTGTGTTTTTTCATTTGTGTTGTGTTTTTCAATTTGCTGTTGTGTTTTTCAATTTGTTGTTGTGTTTTTTCATTTGTGTTGTGTTTTTCAATTTGCAGTTGTGTTTTTCAATTTGTTGTTGTGTTTAATGATTTGCTGTTGTGTTTTTCAATTTGTTGTTGTGTTTAATGATTTGCTGTTGTGTTTTTTAATTTGCTGTTGTGTTTTTTAATTTGCTGTTGTGTTTTTTAATTTGCAGTTGTGTTTTTCAGTTTGTTGTTGTGTTTTTTCATTTGTGTTGTGTTTTTCAATTTGCTGTTGTGTTTTTCAATTTGCTGTTGTGTTTTTCAATTTGTTGTTGTGTTTTTTCATTTGTGTTGTGTTTTTCAATTTGCAGTTGTGTTTTTCAATTTGTTGTTGTGTTTAATGATTTGCTGTTGTGTTTTTCAATTTGTTGTTGTGTTTAATGATTTGCTGTTGTGTTTTTTAATTTGCTGTTGTGTTTTTCAATTTGCAGCTGTGTTTTTCAATTTGTGGTTGTGTTTAGTGATTTGCTGTTGTGTTTTTCAATTTGTTGTTGTGTTTAATGATTTGCTGTTGTGTTTTTCAATTTGTTGTTGTGTTTTTTCATTTGTGTTGTGTTTTTCAATTTGCAGTTGTGTTTTTCAATTTGTTGTTGTGTTTAATGATTTGCTGTTGTGTTTTTTAATTTGCTGTTGTGTTTTTTAATTTGCTGTTGTGTTTTTTAATTTGCTGTTGTGCTTTTCAATTTGCAGCTGTGTTTTTCAATTTGTGGTTGTGTTTAGTGATTTGTTGTTGTGGTTTCCACTTCAGGGCCACTGTAGGTTTCACTTCCATTGATAATCTCACTTCCACAGATCATTTCATCTTATTGTCACCTGATACATCCCCATTATAGTTGCTTGGATCTTTTCAATATTCAATGTTCATATTTCACACCTAATTTTACTAGTCAAATTCCACAAACTGACTTTGCCACAAATTACTTGATGACTAAATAGCTCAGAGCTTTTTGTATGACATGATTGTCATATATTGACAGATAAGAAATTAAGTTTTCCTCCAACAGCTGCACAGAATAAGCAGAACTTTTAACTAACATGCATGCAATGTGTGCAAGTGGACATGCGGATATATTTTCTGACTGAGTTATTGACTTATTTTGTATCCCAATTAATTCTTATCCATCCTGAAATTGAGCTTTTGTAACTGAACCATATTGTTGGCGAGATCAGTGAAGGACACTCTAATCATTTTACCTCTCAGTTTAGTAGTCTTGTATCAGAAGGATAAGAAAAAAAAAAGAACAAAAAGAAAATGGCATCATGGACTTTGTAGAGCGAGAAAAAAAATGAAGGCTCATTGTTTTGGAGTGAATTTGGTTTTCATTTTTTGAGTGCATTATGAACGTTAATCCATTCTGGACACTTCTGTGCCGACATCGACCCACTACTGAAACCTCCTGTCGAAACAAGGAACAGTGCAATTACCTGGCTACAAAAGGGCCACACAGGGCTGGACACAGGCCTGGCAGATTACTGGCAGACACCTCATTACTGCAGCAGGCTTCAACAATAGGCCTGGGCATTGCTTCTTCTACATCTATCTGTCAAGTGTACTATTAGCCTGTCAAATGGGGACAGTCAGCGCCATTAGGCCACCTTGATAATCAGACCTATTTACTCCCTCATTTTCTCCTCCTTCACTGTCACAGGCCCTCAGTCTGGAGGAAAGAAAGCACTCTATTTCTCCATCCTCCCCTGTCTTCCCACCCACTCCTCCCCTGACTCATTCTCAAAGACAAGTTCAGCCAGTCATTATATTCCTCAGAGAGTCTTTATAATCAAATGCGCTATGGCCTCCAACAACTGCTCCAAATTTAATTTTAAAACGTACTCCTATACAAAAGAGATCCGGATAAGGCAATCACGAACTCCACTGGTCTTTCGAGGGAAACGTAAAGTAAGTTCATTCTGCAATTACGATAAAAAAAAGAACTCATTTTAAATTAATTTTACAAGTGTTTCATCGTCATATTTTACCATATTTCAGTATAATGGAAGGAAACAGCACAAAAATGCAAACGTTTCAAACACCAAACTTTCCAATCTGCCACTTTCTTTTGAAGAGATTTTCCTGTAAGAATCCAACCAACAATATTTCGTCTTTTGCTGCACAAGAGCTGAACTTTACGACTGCATTGAGATCCGGGAAGCTGTGATTTACCCTCGAAAGTGAAGAGAGCCATTTCAATTCCTCACTTGGTCAACATTTGCCCCTGATCGTTGCTTCTGTGTACAAATCGGAGATTTACAAAAACAAGAAAAAGCAAAGTCATTTCTATTGGCTGAGCTCAGATCTGACCAGGGAAAATATATTCTTACAGATATTTGATCCATCTATCCAGATTCAATAACATGCCTCAAACTCACACGAAATGATTTTCACAAAAAAAGAAGATAAATCCATTATACCATATATCAAATGAGCAGATGAGTCCAAATTGAATTAACAGATTTAATTTGATTGAAGTAGCAAACTGTTCTATGGTGGCCTGTAAGTACAAATACAAGGGAAATGCAGTTTGATTGTCCTGGTAGTTCTACTTAAAATCTGAAATGTTGGTTGCTTTGTTCCATATCTCATTGATTCAGGTCAGAAGAGGGATTTTTAAAATCAAAACTGAGTCTATTAGTGATAGAAATCACAGGAGGAGCAGAAAAGGTATGCACACGCACGCACGCACACACACGCACGCACGCACGCACGCACGCACGCACGCACACACACACACACACACACACACACACACACGCACACACACACACACACACACACACACACACACACACACGCACACACACACACACACACACACAAAGGATTAATAATAAAAATAATGAAAGCCCAGTGTGTTCTATATTCATTTGTCCATCCATCTTCTGGATCCTTCATCCTGTGCAGGGTCACAGAGTCAATGCAGGCAGCTGACTTTCAACCAGGGCAGGACACACACACCAGACAAACATTTGCTGGACACACACACTAGATACACATGTTGGATACAGACTGAACACACACACTGGACCCACACACTGGATACACACTAGATACACACTGGAAACACACATTGCATACAGACTGGACACACACTGGATACACACACTGGATACACACTGGACACACGCACTGGACCCACACACTGGACACACAATGGATACACACTGGACACACACACTGGATACACACTGGACACACAGAAATGGACACACACACTGGACACACACATTGGACACACACACTGGACACACAATGGATACACACTGGACACACACACTGGATACACACTGGACACACAGAAATGGACACACACACTGGACCCACACACTGGACACACACACTGGACACACAATGGATACACACTGGACACACACACTGGATACACACTGGACACACAGAAATGGACACACACACTGGACACACACTGGACAAACACACTGGACACACACACTGGACACACACACTGGACACACAATGGATACACACTGGACACACACACTGGATACACACTGGACACACAGAAATGGACACACACATTGGACACACACTGGACAGACACACTGGACACACATTGGACACACACACTGGACAAACACACTGGACACACACATTGGACACACACACTGGACAAACACACTGGACACACAGACTGGACACACACATTGGACACACACACTGGACAAACACACTGGACACACACACTGGACACACACATTGGACACACACACTGGACAAACACACTGGACACACACACTGGACAAACACATTGGACACACACATTGGACACACACACTGGACAAACACACTGGACACACACAGTGGACACACACATTGGACACACACATTGGACACACACACTAGACAAACACACTGGACACACACATTGGACACACACACTGGACACACACACTGGACACACACACTGGACACACACATTGGACACACACACTGGAAACACACACTGGACACACACACTGGACACACACATTGGACACACACACTGGACAAACACACTGGACACACACATTGGACACACACACTGGACAAACACACTGGACACACACACTGGACACACACACTGGACACACACATTGGACACACACAATGGACAAAGACAACCACAAAGACACTCACTGGTCCAACACAACACAAACACACACCCCAGACAAACACAGACGATTCTGTACCAGTGTGACCAGTTAACCTGAAACACATCCAGGTTTTGTTGTTTTGGATTGTGGGAGGCCCGCCTCGCTGTGGAACCAGAGCACCAACACCACCCTGCAGCTCTTCCTTGGTAATCGTCCCCAAATATATATAATCTCATCTGAAAGCACTCGTGTGAATAATATACACAAGATGATGCATTTGTAAAATTACATGGATCAAGCTATGGAATTATGTGGATAGTGATATGCTGGTGGACCCAACTTAAAATTGCTGTTGAAGAATTGTTTTGGTTTATTGCCCCTCCTTCCAATAGTTGCATAGAATTGTTTGCCCTCCACGACGTGGACACAGACAGACAGACAAGGACACAGCAGGCGGCAACAACCTGAAACCTTGCCTGAAATCGGCAACGATCCAAGTATGTGTCTGGAGGAGGTTTCCTCTAATCTGATATTCAAGTATCGCTCACGGAGCAGTGCTCAACCTCAAATGCTGTTAAAATAAAGATCAGCATTTCTGTGTCTGTTTTCATTTAGCAAGAGCAACAAAGGAATGAAAGCAGCCATTAGAAGCACAACACGAGGCGGCTGTTTGAAAAATACTGAATTAAACAGGATCAATTTTGCCGTTGTTTAGTCAAATTCAGATAACAGGGACGTGTCGGTCTATACGTCTGAAGCACTGCAGACCGGCTTTAGCTGGGGTTAGTCACCCTCAGAGAAAAGAGAGGCGCTCGCTGTGTGGCAATGCACTCAAAACAAAGCCTCATCAAAGAAAGAAATCATAAAAAAGACACTACAGTGACAACAAAGACACGATCCAGTCTGTAAATCAATCATCTTTCAACCTCCCATCTGTGAGCATCACAAAAAGAGGGATGAAAGGACTTCTGTGTCGTTTGGAGAAGGATGATTACCTACAAAGATGTTTAAAAAGCTTGGATTTGTGAGCCGCCCAAAGAGAAATGCAAACCGAGACCATTTCTATCACAGAGACGGAGCAGAGGATCGTGACTGTTCAGCCCCAAAGTGTGACGCCCGCATCTCCTTGTTTGAAATGGGAAAGCCATCCCATTGATTCCCCTCGGCTCACTCTGCAGCCCAGCCTTGAAGTATGCCAAGCCATGAAGAGTGACTCTGATATGTCCGTTGTGCACGATGTGTCACGTTACTGCAATAACAGGGAATCTGCTATTCAAATTCAAAATGAAATTGAATTGCTCAAACAGGATGGCCAAGCAGGTTGCTTATGTGGAGGATGAATGAAAATGTCCAAAACCAAGACGACAATGCTAATAGGAATCTCACATGATGACGCTACAGAGGGATGGGAGGAGTTATCATCATCATCATCATCATCATCACCATTACACAGAGCAGTGGCAGCACTTACCAGCCTGGTTGGTGGTGATGTCTATGGAGACATGCTGCGCCGGGTATGGGCTCTTATTGCTGACACCGTTGACGGCCTGGATCTCGAAGCTGTACAGTGTGTGAGCCCACAGGTTGCTGATGAAGACCCTGGTCTCCGTCAGTCCGAGCTGCCGGGGCACAAAGTCCACGTTGTCGTCACAGTGTGAGCAGGACCGCCGGTCGGCGCGACACTTCTTGCACACGATGTTGTAGACAACGTCGTCCCGACCACCCGTCTCCCGAGGAGAGTGCCACTCCAGGATCACCGAGGTCTCGTTCACAATGGAAATCACATTTCTGGGGCTGGAAGGGACACCTGAACACACACACACAAAGGGCATAAGGGAAATGTGTGTGTGTGTGTGTGTGTGTGTGTGTGTGTGTGTGTGTGTGTGTGTGTGTGTGTGTGTGTGTGTGTGTGTGTGTGTGTGTGTGTGTGTGTGTGTGTGTGTGTGTGTGTGTGTGTGACATCACTGGCTGGGCTCGACCTCAGTCACCCAGCAAATGAAGTTAGATAAAGGTGTTGGATGGATGGATGGATGGATGGATGGATGGATGGATGGATGGATGGATGGATCTGTCATCTATATCTAAAACCATCTTCTGGAATGTGGTTCCACTCATCTGGCTCACTCTTGCATCACATTTCATCCTGATTATTTGCTTTGAATTGATTTGATCCATGACCTCTTTTTCAGAAATGTGTTTTCACCGATTAACTTGTTTCTTTGTATTTCTTACAAGAAATTGTGAATTTAAGAGAATGAGAGGAGTTTATGAAAACATATATTTCAGATCTGGATGTAACAGTAGAGGGGTTTTATGTAAAGATGCATACAAATATTTCTCATGTAGTTTTTTTTTTTTCATAGCCTTTATCATGCTGTGTGAATCCCTACAGCCATTTACACTACCTTTTGCTTTAAAATACAGGAAATAATCCAACATTTACTTCTCAGCAGGGGGCAAAGTAAGTTCGTTTTGGTATTTATTTGACATTCTTATGTCGGGTCAGCAGATAAATATCTTGAATTCCCACAACAGAGGTACATTGCAGGCTTACACCGTAATCCTCCCATCATATCCAGGCCATTTATTTAAACTCTGACAGCATGTCATTTGAAACCGTTTTATGTGTCAGTTGTTTCAATCAAGCATGGCAATTTGTTTAATTATTCTGCAATATTTGTGGATTTGCTGTATATTCTGAGAGTTTGTGAGCTTTTACGGAAGCAAAGTGGTGAAAGACAACAGAATTTATGTGATTCTCAGAAGTGTAAAGCAGAAGTGTCACAACTTTCCGAAATCTAACAGAAGCGACACCTATCTCCATGTTTAACACAACTCATGAGGTTCTATTTCACTAATCACTGTCACAGCCCGCAGATGTCTCCTGCTGTGTTGTTGTTTTTGTGTGTGTGTGTGTGTGTGTGTGTGTGTGTGTGTGTGTGTGTGTGTGTGTGTGTGTGTGTGTGTGTGTGTGTGTGTGTGTGTGTGTGTGTGTGTGTGTGTGTGTGTGTGTGTGTGTGTGTGTGTGTGTGTGTGAGAGATCGTAGGCGGAGCAGGCGGAGCAGGACGCACACCTGAAGCGGATGAGGAAGCCAGTATTTAAGGACCGGGATTCCAGGCGCTCATCGCAAGATCGTTACGTTTACTCTGCGGTACCTAGACCCTGCCCCTCGTGTTGTTAGTTATGAGACTGTTCGCTTCGCGTTTGGAAGCTCCAGAGTATTCTGACCTGAGTTTGTTCTCCCGTACAGTCCCGGTGTGCGCCGCTGCGTCCTGCTCGGAAGTTCCCGACTCCGTGACGCCCGACTCCGCTCCTACGACCCCTCGCCCCGGATTGCCGCTCCGTTGGAGAGACTAAAATAAACTTTATTTTCAATTTACATCCCGGACTAGTTGGCGTTTGAATCCTGTTCACCACCAACCCTGACAGAACGATCTTGCCACCACGGATTCAGCCGACCCGCAAGTCCTACAGCGCGCCATCTCCTCACACGGAAACCTCCTGTCTCAACACCAGGTATTCCTCCGGGAGATTGGGACGTCACTAAATGAACTGAACGCCCAGATGTCGCGCTTCACCAGCCGCCTGGACGGGCTCGTCGCCGGTCAGCAACCGCCGGGTGACGCTGTCGCGGCGGCCGTAACTCCTCCCCCGCCCGCGAGAATACCGCCGACCGCCGCTAGGGAGCCCCAGATCCCCACTCCAGAACGGTACTCTGGAGAACTGGGAGGTTGTGGCTGGTTTCTCCTCCAGTGTGAGCTCGTGTTTAAACAGCAGCCTGCCACCTACTCCACTAATGACTCCCGGGTCGCTTATATAGTTGGGTTACTGTCCGGTAAGGCGGCCAAGTGGGTGACTGCACTGTGGGAGCACGGGTCACCCATATGTGGATCATGCACCCGTTTGATGGCGGAGATGAGGCAGGTGCTTGATCACCCTCTCCAGGGCAAGGAGGCAGCCCGACGACTGATGTCTCTGTCCCAGCGATCGCGGTCGGTTGGGGAGTATGCTGTGGACTTCCGGATCTACACGGCGGAGAGTGGCTGGAATGATCCAGCGCTCCAAGGAGTGTTTCTCCAGGGGTTGTCCGACGAGGTCCATGATGACACGACCGATTTGGAGGAGCTCATCGCCCTAGCGATCCATGTCGATAATCGACTCCGGTATCGTCCCAAGAATCAGAGAACCCATCGGCCTCTACACCATCCTGGGACCCCGGCGGCCACTCCTGGTAACTCGGCTCCCTTCCATCCTGCCTTTCCGGCTCCAGAGGATCCTGGGGAACCCATGCAGCTCAGGCGAGCCCGCCTGTCTTCCACAGAATGAAGGCACCGGATTAATGCCCGTCTCTGCCTGTATTTGGGGAGGCAGGACACCAACGAGCTACCTGTCCCCATCAGCCAAAAGCCTAGGCTCATCAGGATTGGAGGTGGTCCTGATGAGCCATAGCCCCAGCACCCAGCCTTCGGCTCCCTCTTGCCTCCAACTCCCAGCCTCTCTCATCAGTGAGGCCGGCAGCCTCTCACTGCACGCCCTGGTGGATTCTGGAGCAGACGAGAATTTCTTGGACCAGGAGTTCGCGGTGAAGGCTGGCCTAATGTTGGAACCTCTTCCAAACCCCTGGACTGTGAGCACCCTGGATGGCAGGAGGTTGGCCCACATCACCCATCGCACCATTCCCCTTCATCTACTGGTCTCCGGGAACCACAGTGAGGAGATTAGGTTCCTGGTGCTGTCATCTCCTCACGTCCTGCTGATCTTGGGTCTCCCCTGGCTACAGAGACACAACCCCCACATTGACTGGAACCTGTGCACCATTTCCAGCTGGGGAACCTACTGCCACACTCACTGTCTCCAGTCTGCTCCAGGGAGCCCCCTGACACCTCCCTCCGTGGATCAGGAGCAGATCGAGCTGGGTTCGGTTCCTCCTGAGTATCACCACCTAAGGGAGGTATTCAGTAAGCAGCGAGTTGCCTCCCTTCCCCCTCACCGACCATATGACTGCGCCATCGAGCTTCTCCCGGGGGCGCCCCTTCCCTCCAGCCATTTGTATAACGTGTCCCGTCCCGAGAGAGAAGCCATGGAGAAGTACATCCACGAGTCCCTCGCTGCTGGCCTGATCTGTCCCTCATCATCTCCCGTTGGAGCCGGGTTCTTTTTTGTGGCCAAGAAGGACGGTACATTACGGCCGTGCATTGACTACAGAGGACTGAACAATATCACGGTTAAGAATAAATACCCCCTGCCTCTAATGGACTCTGCCTTCCAGCCTCTCCATGACGCCACTGTGTTCTCCAAGCTCGACTTCCGGAACGCCTATCACCTCATTCGGATCCGCGAGGGTGACGAATGGAAGACGGCGTTTAAGACTCCCCTCAGGCACTTCGAATACTTAGTGATGCCTTTTGGACTCACAAATGCCCCCGCAGTATTCCAGCACCTGGTCAATGACGTGCTGCGGGACATGTTGAATCAGTGTATATTTGTGTATCTGGATGACATCCTGATCTTCTCTCGCAGCCAGGAGGAGCATGTTCTCCATGTCCATGCAGTGCTCCAGCGTCTTCTGGAGAACCGGCTATTTGTGAAGGCGGAGAAGTGTGTCTTCCATGCGACCTCTGAGCTTCTTGGGGTACATCATCGAACGGGGACAGGTGAAGGCAGATCCAGCCGAGGTCCAAGCCTTGGTGGACTGGCCCAGACTGACGACCCGTAAACAGCTGCAGCGGTTCCTTGGGTTCGCCGCTCCGTTGGAGAGACTAAAATAAATAACCCTGACAGTCACTTTGAAACAAGTGAAACCGCAGAGGTTACCAAATGTAGAAATTAAAGCCAATAAAGGGTTAAACCACTTTATGGATGCTTATATAATTAGCTTAAGTTTTCTGTCTGCAGAGCCTGACATTTGGAAAAAGATCTGTTTTAATGGTGCACTGCACTCAGAGCAACAAGAACAAGGCCACTTACAAAGCTGAGCACAGATTCACACACTTGTGCTTTTCAACCGGCGTTATGTAAGAAATGGAAAAGTAAAGAGGGCTGTGCAGATGTCCTGTGTAATATTGTTTGTAATTATTTTTCACAGATTCATGAACTTACTCTATAATGGACAGGTAGTAATGTCTATAAGGTAAAGGTAACTAAATACAGTCAGTGAAACAATAAAAGATCATATCAGACAACCGTTAATCATCGGCAAACTCGTCATTGTCTTTACAGCAACATAATATATTGTCTGAAAAGTGAAAAAGCCAAACAGTTTCACAAATTTGTCTTGTGTTAATTTAGCAGTTTCACAGCACTGTAATAAATATAAGTGCCACTGTCCAAGAGCCACTTCTCTCTTTCTTATTTTTCTCCATCTTCAGCACAATTGGAATGCTAATTTATTCCATTCACACCCAGAGAGATCATACAGCGAAACATTTGTGTCTATCAAACATTGGTTATTTAGCAAAATGCAGTGTTGCATGGAGTATTCTTATCCAAGTGGGTCTGGAGATTCACAGTCCTGTTCACTCCCCATTGCCCGCAGCTCGAAGCAGAACCGCAGAAACCACATTCAGAAAGAAATCAAGAAATAAAAGTATTGTTTTGCTTGAGTGGTGGCTTAATATTAGGGTGCAGGAAAGTGGCTCGTTCAGCCTCTTTTTAAGAGTTAAAATCACTTGAAATGGGAGTGTCGGATTTTGCTTAGCTGAGGCATTGTGTCCCTGTGGCTGCTCACCGCCGCTCTTTCTTCTCCGACAGCAGACAAAAGGAGAAGCTTGCCAGAGCTCTTAGCCGCTGCTGCTCGGGATGAGTGAGGAAGCCCTGCACAGCTGATCTGCTACCAATTTACCCTCCATAAAGCCTGACCTTTACTATCGAAAGGGAATTTAAAACCACCCATTCCCATATCCATGACCAGTGTGAAACTACAATTTCACTCAGCTTGAGCACAACTGCTCATTTTCCCATTATACTGGATTTATTGACCCTGTTTTCAACACGAGACCAGACTAAACCAAGGTGTGCTAAAAGTAGGGCTGCCCCATGTATTGCAAATTGATCTTATTTGGGTGTCCACACACGTGTCCCCAAAGGAATTGTGTTAAATTGTGCTGCTGTGCATTGTGCAGGAATGCACAAAAATATGTCATTAATTGAATTATGCAATTATGAAAATGTAATTGACTGACAGAAAAAGTGCAATGTTATATAAAATAAGAATATAATCTATGTGCTTGCATTAGTCACAGATCACATTAGATATTCTAATACTGAGCAGCCTTAGATTTAAACATATTGCAGTAAAGCAGGCTAGTTTAACTTCGAATTTCTGTGTGAGTACGGCTTCATTTAAAATAGTTGTTTCAGTCAACTCAGACTCAATTAATCATTGTTACTGCAAAGCCTTCTGGGAAAGCGACGGAACATGTAAGGGTGCAGTAAAAGCACTGTTACTGCAACGGCCTCTCGGTGGCTCAGAAAGCCAGAAGTCTGTGACAGGAAGGGCATGACCTCCATCGTGTGATTATTATAGTCTGGCTGAGAGGGCAGAAAATGCTCCAGATGCAGGGTCAAACAGCAAATAATTCCGATCCTGGAATTATATGCGACGCAATGCATTTGTTGTATTTGATTGGGAAATATGGGACAAAAACGCTGAAAAGAGTTTGAAGCCTCTACATTGTTTCCCTGGTGCTGCATGCGTTAGTTACTCACGAGCAGTTCTACTCAGTAGCAACCTCTGGATGATCCATCACATGCATGCACTTGTCCCCAAATGTGCATTTCTAGGGGAAAACCCCCCCCAAAAAACAATGCATATCCACGCATGTGGAAAATGTATTTGTGTCGATGTATTTGCGTTTGCAGTGTCTGCATAAATGCATCGACATGATGAGAAAAACAGTATCGGCCAGCCGAGGTGTGAACAAGATGTCACACTGCTCCATCCCAATTACAACCACCCTCCACATACGCCGGGATGGCACAAGTAATCAGATATGACTGCCACTTAGCCAGTGATTTGCAGACCGTTATCACGGCCTTTGGGTGTGTTAATTTGCCAGGGGATTTAAATGACTGAGAACTTTACTTACAGGCTCTTAGCTGGCATCCATTCAGCTTTGCCACTCAGACATGGTTGTGCTTACATATATTCTGTTTTCACTTAAGTTAAAGGAGCAATGTGCAATTTCTCCAAACAGCCCATGGCATTCGGTAAAAGATCTGTTTAATTTTTTAATCTTGACAGCAACAAGGTGACATTTCCAGGAATGAGGATGAAATAATACACTTGCACTCTGCAGTTTCTGCAGTGGCATCATCCAAAGAGATGGAACGTGAACAGAACGGCCGATGCCATAAACGTTAGTTTCATTCCATTTAAACAGATGTGGCAATCACAGTAGGGGCATTATGAAACTGGCTAACTGAATCAACGAGAGAGAGCAAACTGAACATGATTTTCCAGACAGAACCAAGGCACAAACAGGAGAGAGAGAGAGGGAGGGAGGAAAAAAGAGCCAAATGATGCGCCTGCTTCATGTTGAATTAGTGGAATCGTTGAGGGTCTGGTCACAGCTTGTTTCACATGCACAGTCAAGGCGATGAACTGCACTGTCGCGTGTGCTTACATACAACAGCAGCGCCACCGGGACAGAGAGATCCGAGAGTCAAGAAGTCTGTGTGAGCTGTTTACATTTCTTCCAGTCTAAATACAGGCAGATCATTTTGTGTTTATAAATTGAACATAGGCATGTGCGTGCGTGTGCGTCACGGATCACACTCAGAGACTCAGTTGCGGACAGAAACATGGCAACCAGGGATACTCTCGGAGCACTTTAATAAATGAAGTGGCAATGAACACCAAACAACACAAGCAAGCAGAACTCCAAGAGCCAGAATTACAGATGTAAGGACTTAACCTAGAAACAACAAACTTAAACCCATCAAAACAGAACTCCAGAATAAACAATACAGAACCACTACACAGACTAAGGAACCACCCCAAACAAACTATCAGGACCCAGCGGGAGACTGAGGGAGCACACTGCCTGGTACGAAGCGGAGCGGGATGAATGGCGTGGTCGACGCTGGAGACCAACGGAGGTGGCGTGTGCTGCAGCCAGAAGGATGGTTGTCAGGGAGTCTTGTGCTGCAGCTGTAGGAACGGACCAACGAGCAGCGTCTCATGCAGGAGCTCGGTGCAGCAGGGTGGGTCAAGAGGGTAGGTAGTTTTACAGTCCGACGCCGAGTCTTCATCTGATGCCAGCTTTATAGAGAGAGGTGCATGTTGAGTGAAGCCACACCCTGCCGCAGGTGAGAGCACTCAGGAAATCAGCACTGCACTTGTCCACACCTCACACAGCATGCAGCACACGCCCACCTCGGAAAAAGGAAAGGAGGGAGGGGGAAGGGAACAAATGCTGCCACTAGGCAGAGCCAGAGGTGGAGGTCATGACAGTATATGTGTGTGTGTCAGCCTGTTTCAGTTCATTGTAATGCCATCTTGTGAGACTGTGCAGTGGTCAATTTGCCACACGGCAGTAACAACCCAAGTTCGATTGTCAGTTCCAGTCGGGGGACTTGGATTGACTGGGGTGGAGGGGCAGCGAGAAATTTCGCACCTTCGTTTGGTTCGGTTTTTCTTTCACACTGCGCATTTGATGACAAACTGCCTGGACAACGTCACGCAATTACAACAGCGGCTCCTTTGGGGGCACTGACCAGAGAGGAAGAAAAGCATGACGAAGTACAAACACGGCTCATCGATTGGTCTGGACTGAAAGTGGAAATCCCACCCTTTTGCTGGCTAGTGGCTAATGGGTAGCCACCAACAACATATAGTTTTCAGACCAGATATCAATGAGTCTTCCTCACGACTCCACGTCTGCCCTCAAGATTACATTTGTTTTTCTTTCTGTGTCTTCTTCTTTGGATTCACGCTGTTAGATTTGTTTGTTTACTCCCTAAAATACACCGCGCTCCATGCGTGTCCTTCAATCCGTCTGCTGATAATCCTTGATGTATTCACACTGTCCGTGGATCGGACCCTCAGTTGACTTGCAAGAGAACTGAGACCCATGTTTTCAAGTCTTGCATCCGGATCAGAGTTCCGGGAGCTTTTCACTCATGCCCAAACGAAGCGCACTTCCCCTGAAACGAAGTGTGGTCTGGATCAAACAGTGCTGGCGTAAAGTTTCCTCCAGCTACGGACACATCAGATGAGTTGTAGTCTGTGAAATGGAAATTTGATACCTGTTTGCACTGAACCTGGATACACTAAAACTTTAGAGCAGTGTGATCTGTTGTCAGCTCTGGATCTTCGTGACCCTGAGTTGGATGAATGGTTAACGACGGAGTGATGTCATTATTCAGACTTGTTTATTTAAAAAGCACAAAGTTCCTGATAGACATCCAACTATATTCAATACCAGTGCTTGGATCTGTAATTGCATGATATTTTAATCAAGTATACACACTGCTGTGTCCTCATAATAATGTGTATATGTCATTGTAATGTGCTGTCATCCATTTTTAACCCAGTAAAATTAAGTAAAAATGGCCTGCAGCAAAGAATCTATTCTGAATTAATACCATTACATGTGCATTATTTCCAGAGTTACAGTAGCTCCAGCATGTCTCCCCTCTCTCTCTCTCTCTCTCTCTCTCTCTCTCTCTCTCTCTCATAATAACAGGTGATGCTTTAAGGTTCCACCTGTACTGTTAAAAAGCCACATCCCAGTTTTCCCCCAGTTTCTAATATACGGAGTGCCCCAGTGAGCAAAGTACAACCATTTACATATAGTTTACTCACCCACCGTTTGAACAGTCTGGAGCCAGTGCGGCTCTTCTTTCAAACTGTTTGTTTTTATGATATGAAACAGACCTTGAGGGACCAACAGAAGGTCCCTGTGTGGAAATACTTAACACAGCCAGAGGAGGATGAGGCAGAGAGAGAGAGAGGTTGTGTGGGTTGGTGAGACATGAAATAAAACATTTTTTTTAAAGACTAATACTGTTTTTATGAAAGACTGAGTAGTCATCAATAGACTGACCACACACTCATTGAGCAGACACAAAATTCGCTCAATCGAGTGTTTATTAAGGAGGCACTGTCTAAGACCGTGACTCCACATGACTTGATATGTTTTATAGATGCATCCATGCACGTGCAGTCTGGAGCATTGTGTGCTAAAAATGGTTTGAGGACGATAATAGTGGGCTCGACAATTAGACTGAGTTAGGTCCATGTAATACTGCGTTGCTGAGAGAGAGCCCGGCCATCTGACGGTGGAGTTTGTGAACCAACTCCAGAGACCCAGTAAGAAAAGGCATAAAAACACTATGGAGAAAAGAACAGAATATTCATGCACTTTGATGGCTCACTCGCTTTTCTCTTCGAAAAGAAAAAAAAAAAACTTCCAACGGGATGAGGAGGAGAATGGGAAAAGGGCTAACCTTTTCAGTGGGGAATATTCACGGGTTTTGTTACAAGGGAGGTTTTCAGGGGACTGGCCACATATGTGAGCATTGTGTGTTATGAATGAGGAATGAGTAAATCCATCAGAAACATAGCATTTTCTTCAGCATTCCCAGTATTGACGTTTATTCAGTTGCATTCCTACTATTTTACGTGAGCCTCCCGTCCAAAATACAGACTTAACAAGCACATGAAGCACAAGCTTATTCAGTTATATTCATGTTGCCATGCACCTCACTGTGACTGCCACACCACCGTAAGCTATATTTAGTTCAAACTAAGACTGTCCACATGAGAGCACTGTTTCATGTAGCCGCATAATCTTTGGTGTGCTCACGGTGTGGTGTTTTAGAAGCCTGAAAATTGAGTTGTTTTGATGACAGGTTCCAGAATAGACAAATTTGAAAATGCCAATTCTGCTTTGAAGTATGAATGGGAAATATGTCCATTAGCTGAAAATGATTATGTCATTGCCCCACCCCTTGATGTCACTTAATAATAACAAAAATGGTGAACGACATGCTTACAGATTGTGCAGCAGCAGCTGTTGATGCTGTCTGGTTAATAATGCCAGATGATACATTTGTAGAATACAAGTCTTCTTCTCCGTTTTTGTTGTTTGTCTGTGGCAAAGTTACAGTGCTACCTATAGGGCTGGCATATGTATTACATTGTTTTGAGTCGTTCTCTCAGGGTCTAAATGTTTCAATGTACATGTTAAAATTTTCCTTTGACACAGAGCTGCCTGTCTGTTGAAGACTTTATCATTCTATTTTTGACATTAGCCCTTGCATAATCACTCTCCACCCATTTCCACTGTTCCTCTCTCCAGGATTCTCTGAACCTGCGTCCTTGCTGCCCTACAGACCAATAAGCAATGGTTTCACCAATTGACTCCCCTGCTTGTCATTCTCCTTCCTCTGACTCACACATGGAGGGGGGGATGTGGAGGTACGTCACAGTGGAGCTCAGTACAAGAACCAGAAGGGGATGGAGCGAAATGCATACCAGGGTCTCTAAAGTCCTCACTATCCTGGGCAGCCGCACCGAGAGCAATGGGCTTCACAATGAGAGACAGAACACTTGTGGTGTTACTCCCCTTGGGCTTCTGCTGCAGCCAGCACAAGACAGAGGACTGGAATAAAGAGGGAGTGGGAGGTGGAGGGGGGGGGGGGGGGGTTTGAAGTGCTTCCCAGTCTTGGCATATTCATATCCCTGAAGGAAAATGGTGGAGGGGGTGGGGGTGGATGGGTATTGCATGAGGCCCCCTGCTGACAGAGCCATGCGCTGGACAATCCATCAGCAAGCTAATCAGACTGATCTGGAGCATACAGGGACCCGAGCCTCTGACGACGGCACGAAGCACTTAAGCTACAGCTTCTGCCGCCACAGAATGGCCTGATTTAAGCTTCTCCAGCAGTGCTCTTATCAGGACCCGCAGCATTAAAGAGATTCTTACTAGGATGATCTCACTGGTTCCCTCCGCTGAGATCTGGGGTGCTCAGAGAAGTGAGCTCAGCTGCTACTGTATGTTCCAACTTTCCGAGAAAGCTTTGAATGTGCTGTTGCAAAAGAATTTGCTTAACACAAATTGAAGAGCAACTGAAGTTGGTTTAAGATGTAAATTTTGAAAGGGGCAGCTGAAAACAAAATTCTCAGTAGGAATTGTATTTTAAATACATGCATGGGAAATAAAAGCGTTTCACACAGAGTTGAGACAGAGGCTGTTGGAATAAATATTTCACTTCATAGAGAGATTTGTAATTAGGAATGAAACATATTTTGATTTGTCCTTATTCAACCAATGACTAGTGTTTTATATTTATCAAGAAATCGCATCAAGATGATTTTTTTTCAAGCCCAAATTGAAGCAAAATAACAATTCTGACAAAAAAGATAAGACCCACAAGATTGATGGGGGAAAAAAAAAAGTAGGGGGTTGCATTTGGAAATCAACACAGAGCATTAGGATCTTTTAAGAATAATCAGCAGGGAGCTGTTATGAAGATTGCTTGGGGATAAAATTGAAGGCCTGGAGGTAAAGGGAGATGCTATCATTGATAGAACATCCACTACTTCACCAGAGAGCTGTGTGCTATGCTACGGGAGGGCAGATAAAACCCAAGGTGAAAGCAGGGTGTCATCCACCGAGAGCGTCTGAAGCCTAAAGGTGTGGACGGATCCACTTGAGAAGCATTCAAAGACAGACGGCCATGCTGCGTAGAGTGCTGCTATGAAGCAATAGGGCACTTATTCAAAGTTGTAAAAAGGATACATGGCAGAAGAGATGCGATGAAAACACAATTTAGCAGTAGAGGTTATGTATCTGCTGACCGATTTGAAATGTAGCGTGTTCCTGAGTCCTTTCCCCAGGCCAATTAACGAGGTCTATAGTGAATAAATCAGGACTAAATGAATACATTAGTACACCAATAATGCTTCCAGATCTGCTGTTGTGAGGAGAACAAACCATTAAAGGAACTCCCCGGTGGCAGCGAAAGGGAAGAAGTAAACAAACTTTTTGGGGTCTTACAGCACTCTCCTTCTCCGAAACTGTGTGTCAGCAGGGATGGCAGGAAAGCTGAGCATATTGCTTATTACATTATATTAAGATAACTATGATGCTGTGAGAGGCCTTATTGGATCTCCAGTGGATAACGGCAGGACGGTATCGAAGCTTCACAGCATCTGCCTGAGTAATTAGGACTTCAGGGGATGATAGGAGAATCAGAACAAGAGCACCAGTGGATGAGAGGAAGAGAAACGGAGATTAAAGAAGAGATGAAGCTCATTGGTGCAACGATGGAGATGTCAAGGATAGAGACTGTCTTGTGAAGACTACTGAGGTTTTAGATACGTGGATATCTTCATGCTGCATCTCTTATTGAGCTTTGGTTTGAGAGGAAAAAAGGGAACGAAGGGATGTGACAAGAGCAACATAGTGTACAGAACATGTACTGCACATTGACACTGGAGTAGATCCAGGAACATATGTTAAACATAAAAGCTTCCCATCGCTTGTACTCACTGGTGCACGGTTCGTCTGGCTGATCAGCGTCCCCTCGGTAGTAGCCGTTCCGACACACGCAGATGGTGGCGGCCTCGGCCGTGGAGCGGCTGTTCGGAGGACACTGCAGACAAAGACCTGGGCCCTGAGTCGACTTGAAGGTGCCTGGTGGGCACGCTGCAACAACACACATTGAAAAATCACAGTCAGGCTCAAGAACAATAAAGAAAAAACACACACAAGGCGAACAGCTCACAAGTGGAGCATCTGGGTCTAATAGATCCATCTGCTCGGGTGGTGAGCAGAGATGAAAACAGACTGAGACGTGGAGCAGTCCAAGCTGAAACAAGCTCGCTTTCAATACTTCTTTTGTTTAACACGTAACCCACCCAAAATAATAGTTTTCACACTTTTGTTCTCCTGCAGATGAAGCAAATCACAAATTATGAATTAATTTCTGTGTTTTAGTGGTTTGGTTTTGGTGTTATTCACGTTCAACAGAGTTAATTTATTCCCGTTTCCAGTTTTATGGTAATCAGTCTGAACAGGAGCTCGCTCTTCATATTCGAGAGTGACGGAAAACTCTTTGTCTGAGCCTTGACAAGAAGGGAAGTGTTTTCCAAAATGTCACACTGCTTGTTTAACAATGAGCTTATACTCATGTCGGCTCTCCTTTATGTACAAGTAGCTGGCACTCACACTCCAAGGACCCTGGATTAATTGTGGGCAGTGACTTTGCATGTTCCTGTGAGGGATTTCTACTTCTGAACTGTCTGTAGGTGTCAAACACCAACCAGCTGCGACAGATTTCTCTGATTTCAAACTTTTTGGGGATGATTTGTATTGTAAAAAGAATTCATGGAATTTATTAAGTTGGACTCTTTCCAACTCTTTTGGGAAAATGCAAACAGTACATATTTATATTATCTGGTTTTTATTATCATGTCTGTTGTTTGGATAATTTTGCTTTATTTTAAATGTATGACATAAATCTGTGTGAAGAGTACCTGCAAAATCAAATAAAACTCTCAAACACATATGATATAACTCATGATGTTATTCTCAGTTAATCAGATTCAGATTCAGATTCATTTTATTTGCCATTTGCAGTAAAACCACATTGGAATAAATTAGTAAAAGTCCCCAGTGTGCACAAGACAGGTACAGCCATAAAATAACATTAATTAAAAGTACATAAATAAAACAGGATAAAAGTACAGAAATAAAACAAAGAGAACAGTAAACAATTGACACTGTGAAATCGATCGACTGAAACAGATTCAATAAAGTGCAAGATCATACATTAAAGTGCTCTGTTTAGGCTGATAACAGCTTGTGGAAAGAAGCTGCTGGCATATCGAGATGTCCTGCATCTCAGCGAACGATATCTTCTGCCAGAAGGAAGAAGCTGGAACAAGGTTTTTCCAGGGTGGCCAGAAGAGTCATTGATTATTCCAAGTCCTCGGTTTAAAAGTCTAGATTTATAAAGAACTTCCAGAACAGGAAGCTCACAGCCCACAGTCCTCTTTGCAGAGCGGAGCACCTTGTTTAGAGCTCTCCTCTCTTTGTCTGTGGTGTTACCAAACCACACAGTCACAGAGCCAACAAGTAAACTTTCAATGGTGCAGTGATAAAAATTAAGCAGAATCTTGGAGTTAGTGGTATACTCTCTAAGTCTACGTAGAAAGTAGAGACGCTGACAAGCTTTTTTAACAACCCGGTTAGTGTTTTTGACCCATTTCAGGTCTTTAGAGAGAGTTAAACCGAGAAACGTGCACTCCTCTACAATCTGCACCTGGGAGTTATCAATAATTACAGGTGTGTGAGGACTGTTCCGGCTAAAGTCAGACCAGTTCACATGTTTTTGATGCGTTCAGCTGGAGGTTGTTAGCTTTACTCCAATGAACCACATTTTGGATCTCTGCTCTATAAGAGGAATCATCATTATCACTGATGAGACCGATGATGGTGGTGTCATCAGCATATTTGATTATCAAGTTAGAGTCAGAGGAAGATACACAGTCATGAGTGTACAATGTAAAAAGCAAAGGACTCAAAATACATCCCTGAGGAGATCCGGTGCTCACAGAAACAACATCTGAAAAACAGTCATTGATTTTCACTCTCTGAGATCTGTCAGTTAAAAAGCTCAAAATCCACTTACACATGGCAACACTCAAACCAAGAGACATGAGTTTTTCAACCAGTTTACCTGGGACAAGGCAATTAAAAGCAGAGCTACAATCAATGAAAAGCATTCTCGCGACAGATTTGCTATTGTCCAAGTGACTGTACACGGAGTTCAGAGCAAAGGAGATGGCATCCTCAACACTCCTGTTCTGTCTGTAAGCAAACTGGAGCGGGTCAATACTCACAGGGATCTGGCTCTTAATGAAGTCCAACACGAGCCGCTCAAAAGTCTTCATAAGAACAGACGTGAGGGCCACAGGACGATAGTCATTAAGGCAAGACACAGGAGTTTTCTGAGGAACGGGGATGATGGTCGACTCTTTAAAGCTGTTCGGCACAGTACAGTTCCTTAGCGACAGGTTGAAAATGTCTGTTAAAACAGGGGCAAGTTGCTCAGAGCACAGTTTCAGGACACGAGGAGGGATGCCGTCCGGGCCTGGGGCTTTCCGGACTGTGGTCCTGGACAAGACCCGCTTGACTTCCTCCTGAGTCACGGTGAAGGCACCTTGATTGAAACAATCAGGGAATACAGCAGGACAGGCATCCGCAGATTCAAAGCGACAGTAGAACGTGTTAAGCTCATTTGGCAGAGCTTGGCCAACAGATGCAATGTTCCCAGCACTAGGTTTCCAGGACGTGATGGCTTTTATACCGTTCCACATGCGGCGAGGGTCAAAATCGAAATAACCCTTTAAACTGTCCCCGTAACTGCGCTTTGCAGATTTAATCGAACGTTTCAATGAGTAGCAGGATAACTTGTAGGCCACTGTATCATTAGATTGAAACGCCAAAACACGCTCATGAAGTTTCAGTTTCACTTCCGCGTTCATCCATGGGTTCTGACTACAGTGATCCTTAATGACCTTCTGTGGGACACAGCAGTCAATGCAAAAGTGAATGTATCCAGTCACAGCGTCACAGAACTCATTAACATCATCTGACTGAAATACAGACCAGTCAGTGGCATCAAAGCAGCCCTGTAGCTTCATGTTAGTCTCCTCAGACCAGCACTGCACAGTGCGGGAAGTTGGTTTATGTTCCCTGCTCCTCTGAGTGTACGAAGGAAGAAGGAAGGAAAACAATCAACTGCAAAATACACTGAAAGTAGAATCTATATATGAGAGCATGACTGGAGCAAACTTTGTGCAGGATCTTAGTAAATCAGGTCCACAAATCAGGTTTGAAGCTTTTTATATAGATCTCTCACATTCATCACAGCATCAGGCTCATTCTTCAGGATGGACATACATCCAAGTTCATCCTCTACTTCAGGGGACGGCAAACTTTTACACTCAAAGAGCCATTTGGACCCCCCCCCCCTCTCTGAGTGGACCAGACTGATGAAATATTGCTATAATAACCTTTAAATTTACACTTCAAAGCTTTTCTTTGTTGTGGTCAGTGTATGGAATGAAATTAACTATATTTTCTAAGATAAAACAGTTAGAAATGAAAATTATTACAATCTCAACAGAAAGTCAATTTTAATGAAACATTCTGGTGCAAAATACAATGAAATGTAAAAAAAACAACAAAAAACTAGTATAAATCCTCTATAAGCTCCTTCTTGGTGGGATCAGATTGGAGACTCTTACAGTCAGTTCTGGCCCACTGGCCTCATGTTCTCTGCTGTTAAGGGAAAGTGAAACTGAAGTGCGCGTGATGTCAAATTCGTCATCCACCCTGTGCGCTAAGCTCCGACCCTCCGTGGGGAGTTTTGGGATCGTTACGTTACGTTACGGAACGAGCGTGGAAGTGAACGAGAGTGTAGTATGGAGGCAATCATGTATCACCAGTGGCTTGTGGCCTCCTATCAAGCCTCCTGACAGGAGGTGGTGTGTGGATGGACCCAAGCGCAGAATCAAAGAGTTCCATAAAAAGCAGGTTTATTGCAGTCCAGGGAACATAAGGAGACACAATGGTGACGAGATGAGGGACAAGCAGACAAGATGATGAGACACGTTGACGAAACAAACTGACCAAGACAACAGAGGGAGAGAGTTTAAATACACAAATAAGGGGTAGACACAAGTAGAACACAACAACAGAGGGAGAAGACCGTTGGTTAATTGGAAACAGGAGGTGAGACACACAGAGGCAGACACAGAGACCTGACAGGGTGTCGCTCTTCCACTCCTCAGAGGTTGTGTAATTCCAGATTATTTAGTGTTAAACTAATAATTGCCACTCTCTATAGCAGTGAGCATGAAGCACCGTTCATCCACACGACTGCTGACCGGTAGTGAGGATTATCACTCTCAACAAGTCCGCAATACTAAAATTAAAAACACTGGTTGTTTTGTTGACTGGGTTTATTGAAACGTCGGTGCTCCACAACACCGCTGTCTTCTGACGAGGTTCAGACGCTCCTCTCAGTACCAGGAGAGGAGATCTAGCGGGAGATGGACACTGCTGTTCGGACTGAGAAGGTTTTCCGCTGTGTCACAAAGAAAGGAAGCTCACGGCTTTGGATGGCCACACAACTGCAGCTGCTGTGACCGCAACTAAAGTGCACTTTGTGCCACTGTTGTTACGTAATGACGTTACATCCCTACGTCGTTCATAATACCGCCTACATTTTACCGCACTCTCTGTAGTGGGACCTCCCAACACAGTTGGGTCTGGGTGGGCTTTCCCTTACCATACCATATCGCCCTGCTCTGGAATAAACTGCAGTGGGACCGAGGCTCACGGAGCCGCAGCAGAGGGGCCAAAGAGCCACATGCAGCTCTGGAGCCGTGAGTTGCCGACCACTGATCTACTTGAACCCAACAAAAGAGAGCCAGTAGCGTCCTGTGAATACGTCGGTGACAAAGCTGCTATGACGTGTCAAAGTCTTAAATTGTAAAGGCCCCGGTCGAGGACAAAGATTATTGTTGCTGATATCAGTGTGCCTAAGTGAAGGCAATAACCTAATCCATTTACATTCACATTCCAAAGGAACACAAAGCTAAGGAGCTTCTGTACTGTGTGAAAAGATTTACTGACTGTAATAACTCTGATAAATGTCTGATATTTTTGCAGGATTACTGAGGGGGGTGGGGGTTATAAGTTTAATGGGACAATGCTGCATATATTTTCCTGTGGTTTATTCCTTCTATCAAATGTGGTAACAATGGCACTTGGGCGAAATGAAGACGAGAGGCACGGAGATGTGGAGAAAGGTTTCATGTGCGATATGAAAGATCTTCATGTACGAGCTCCAGGCAAGTACAGAGGTTACAAAAATATCATGAAGTCTACTCTTGCATCGGATTTTTGATATTAGAAGGGGATATCTTTTGAAATTGCTTACTAGAAAATGGTTCAATTATATCTGAACTAAAGTATTTCATTCCAGCACAAAGAGCTTTGTAAATGTGTAGCGACTGAAGGTAACAATGATAAGTTTACCTCTCACTGCCGGGTTAAACAGTCAAGACAGTACGACACTGTGTACAAGAAACTTTCCCACCAGGGATGGACCATTTGGATCATCGTCAGCAGCACAGAAATGTAATCTTTTCTGTGAGAAGGCCAATTCTAATTGGACTCCTTTGACTACAAGGCTGAGTGAGGATTGTGGCTACTATTATTTAGCTTTAAGAAGTAACTACATCTCTAAAAATTAGGCATACATAATCCAAATGTATGCATCTTAATCTTTTTCACCTTGAAATCCATTAAGGTTCTTTTTTCAGGAGTAACTGTTTGACATGCTTCAAATGTGGTAAGAACTTCCTCCATAAACCTCTTCATTTTGTTATTGGCTGAAATGAAGAGAGGATGTGAGGTCTGAACGGGGTCTCTGGGGTTTCTGTTTCCTACTTCTGTTTAGGATGATCATAGCAACAGGTTAACTGAGATTAAAAATGACAAGATTGTACTGAAAGTTAAGGTTTGGAATTCAGAGTTTGTTGTTTGAGAGGAGAAGAAAATGCAGCAGGCATTGTTTCTGCTCATACGTATGTTTTATTCTGCACCATTGAAGGGCTGAAAAGGGTGTGACAACCTGTTTAGACACGCAAATACAACTACACAATCAGCAACAATAATATATTTCGAGTCTCACAGAGATGCTATTTTATGGAAATAGGAAGAAACTTGCATGAATGTTGCACAAACCCACAGTAATATTCTCCTGGAGTTCACAAGCATTCTCTCCAACCAGTGCTGGGACAAACATCATTTCAATCAATTATTGTATTTTAAGTTAAGGAAGATTTTTTATTGAGAAAATTCAAGTTTTTTTCCCCCCACAGACATTTTTCGCATTCAGTTCTACCATTCCTTATGGGTTTCTATAGTTGCTTTTGCACTTTTGCTTAAACCCGGGTTAAAGCTTGAATTTATTGAATGACTGAGCCTCATTTACTTTTTATTTTGGGATTGCTTAATGCATTCTGGCTTTGAGGGCATTCAAAGTTGCACTTTTGACAATATATCTGATGTCTGCCGTCATTTCATAGTTTATTGTTTAAAAAAATCAAAAATCGAATCGAAACTCAAATCTTTATATAAAAAAAGATTTGCACAACACTCTGGAGATAAAATTACAGTCATGAGACAACTGAGTGTCATGATCCTGCTCTCACTCACTCACCTGACAAAACTCACTCACCTGTGTTCCCCTTAGCTCCGCCCCTGTGCACTCCTGCTTCCGCTTCCTGGTCACAGCTGTTTGTAATCATCATCAGTGTGTGTATTTAGATTCCCCTCTCTTGTAGCTCTAGTTGCCAGTTCGTCTGCGTTCTCACACCATTCATACCTGACATTTTTTCCTTGTGTTGCCTTTGTGTTTTTTGACCTTCTGCCTGCCCGACTTTGCCTCCTGGATTTCCCCCTCTATCACCTGTACTGGTTTTGATCTTGGACTGCCTGACTTTGCTTCTGCTGTGGTTTTTATAACAAACCCTTTTGAACTGAGCTTCTTGTCTGCCGTGCAATTGAGTTCACGAACCCTGACACTGAGAAATCTTGACCAACTTAATGACGTTTCTAACTGGAAACTGGAAAAGGGAAAAAAAGTATTTTTTAGGATAATAATTTGTGCAAATCTTTGCACGGTTGAGCAGCTGAAGGAAGGTTTTTGTGAACCACGGTGAACATTTATCCTGAAACTCCTTGAATTCTATTGGCATTTTATTGCAGCCTTCTGAGATTGAAACTTCACAAAACTCCTGCTGCTGCTCAGCTGGCGGCTGTTCCACCAGCTCTTCTGGAGCAGACGACAGACACACCGGAGACTAACAGACTGACCTCATATCTAGTCACACAACAGTGTCCACACACAGCCGGACCACCACGTACAAACACACACCAGTAACCAGACCACGGCCAGCTTATTAACAAGCCCACCACTATGCTAGGAATGCTCCAGAGTGGTCCTCAAACTCCAGACATATCCATTAAAATGCTATATATTAGTTCTGTTGCACTTTGTAAGAGCAATACGAAAGCAATAACATTTCTATATTAAAGTGTGAGGCTTTTATTTAGTCTGGGAGTGGAAGTTTCCTACCCCTCTTGACTTGTAACATATATTCAATGTGTGATGAGATCAGGCGCCCGCTAATATGAGAACATTGAGCCTCTTAAAAACGCACCCTTGCCAGATGTGGAAGCACAAACCAGCTGCAGAGACATTTTATTCAGCAATAACCTCCCACCATATCAGAGATTACAAGACAATAAAACACACATCAGAAATGTTTTTCTAGCAGGAGAACTTATGTGTCATTGTCTTTGCTGTATAACATGTGAACATCAGTCAGAACAAGGAAACACCAGCTTACAGATGAGCAGCATACCAAACTTGAAAGGAAGGTTCTTCTGAAAGGGGACCACGATGAGTTGTGCAGTGTTTAATGGAGTGTGAGTGGAATATGTGTGCTGGGTACTGCCCTTCGGCTCGGTGTTGACTGACAGACAGGAGCGAGCCATGACACTCATAAATGGACAAGAGTGAGGAGAACCGGGGAAGAGGCAGTGCTGATTCAGCGGTCTGACATGATGGTGCTGGAAAGGACTTCACAGCAAACTCTTAAGTGAATGAAAGCGCGAGCTCTTCTCCTCGTGTACACATGCTTAAATAAACACACAGACTCCAAAGTCTCCTGTATTCTCTGAACTAATTTACACATACAGTATAACCACTGCCGACATCAATAAAGGCACACACACATTTCCAACACTTGACTTGTATATGTTCTACAGATCCTGAGATAATTTAGTATAATCTCTCTCCTTGGAAAACCAAAGATGCTATGATCAGCGGTACAGTGACGGAGATAACTGACAGCTAGGCAAAAACAGAAGCAGTTGCACACACACACATACATGCAAGCGCTTTAAACAGAGCATAAGATTAATGTCTGTATGGATTATAACTCCTACCTTGCTGCTGAAGGCTGTTTTTCTAATTGACACATTATGTGTGCATGAGTCCTCGCATTAAACTCATTAATTAACTACTTACTGATCTGCCTCAGAGAAGGAGAGGCTGGAAAAACATGGGTCTGGGCAATGAGAGAAAGAGAAAGTGATGTGAAGAATGCTGAGTGAAGCCGCAGAGGTCTCATTGGAAGGGCAGGCAGCAGTGGGGCTAAGTATCGTTAGGCTTCAATGGATTTGGAACCAAGCCCAAAGTCTTCTCTCCTGACTTGTGAATATTTAGATTGGAGGAGGCCAAGGGTTCCCGCACTGCCGAAAAAAAAGCACATAGGCCCATCACTCATCAAGTGTGTTGGTTTTCAGGGACGGGGGGGGGGGAACATTAGATAAACAAGCAATTAGTGTCCCCGGTGGGAGAATAACCCACAACTGAACTGGCTGCATGCAGAAACAAAACATTCATTCCTTTGAAGTGCTCCCTCCAGGATTCTCTATGCATTGTTCTCCTCTAAACTCCTTCTCACTTCTTCTCTGCCTTCACATCTTTTTTGTCTGTCCCAGCAGTAATGAATGGCTTTCTCTCTTCTCACACCTTCTTCTTGTCTTGTTTCTTTCTTGTCTTGATTGACGGGTATGAGTCCACGTTGGGGTTGGCTGTCGCTCTACCTCGCTCGCTCTGCACCCGGCTGACGGAGGTATGGCAGCTGTGGGTCACTGCGCACCACTCATCTCGCCCTAACTGTGATGACCTCATGTCAGCGTGAGCGTGACAAGCAGAAATGAGACGAGGATCTCTCCACTGTCACTCTCCCACCCTGAACAAAACTCACACGTAATGACAACAATCGATGTCAGATGATCACTTGCATGTCAACCTGCTCATTTTGACTTCATCCTCTTCAACACAACAGTCCTCTGCACTGATTGATCCAGACAAGAGCATCATCATGTGATTAGTGGCCTGAGCTAGCAGGCTTTCACAATGGCCAATGTGCAGAGTCAGGAGTTCAGATGCCTGCTGGACTTTATGAGTGCACATCGCAGGTGATTCCTCCCATACGGAAGCACACTAGTGCTGTGTCAGGTGTGTTGAGAATATGCAATTCCAAAATGTATGTAACCTGTATGCCGAGGTGAGCGGAGAAGTGCGATTAATGGAGGCGGCCTGATAAGAGCTCCATTAGCTTGTCGTGCAGGCATCACCAGGTGTGTGCCTGATCATATGTAAATGAGCCTGGAAATGTAGAAAAGTCAGTGCATGGGATTATGACCAAGACAAGTTGAGAAAAGCTTTCCAGCTCAAAACTAATCAATCTTACAGTGCACTAAGTCCTCCCCTGACTTTTATGTTGGCATCACTCTGCGGTATGTATGAGGTTTTTAAAGCACTGTAGCTGAATCAGCTTGGCAGCAAATTGTGGGAAACCCAATCAAATAAATGCAGTAGTTGGTGTGAAAAGATCTTTGAGCTTATCTAATAAATCTGACGTTTTCCCTCAAGGAAGCTCCCTTCTGTAAAATGAGATATTTATCACTTAAACAATTCTTTGGCACTTGAATATCGACTCCCAGCACTAAAGTTAAGCACATCAAAACTGCTTTCCCCATAAAAGAGCTATTTGCTAGCTTTCTCTCGAATACAACTCCCTTTTTACCAGTTTGGAGATTTTATGAGGTGGTGTGTGAGCCACTGAAGGGCACAAGATGGGAATGATCGCCACTGACTCTAAGTATAACCCCCCCCCCCCCCCCCCCAGTACACCCTTAACCAGCGGCCCTCATCCATCACATGGGATGGATCACAGTCTTTAGAGGCTTTGGAGTCATGCATACACCCACAAACTCACAAACACTCAGGCAGACAAGCTTATGATTGGGTCAAGACCCCAGTTGACCCCCATTTCACTAGTTTGTTGCTCAGTCACTCAGAAAGGCATCCCTCGCACGCTCAGACTGCCGGACAAGCCGTCCAGGCCAAGTGCATGTTAGTATTAATGTGTTAATCGGACGGGCCTACGCACATCTACAGAGTGGCAAAATGCACATGTTTGTTTGACGGATGGGTTTGACGTGTTAGGACAGCAAAAATCTTAAAACCAAAAGGCAATCAGTGCTGCTGCCCATTGGTATTCCGCCTCGCTCTTCTGTCGTTGTTCATTTTCCAGATGCAATCCAACATAATGAGCCGCTTTTCTAACCCAGGTGTTCCATTTCTCCACAAGGTCATTGAAAAACACAATACAATTATTAGAGTCAGAGGCATGGGTTGAAACAAAGCCTTGTCAGAACCATGAGAAAATACCTGCAGGATATTAAAAGTCTGGGTAATCTGCCTTCCTGACTCCAGCTAATGAAACTCATTTAAAGACAATTTAGTATTTTCCTTATAAGCTACCATCGTGTGTCAACATGGAGCAAATACCTCAGGTCCCTCTCTCGGACTCCAGCGTATGTAACTTCTCACAAGCGAGGGTATTTGGTTGATACTTGAAAGCATCCAGGGTTCACAGAGGTAACATCACTTGTTCACGTCTGGTCAGTGTAGGTTTCAGCTATATGCTGTCATCACCCTCTAATCTCAAAGAAAGAGAGAATGTAAGGGGGGGGGATCAGACGCCAGGGTGGTTTTCTCAGGAAAAAAAAAAAAAGCTTGGTTAAAGAGTGCAGTGCTTGAAGCATACCTCGTATGCTTTTGTTTGCAGCGGCTTTGCTGTCAAGGTCCACCCCCAGAACACTCCCCTCGGTCATTAATCATCTGTCCATTCTGGCCCTGTCAGAGCCTCCCGGCCAAGGTAAAGCGCGTCACCAGGCCAACAACTGCCCACAAATGCACAACCCCCCCCTACACACACACACACACACACACACACACAACTCCTCCAAACTTTCTGCTGCCTTCGTCCTCCCTCACCCAACACTGCTCATCTTGACATACCTACTCTCTTGACTAACTAACAGTGCAATGTCTGACGCTGCAGAAACCTCAGTGAACAATACTTAAACCCCCCTGAGAAGGCTGAGATACCTTCCAATTAGGGCTCAACTACCTGGCAGTGCAGAACACAGAGGTAATACCTCATACAAAGAATTCCACATTTGTAGAGGAAAATATGGCACTATGAATATTTATAAAATGACAACAGCAGGGAACATCTGCATGAAGCAAGCTGAATGAATCCCTGGCTGATTGGTTTCAACAGAGGGCAGTGCAGCAGAGAAATCACTGGAAGACAAGACAGTGTCCAGCTCAAGAAAATAAATAAGCTTGTGTGTGAGGTTTCTCTGAAACATTCTGTTTATTTCTCACATGGATATGAAATTCAATAGTTTGACTGCGGAGGCTTATGAACAGAGCATGCGTCTACTACACATCGGATACAGGAAGACACATTCATTTCAAATTAAGCTTTGCGTGTATATGTGTGTGTGTGTGTGTGTGTGTGTGTGTGTGTGTGTGTGTGTGTGTGTGTGTGTGTGTGTGTGTGTGTGTGTGTGTGTGTGTGTGTGTGTGTGTGTGTGTGTGTGTGCGTGCGTGCGTGTGTGTGTTTGCGCGCGCGCCTTAACAAACCCAGCGAACAATTTAGCAGACAGCCTACGCCCCTGGGCAGGCTGTTACCATGGTAACCCCACCGCCAGTATTTTTTTGGCCTACAGTTTCCCTTTGAACAGCCGGCCAATGACAGACCAGCCGACTGGGAAATCTGGCTTACTGAATGCGCGTGCACAGGTTTTGTGTGTCCGCCTGTGCAGGCATACGTATGCGTGTGTGTGTGCATGCGCACGTGCGTGAAACCAGCATGATACAGACCAGGAGAGCTGCATAATCTTTTAGCTGCACACAGATTCGTCATAACCAAGTGTTGCGTTGGCAGCCGACTGCTCCGTGTAGCGTCCGGCACCTCAGTGCAATCCAGTTCCAATTCCCGGAAGATGCAACTATTTGCACACTTACTGAGCACATACAGTGTTTAAGACAGAGCAGTGGTCAGATAGGAGCCACAGAAAGAGATGGATAAGATATGGGATATCCAATTGGTATCCCAGGAAATACTGATTTACCACTCCTTTCCTGGCTGGCAAGGTTGCAGAAAGAACCGTTGCTGGAAGCATATCGGCCCTCAGCATGCAGTAACATGTGCTTGCTCTACAATCTACACTGTAATCAGAAGCTAACAGGGGAATGGCCCAGCTCATTGCCCGCAGCCAAAAGCAGAGAAAAAAATAAGAACTGACGGGAAAGATGGCGATAGACGTTTGCTTGACCATGAATGAAGCGAGTCAAAGGGATGCCGTGTGAGCGTAAAGCTATTTATTGTCTGTTTTGCAGCATTGACCTGAAAAATCAACTTCACTCATTCAGCAAATTGCAGCATCTTTACTGTCATGTGCAGGGACATTAGTACATTTTAGTGCCTCATGAAATCCAGTTCACTCGCATAAAATATCTACTGAGCTATTCAGTTCTTAGAGGAAGCACAAAGCTGCTGGGTCCAGTGGATAATGACTAGATGATCATCAGGAAGTACTTATGGGACCTGTCAATTAATCAGAAACTCCATCACATGGCAAATAAAGCACATATTGCAGGGAAATAATAGCTATCTCTTTCTTACACTCCAAGCTGTGAGAGGCCATTAGCTCCCTCTGTCTCAGCACTCGTCTCTTTTAAAACGGATCAAGCTCATTAACTTCATGGCTAAATCAATTAATCTATAGCAGTTAGCCAAAGATGCCCACTCCGGTTCTTTTCGTCCATCGCTGTGGCTTTGCTTTACAATGTCCACGACATCTGCATGGCTCAAACATGTTTTTACACTGATCTTCCTCGTGAAATGTGGAAATCTTTTCAATGAAACATATATTTTCAGAAAATTAAGATTCTGTTTTTCTTCTTCAAAATTTTACTTTCTTCCTATCTGTACAAGTAAAAATATAAAATGGATAAATCAATGGATAAATAGATTCATGTGGTGACTTCCTTAGTTTAAATATTTGTATTGAACTTTTAGAACAGTTATAAGAACAGTTTTGTTGAGGGTGATTTTAGATTACAAGTCAACCATCAAGGTGGTTGACACTGGTTCACAACATCAAAACATAAAACATTTACCGCGTTGCCTTCATGCATGTTACATGGAAAAAGAGAACATTGTGAGGAGTTTACACTAACATATGAATGTGGTTCATCACCTCAAACAACATTTGCATGGTTGATCATTGTTTTCAACAGATGTGAAAAAGGAGGTTTGAATGGGTTCATCCTTCAGCAGAAACCGGGGGAGATTTTCTCATCTGGCTCCTCACAACTTTTCTTTGCAGACTTAATAAGATCCGTGTATATTTTTTTTATCTTACAATTGTTTCCGAGGCTCTTCAGGTAAAAGGAAAACAACATGATCAATCCAAACCAAATAAATGCAATTCAGTCAGGTTTCCTCCAACATTGAAGTGAGCAGATTACTTATTAATTGAAGACCTACATCAAATATGTTACCTTTGACCTTTGGCAGCTGGAATCTGTCCTGTTCATCTGACATGAAAACACTCAACAGAAAGGTACAACACACCTGAGGTCTCAGCGACCTCGAGCTCCAGCCATCAAATCCTCATAAAATCACTTTTCAGTCAGAGCAAATGTCTTTTTTTTTCACTCGTGTGGAGAAAAAAAAAACCTTGAAGGTCTTCTGAATATAACAAATCCCTGAAAAAGGGGACTTTCAAGGACAAACAAAAAGCAGACTTCTGATTAACATGTGAATTCATCTGTCCTTTCACTCTACAACACTGATACCTGCTGGTTGGGTTCATTCCAATGACATAACAATACATCTTCAGTCCCTCACCCTTTAAAGCATTTGAAAATGTTAAAGTTAGATTGAATTACTGTGAAGAGAACTTTCAACATTCAAAATAATAGAAAAACATTTACATTCAGATATCTAGCCTATTTTAAACTGAATAGATTTAAAAAGCCACACAGTACTTCTTCACTACCCTGTCTAGTGTGAAAGTGCTTTGAGAATTATTCTAGCAAGGCTTAACAACAACTTTGAATGCCCATATATCCTAAAATATCCAAGCCCCTCGGCTGAGAGTCGAGGGCCTGCTAATGAGTGTGGAGGCCTGTGAAGGGTTCATGAGTAATTACAAACGTAGCAGCAGAATAGGATGATAAAACAACAGAAAAAACAAAGGTCCCTTCACTGTTTACCATTCCCTAATTTGATTCCTAATTGAGCATCCATAACACAATGTTTACACCTAAATTTTCTGGCAAAGACGCAAACCCATGGCAGAGTCGCTTGGCTAAATACAACAATGCTCACCATTCATCTGTGTGAGTGTGAGCGGCCTTCCTTCCCATCCATCCACACAGGGAGGTGTGGGGACCCACTTCAGCCGGGGACAAAGTGTACGTAACACCCATGCCCAAAAGAAACACTCAAACAAGGTTGCCCACATTTTGGAAACCCTGCAAACTTAATGTAGGTTTTATGGGAAGCTGCAGTATTTTCCAAAATATAGCATTGCGTTGTTTTTATCCACTGCATTTCGAAAGGTAGGTGAATATGTGGAGGTAACCAGCAGAAGGACTCAAGGTAGAGTTGGGAGAAAGGCAGACCAGCGGGCAATCCTGCCTCCAGAAAATTCACCTCAGTCCCAAACTCCCTGATCCCATTATGCAGTGCAGGGATGCAGTTTCCCTGGAATGCATTTGGAAACAATTGTAGAGATTTATTCATAAATGGCACCCAGCAAGGTAACTGTGAATGTGCAAAAAGAAATAACTGCACTTAAGCAATGCAACGTTTTACTTATATTTCATGCACTTTATACTTCAACGACTCAAGTAAATACAAGCTATGATAATGACTGAAAAACATTTTGAAATATAATGAGAACCAACATGTGCAGCCTTCACATTAACAACCTGATTCACTCAAGGTGCACACACACACACACACACACACACACACACACACACACACACACACACACACACACACACACACGCATCGGCAGACATGTTGCTGTTAATGTGCAGAGAAATATTTTCCCAGCGGCCCCACCACGACTTTTGTTTGTGAAGTTTATCAATAACTATTGTCTGTTTCTTCCTCAAACTTTGACTTTGTGACAAATCTCTCACTCTTCAGAGCTCCAGCCAATCACAGCAAATGAACAGAGAAACCAAATCTTTGTTCATTCTCATGTGTTCATGAATCACCGAAACACTCCTGTCACTCATGCTGTTGTTGCTATTATAAAACATACAAAGTGAAAGCAGCTCTCTAATGTAACACAGTGGATCCCCGTGAAGCTGAGGTCCTGCCACAGGCTGCTCCACTGAACTGCCCCGAAATGTTCAACTCTGATACATTATTATTCAAATTATTTGGTGTCAATGACCAGAGGAAGATCTTTTCTATAAAGCCCCGTCTCCACCGCACAAAAAGTACCAGCCTAGACCGGTCTAAACCGCTCCGGTTCGCGTGTCACGACAGGAATGCAGTCTAAACCGCTCTAGACTGCTCCAAAGGCCACCGCTTTTCCGCTCCCCTTCCGTTGGTCCCCTATGGAACGGGTCTGAGTTTGAGCTGCTGTCTGCTGATTGGTCAGTGATTTACGACACGCCCTCAATATGCTAATGTGCGGCTGAATCCTCTGCTGTCAGTGTGGTCAGCTGTGCTCTGGTTGTTTTTATTTTCATTTTTCACAACTTTAGTGTTTGTGGTGAAATAGCGACTTGAGGCAGGGGGAGACCGGGGGGAGGGACTTTGCATCGCGTTGGAGTTTTCTGTTTGCAGCATAGCGCTCGCCGTGGCGCTGATGCGCGTCCGTGACACCGGAGTCTGGAGCTTTGGGCTCCGGCGCTGACCGCGCTCCGGCAGCTCCACTTCCCAGAGGCGGTCAGTGTTCTGTTCAGCCGCGGTCAGTGGCGCTTTATCGCGGGGACGGACCGCGGAAGCGCTCAAAAGGAGCTCGGAGCTCGGCGCCTCCGTGTTCCGGCGCTGTGCTGCCGGATCGCGATCAGCGCCGGAGTGGAGAACCTCCTGCGTTTGAGCAGAAAGCTCAGACTCCCGTGTCTGTGCCTCAGCCAACCGGGGGGAACGCTCCGGCCACTTGCCCCACACCCGAGCGCTCGAGTGCGGGGCAAGTCGCTGGCCAAGTGGCCGAGCGTTCGCTCTCTCACAACAAACACGGAAGTTGCGCTGCAGCTCTCCGCTGCAAAAAATGACTGCTGCAAAAAGTTACTTTTTTTTTTTCCGCTGCAAAAAATAACAGTGCAAAGTGGAGAATTTAAACAACAACAGAGGATTCATAAGATCTACATCTGACGACGTTCTTTTCTGTTATAATGTCATATTTCTGCGGAGCTCATAAGCCCCGCCCACTTTTCACGCTCCTCTCTGCAGTGGGGACACGACCCAAAATTTCGGTCGGGGTCTCTATTCCGAACTGCTCCGTACCGCTCCGCTCCGTCCCGGCGCTTGTGTGCGGTGGAGACGGGGTTTAAGGTCACAAAAACAAACATCACCATGATTGCTGAGCTTTAATCTTCCCAGACCAAAATTGTAAAATCACATCATAAATAGTTTTGAGAGAAAATCTTCGTTGATGTGGTCTCTCAGTCATCAATACGCGTTCCACTCTGTAAATGTATTTCAGTATCTCTTCTCCCACATACTGAAATATAACATTTTTGAAATTGGAAAAAGACTGCCAGTCACATAAACACACCACAGGTCAGTTGTAAAGTGGGCTTGGATATGGATACAAAAAAAAGTAAAAAAAAGTAAAAGGAAAAGGAAACACATAAGTCTGTCTTTTCGTACACGTTCAGTGTCGCCTGATATCAGGACATGAAATGTGAAGGTGACAGTGGAGAAGAAGGAGGTGGGGTGAGGTTGTCATGAGCAAAGCACCGTGGGATGGTGATATGTCAACTGTTTGGACAAAAAAAAAAAAAGAAATCCTATGATAACATTTTCTCCAACGTGACTCTCTTCAGCTGTACAGCACATCCACAATCTATCCTGTAGCTTTTATACCTGATAGGAAGTAATGAAGAAATGTTCTGCACCAAAAGGAAAAGCACAAATTATGTGTGAAGCGTGGGAGAGTAAATATGACTAGAACGAGGGGTGTACAGTGTAAGAAAGGGAGACAAAGAGAAATGGGGAAGTGAGAAAGCACTCAGGAGTACATCTTGTCACTCAAATTGTTGATGGCAGAGTCCCACAATATGTGTGCTAAGTGAAGCAGCCATTTCTCATTGCATACTAAGTGACGGCCAAGCTATTATTTCTAAAACCCACAGTGGGGAGCAGGGAATAAAATAAATAAATAATTAAAGAAGACGGGATAATAAATGGTGTTTAAAGCAGCTATGTTCTCCATGGTGCACGCTGCTGACAGTTCCATTCCCGGTTCAGAAACAGTGTGCTGAAAGCTGACACGGGTGCCCAGGTACCACCAGACAGTGCTGGAATGGCTTGACTGGAAATGTATTTTTGTTTTCCCTATGCAAAAACTGATTGAGTTGATCAACTATTCTATTGCATCGCGTGGGTTTGACCCCATCTTGTGCCAGATGATGCCCCGGCGGTCGTGTGACCAGACCTGCATCTGTATTCAAGTCGTATTCACATCGGCCTGACCTCCTCACAACCTCATCAGGACGCCGGGTCCCCCTTCCAGACAAACAGTCACACACTAACGCACACCGAGATGTTGTGTGTCACAGTGTGTGTACCCCCGCCACCACAGACCAACAGTCAGTCACACACTAACACACACTGAAATGGTGTGTGTGACAGCCCGGCATCATCCCACCTGTCCAAATCCGAACAGCACTGACCTTTATCAGACAGCCTCAGTCAATATCCCCGGAGCTATGAACCCCCCCTACACACACACACACACACACACACACATCTCGTGCTGCACGAGCATCTACTGGACTGATGGAGACAGGCAGTCATTCTTTAGGAGGAACTCATGTTGACAAATTGGAATCTCTCCAGACTCTTGAAAACTATAATTTTGTTCAAGCAGCCTGACTCTATTTAGCTTTTATAGTTGTAGAAATGTTTCTGACTGCAATAGCATCATTTCATGAAAGTGTCACGTTATGGAACAAACTGGCCAAGGAATCAAAAGAATGAAAACTCATGTGCAAGATTTAAAAAAAGTAATCAAAATGAGCATGTTGTTCAAATACAGAGAAATTGAGAACTATAATCATGTGTTCTGGATAGAAACATTCTGATAAGCGTGGGAATGGCTTTGCTGTTCATCCTTCTCTCTGCTCCTGTTATTTCACAACTTGAAATCTTTGTTTTGTATTCTATCGATTAATTGTTTTTTTGTTTGTTTGTCAATGATTTAAATAAAAACTAAAATAAACTATTTCTGTCATATGTGTATACTCACAGCTCTATTTCCCTGCTTTCTGGGACTTCTTACATTGTTACTGTAACATAATGAGATGTCCATGTGTAACGTGGATGGATAGATGGATGGGTGGATGGATGGATAGATGGATGGATAGATGGATGGGTGGATGGATGGACATGATGCCGATACACAGTGATAACAATGAAACAATCCTTTTATAAACATATATTCTTTGAGATAATAAAATAACATCTTCATACAGAAATGTAACATTTCCAAGTTTTTATGTCTCACAGCTCATTCAGTCCTTTTAATATTTCTGACAGTATTTCCTGCATTGCTGTGTTTGATTTCATTGTAATCGCCTGAGTAGCTTGTTTAGTCTTAGCTTCCATGAATTTCCAAATATATATTTCTTTTTGCTGTTATTAATTTGTTTATGGAACAGCAGAGGATAAAACATCAGTTCACCTGTTGTCGGTATTAATCTCGATTCATGATGTTTGTAAAGGTTTTTATGTCTCGATGACACATATTGATTTGTTAATAAAATTGATTTGTGGGCTAATTTCACCAAGCTGAGGGAACATTTAAATTCTCAGGAAGTCAGCAGCTTTATCAGCGAATGCACGACGCTGGACCGGAGGTGATGGCAGTAAATACACTCAGGAAAAGAAGAAGAAAAATGTGCATATGGCTTTTATTACGGCATTTAACCGTGCATATGTGTGGCTTCCTAAACCTGGAGCCTTGTGACATTGTGGGCTCGGAGAAAGACATTAACACCCTGTTCAACTGAGAATTAAAGTGGAAAGCACAACATGACCAACTGGGACCCTGGATTAACTGTATAAATGGCAGAAAGCCATTATGTGTTAGGAAGCCGTGGTCCAGTAGAGCAAGTGTGGCTTGTTTTATAGAGTTGCAACCTGTGTATAGCTTTCCCACATGGAGTCTTGACTTCTACTGGGTGTTCCCAGTGAAAAATAGAAAGAACAGCACATTTCTCAATATATTACTGAATACACTGAAGATGACTGATGATTTGGAAATCTAATTGTACCAACAGAACTGCACAACATTTACACACAAGTAGGATTTCAGGACTCAGTTGTTTTCTGATGCAGTCCCACTCAGGGTGATGGTCTGACGTGAACTGGTGAAAAGTCCCCTTGCATGTTTGAACTCATCTGAAGTGGAGCTTGGATAAAACACAAATATGTAGTGGCATACAGTATGCACTGCAAGGATGCGAATTAACTACAGCAAACTGCACAAATTAATTCACTCATAGATAAGTGCGGATGTCAGTGCATGACTGCATAAACAGGGTCAAACAAATACGACATGCACTGACATCATATATGCATGAATACACACACATTCATAGACACCGCAGTGGAGGGAAGACATCTCTGAATGTGCCATGTGTGTTGTCACATGTTTGCAGTTTTGCATGAATCCTTGAAGCCACACTGTATACACACATTTTTCAAGATCCTGCCAACCTGCATGTGCACACCCACATGGAAAGAACCTATATAAACATATATGTTTTAATATAGGCTTTAATATAGGTTTGGCATATATGTGACATATATAAAATTGGCCGTTTTCCTATATGTTATGTACATATATGTACATATATGTGTGCATACATGCGCACATATATGTATATAACATATCGGAAAATGGCCAATTTTATATATGTCACATATATGCCAAACCTATATGCGCACATATATGTACATATATGTACATAACATATAGGAAAACGGCCAATTTTATATATGTCACATATATTCCAAACCTATATGTGCATATACGCACACCTATATGTTCCAATATATGCAAACCTATATGTGCCCATATATGCACACCTATATGTGCCCATATATGCACATATATGCACACCTATATGCGCATATATGCACACCTATATGTGCCCATGTATGCACACATACATGTACATATATGCACATATATGTGCATAAAATATAGGAAAATGGCCAATTTTATATATGTCACATATATTCAAAACCTATACCAAAACCTATATTAAAACATATATGTTTATATAGGTTCTGTCCATGTGGGACTTTCCATATATGCAGCATATATATTGTCATATATATTGTCATATATGTGCATATATGCAGCATATATGTGCATATATGTGCATATATGCAGCATATATGGTCATATATGTGCATATATGCAGCATATATGTGCATATATGCAGCATATATATGGTCATATATGTGCATATATGAAGCATTTATGTGCATATATGCAGCATATATATTGTCATATATGTGCATATATGCTGCATATAGGTTTCATATATGTGCATATATCCTCATATAGGTTCTTTCCATGTGGGCACACTCAGAGATGAACTTCAACATACTGTATGCACCGTACCATTAATGCAGCAAGGAACACACACACACACACACACACACACACACACACACACACACACACACACACACACACACACACACACACACACACACACACACACACACACACACACACACACACACACACACCTTTAAAAACACACCTTTCCTGGGCAGGACATATTGGATTAGGAGTGATTTTTTTTTTCTTGGCTCTGTCTCAGAGGTGCTAGATTAAATGTCATTCCCACTTTACTACAGATGGCTCGAAAATAAATCATACTATCCATACACGCACACTTTGCACACTCACTGAGACATATACAATGCACACACAAACACAAACACAAACACAAACACTAAAACACACATAGATATAGAAAAATGCCCACACAAGGAGATATATAACATGTTGGCACACCCGAACACTAAAGCACCTGTACGGTCCAGTGCGTCTGCTCTTTGTATTTCAATCACTGAATCGATGGCTCTAAATTGATTGTAGCTGAGCAGGGGCCAGAGATGTTCCCCCTGGCTCGCTGCCCTGGCCCTCCATTGATTAGATCTGAGAGAGCCAATTGCTTTCACACTGGATTAAGGTGTTCCGGGGCAGTGAGCAGAGAGAGCGAAACAGAGGGTGAGAGAGACGGAGGCAGAGCGGGGGAGAAAGGGGGAGGAAAGAATGGGTCGTGAAAGTCTTAAAGACACTCCGACAAAGCACTGAGATTAGGACGGCAACATCACAAATTACTTAACAGCTCATTTGTAAGACGGAGCCGTAAAAGTGTGCGCCGAAATATGTACACAGTCACACACACACACACACACACACACACACACACACACACACACACACACACACACACACACACACACACACACACACACACACACACACACACACACACACACACACACACACACACACACACACACGGAGGAAAATCGCAGTAAGTAAATCACTTTTCAACAAAATATTCAATGTAAATCAGTCTTGATAAAACACAATAACACAAACATATTGGAACGCAAAACACACACACACACACACACACACACACACACACACACACACACACACACACACACACACACACACACACACACACACACACACAGTGTTGCAATCCTCCAGATCAGAGGGCACTAACGCAGATCAAGAGTGTAATCTCATTCGACCCTGAAGCTAAGCAGCCCAAGGCGGCAGCATTAAACTTCAAAGCTTCACTCTGAGTTTGTTACACGTTCGAGCTCCAAAGTCTTGTGCACTGTAACCTGGAGGAATCAAACCAAACTTTCACTATCAGCCAGCATCACAGGATCTCCTCTGACCTGGATCAAACCATAAATAACCTGTGAGAATTGGATAAGTCTTTCTTTCTCTGTCTTTCTTTTAGTCGTTCATTACAAGGAAGTGCTTCTCTGCATCTGTCTGCAGCAAGTCTGTGTTCACCTTCCTCTTTGTCGTGCTTGTATCCCACTGGGGGCAGTGTTCATCAGGATGTCCTCTCAGCAGCCCTTCACCTTCCTCTCTACGCAGAAAGGAGCTTCTTCTGTTGGAGCTTCTTTCAGGATGAATAGGAAGGGAGGACCGGCTCTGAGGAAGCCCTCCACCCTCTGCCTTTTGTCTGGCAGAGGTCCCCCTTTTCAAATCATTTCCACAATGGAGAGGCTTCCAATCCAGATTAGGCGCTTATGAAAATGGAGAAGTGTGTGTTCTGAGATGGGGGCCGGCGCAGGCGGCGTGGCCCCGGGTCACGAGAGCCGAGAAAAAGGCCCCTCGGTCTGAGGGCTCCTGGAGGCATTTCTTGGGGAGCGGCAGCTCCATTCACACGGCATTAGGGGTGTAAAAGCCTTGCATTTGACTGTGCAAGTCCGGCAAGCCCCTTCTGCATTTGGTTAATACCTCTATTGTCATACCCCCGCTGAGGCAGCTCTCCTTGCAGAGCATGAGAGAAACAGGACAGTGGTCGATGGGGAATTAAAGAGGCAGAAAAGATGAGATAGAGAGGAAAAACAAGGGCAGGAGGGAATAGGATTTACTGGCCTGTTCATGCCACTGTGGCATGAAAACGCACACACACACACGCACGCACGCACGCACACACACACACACACACACACACACACACACACACACACACACACACACACACACACACACACACACACACACACACACACACACACACACACACACACACACACACACACACACACACACACACACACACACAGTAAAAGCCCTGTGAGTATCCTGTTTGCAGGTTTGTGACATAACACTTGTTGACACAAAAACTTGGTGAAAGTCGAGAAACTCAGCTGACAATCAGAGAGAAACACAACCACAGTGCCAACTGATATAAAGGTCAGTGGGATGAGAGAGAGAGACAGAGAGAGAGAGAGAGAGAGAGAGAGAGAGACAGGAAGAAACATTGGGAAATTGACTGAGTGTACGAGCATGTGTGCTTTTGTGTCCCTATCACTCCGTGTTTGGTTCATTCCCCAAAGGGTCTTATTATGTAGCTTCGCACTGGCAACAACACAAAAGCAGCGTCTTTGTATCTTAGCCCATCCAGCTCCCCCAGAGAACATCCGAGACACAGCAAATCCATTTGTTTGTCAGCTATGGATGGACTAATCAGATATGATTGTCTCTGAGAAGCGTAACAGTGTGCAGCCTAGCCTGGCACCACAGTAATGCTGGCCCAGCACCGAGATAACATCTCTGATCTTCCACACTTTTCATTTTTATAAGCAAGGTGCAGAGATTAGAAAAGCATGTTAGAGGGTAAATCATAAAGCTATCTGCAAACAAACTAAATAATTATGTTCAAATATGTTGACTTCTATAAAATAGTTCTCCTCTGCAGTTCACTTAGTATTAATTGGGTCGAGTGGTGATTTTAAATTAATACTGGGTGTGAACGTGAGTGTGTGTGGTTGTCTGTCTCTCTGTGACCCGTCCGGGGTGACCCTGCCGTTGTCCTTTGGCTCCAGCAGTGACCAAAACTTTAATGAGCACTATGAGTGAATGGAAACACGTATTGCCGGTTATATCTGAGTATGAGAACCATCTATCTACTTTAACCAACTGTCACTCAGCTGGTATGTACTTCTTGCTGGTGCGCACCATGTCATTTATTGGCCAAGAATATTATTCCTTTATTTTAACAAATCCTAATCTTAACCTACTTGTTCTTTTAAAGCCAAGCATCTCATCCAAGGGTAGATTACATATCTGTGAAGGATCAATTGGATATAATGAATGAGCGGGCACTGGTGAACACAGCACCAGTAAACAAGCTTTCACTGTACAACGGGATGGAAGAATAATCTATATCCATTAATTGCAATCCCTCATCCATTGGAGTCACAAGGCCGGCTAATTTCCATTATCCCTAGTACATCATCGCCACTGCGGAGAAGAATAGGAAACGTTATAGTCAGGGGAATCCAATCTGAAGCGGAGTGGTTGAGAGTTCACGTACGGCTTCACGCAAGTTCCACATTGTTCAAGAGGCTGCAAAGAATGAGTGAAGGTGACCTCCGTGGAGACAAAGCAGGACTGAACCGTGTCGGCTTCGTTCTCCTCAGTTAATTAGCCACAACTGAAATGTCAGGATTTCTGCAATAGCAGATTGAAAGATATACAAAATAATAGTATCATGAGTTGACATTTACTGAGCTTCAATGACTCATCTCCCATTTTAAGCTCAGCACGCTCCAGCTGTACTCCAGCTTTGTCCCCAATGAGGGACAGTAAATGCAGCGAAAGCCAACCAGAGGCTCTGGAGAAGCCACAGTGCAACAAATAAGCAGTGTTAAACCTGTTGACACACACGTGCGTGCGTGCGTGCGTGCGTGCGTGCGTGTCAACAGGACCCATGCACGCACACAAACACACACACACACACACACAAACACACAGAGCACGCAGCTGACACATTTGGAATTTGTGACGGGTTTCTGTTACAAAGTACAGTCAAAACGAGAGACAGGCTGAGGAGTTAGCGAGCTTTATTAGACTCTATGAAACCACAAATGCTTTGAAGATTTCATTAAAGTCGTTTTGACTCCGTCAGTGAGAAAAAGATAAGCTTTCACCTCATTTAAACTGTGCGTACACAGAGAAATAACGGAGGCGGATGCATGCGTTTGAAGTGTCACACAGATTCTGCTACAAGTGTGGCCACTTATGGGAGAATGAGAGCGACACGCCATTACCTCCACACACGCACACACACACGCACAAACACACGCACGCACGCACGCACGCACGCACACTTTTACATTAATGTTGAAATTTTCTGATATTGTATCACTAGCGTCAAGCTTTACTACAAATGTTCTCACTACTACTAAGACATTGCATTAACATACATTCAATTTCTGTGGAATTACTTTAACCATGACCATAACCAGAGCTTCACCCGAAATTCATGTCTTCACCAGTAAAGGTGTGATCATTTCATAAATTTTAGCGGGAGCCTGGTTTCCGTCTCCAAAAATCCCTCTAAATTGCACACGCACGCACACATGCACACACGCACGCACGCACGCACGCACGCACACACACACACACACACACACACACACGCACGCACGCACGCACGCACGCACGCACGCACGCACACGCACACGCACACACACACACGCGTCTTCAGGGACATTGCATTGACTCATTGATTTCCTGAAGACTTTGAGCGCCAAAGGACATCAATTGTCTGATTTCATTTCACAGTCTCACACCAGCAGAAACACTGAAAATGAAAAAAGTTGAGTACCACGTAAACATTAATGCTCCTTTGAGCTGTCCTGCATGCAGGATGCAGATGATGTTGTAGTAAATGGGGATAAATTAACACTTTGTTGAAAAAGAGCTGTTGAACTGAGGCGATTGACCAGCTCATTCAGTGCTCTGGGATCTGCACTCGTTATTGTTGTTGTTACTCAGGTATGAGCAGAGAAACCACCCCCAGAGCAGTTTCCCTGCTCACATAGAAACTGGTGTGATTAGAGGGACTTTGTCGTCATATTTCAGACACCAAAATTAGCTGAATATGTTGAGAAAACATACTCAGTAGCAACATCTTGCAATGAAGATTTAAAATTCACACGGCGTCATCTCAAGTGGGCTGTTTAACAGTCATAGCGGGAATTTGTTGGCACGAGGTGAGACAGCAAGGCCAAGATCAATAATTTGTCACTGAGACGCAGAGGCCAGATTGAGCTTCACGGGTTTCCTTCTGTCAGTCACTCAGAAATAAAGAGACGTTTCTTCTAGTTTCTGCAGACGCACTCGTCTTGACCCCAAAAAGTACAGGCTGTGTTAACTGTCAACACAAACATGCAATTACACACACACAATGACATAGTGCATCGCAGATTATGGGAAGTGCCTAATTGCTCTATAATTGCACGTGGTGGAAGGTTTTGAGGTCGTGCTTGATACGACCTGCCCAGTTGTAAGGAGCTGAATCACTTTAGTATAATGCGCAGTGTCATAACATAAATTACAGAGATGTAATTTTTCACGTATGTTTAATCAGAGACACTCAGGGCACATTTGCAGTGGAGCTGAAATGCTGTTTGCTTCGTGAGCAGGAGTTATGGCCAACATGATTAGGTTATGAAATTGGACATGCAAAGTTCAGCTTGAGGTGATGGAAATGTGGTGTGGCTGCATGAGACGACATGGCAGTGTGTGTGGATTTGTGCATTTGCATAGAGGCTTTCCACAAAATAGAACAAACATCTCCTAAGCTTTGACCTGAAGTCTGGAGATTTGGAGCTTTGCATTGATTTGGAGCGCCGATGCAGTGTGACAGAGTGAACAGAGATGATTAAACTAACGCTCGTTTGGATTTGTCCAAGGCAAAACTACACAATATATAGAATTGTATGACTGACACTAATCCATTCCATTTGTAACTCAATGTCTCCTGGATATTTCGCTATATAGCCATAGTAAATTAATTTGAAACGCTTGATTAAATTAAACTATGACATTACCAATCACAGCTTTTTATTTATTTTATGTCCATGATGACTGAAGTGCAGTGTTTCTAAAAATGACATTCAAGATATGAACATATTTGTCTTTCTTTGTTAAAATTGGCTGCACACATTCTTTAATATGCTTTGGGAACAGAAAATGTTCCTGCTTGTTCTGCCTCTAGATTCCTCCCGGTGGTTTTGTTGTATATTTGTATCTGCGGGTTGAATGAAAAGAGGAGTATTGACCTCACCTAATTGCAATTCAATTCTAATCAGTTCATCAGTCCACAAATTCCGCAACGTAACCTTGGCCAATCCACATACATCACTGTGCCGCTGATAACTTCCAGGAAGGGATAAGACAATTTCCCCGAATTGAAATGTGTTGCTGTGCCATCAAACCAAACAGACCTGGATGTTTTTATTATGGGGATGGTGAATATTGATAGATGCTGATGAGGAGAAAGGCAGGATCAACAAATGAGGGGTGATGAAGTGGGAAAATGCTTGTGGTGTGTAAAGCGGGGGGCACTCTGTGGAGAGGCTTGTCATGTCGCCTCATTACTGGCTGCGAGAGCAGACTTCAAGAGGGGTAAGAGGTGTGAAGAAAGCTGCAGACGAGGAAAAGTAGGAGGGCGTCAGTTATCAACGGGCTGTCTGGAGTGATTTCTCTCTTGACATTTACCTTTAGTTATCTCGCAAAAACAATACATTGAAAGAGAGATGGTGATGACGTGTGTTGATTTATTTAAAGTGCAATCATAATTTAAAAGCACGAGGTGAGAGGTTTGATGGATTGGGGTCATCTCTGGGCTGGGAGGGTGAAGGGGAGCCCCTCGTAGCGCCCGGCTTTTGTGTTTTGGCAGCGAGGGTGACAGGCAAATTAACCAGAGCCCCAGCCATCTGGTGAATGTTAGGGGGGGCTTTGTCCCCCCGTGTCCCTGCACCTCTGACTGGCCTCGACACCCTGTGTCCATCATCCGGGCCGAGAGGGGGAGAGGAGAGGAGTAGTCATGAGGGCAGATCTGGACGTAGGGGAGAACTTAAAGGGATTTGGCAGAGCAGATTGGAAAAGATGTTCAGTCAAAGCCCATTCTTCTTGAAAAAATCCCAGTGTCGAAACTCACACAGAGACCAAGTTGGAGATGACAATCAAAAAAAAGCTGTGACCACATCCACTGCATGAAAAGGACTGGAGGTTAAAGAAGCAGACAGGAAAAAAATGCAGCAGCAGAAAGGAAGTAGACAGGTAGGAAAATAATAGGAGTATGAGTCCCTCCATGGGGGATAAGAACAGCTCTGTTTGTTGAGGGTATTTCCATTATGTGAGAACACAATCTCTGGATTCTCCATCGCCTCATTACAGACTAACTCCACCATTGCAGTGAGAGCAGCGCATCTGTGTTTGGGGTCATTAGAAACACTCTGTTTGGACCCTAAATTCAAAGAGTCTTTGTTTAGGTCACGCTCTTTCACCACTGCTCTCTGCCTTCGCCCATTCAGCCTATTGAGAGCCATGGAAACAAGAAGTCTTTCACTTTCCTCTCCGTCCCATCGCTCTTCTCTTTTCTCTATCTCCCACCCACCACTTAATTTTGTCCTCATCACGACGTTCCTCGCTGCCATGGGACTAATAGGAACAGGAGGAGTCAGATGCTTACTTAATTGGGCTTCAAGGTGACTCGGTAGATGTCGGAGTGTGCATTCTGTTGGTGCACACACTTGGATGCCTCTCTGAAAATGAAGTAAACTCTGAAGAACAGAAGTAGACAAGGCCAAATGGGCTGGAATTGGCTCTAATAGTTTAGTAGGCCTTTGCGGATCGTGTCTGTCAGATCTCTTACACACAACTAAGATGTATGAAACATCAAATCAAACCACCAGGAAAGAAACACTTTTCTCAAGCATATATTTCACTGTTGGTCCCCAATATTTCAGGTAGTTATTGCCTAAACAATAAACTCTTATAAGGTGTCAGTGTAGGGTTAATAATGTGAAATGAATGTGCCTGGATCACTACAGTTAGCACTTTAAAAATGTACACATGGAGGAAGTAATGTGTTTTGTGAGTGTGTGTGCTTGTGCCCCATGATGGCAGCCATTAGACAGGAGTAAGGCAGCCATGATGAATCGGCACTTAGCCCAGGGAAGCGCACTTGCTCAATGGGCTGTGAATCTCCCGCTGCCTCTGTCAGCCGGCAGAATGTTAAATAAAGTTATTTGAATATTTGTAATAGTAATGTGCCAGCATGTCAAAAACCCAGTGGAGTCTAACGGCGGGGGAAAGTACGAGATGATTCATAGTGTCCTGTGAGCATATATACTCGTACTCGGGTGAGGAATCACATAAATGTCTCACTAAATAGCTACCTAATCATGGGTCTTACACTGACATATGTATGGATTGATGTATGTATGGATGGATGCATGGATGGATCGGATTACGTAAATACTCCATGAATACGTATCTGTGATAACAACATTGCCCAATAGACCTGTGATGATCTCACCTTATTCATATTTACTTAAAAGCAGTTGGTTTGAACCAAAACTGTTCCAACTGTTCATACGCTGTCTTTCTGAGGGAGGTGTGTTGACAGATTTGTGTTTTTGTGTGAAGGTAGAATTCATATTTTTGGGGATATGTTTTTTTTTATTGCACCTTTACATTTTTATTTTTACTACAAACAAGCAATTACAACATGCTAATAATGTTTTTTTATTCCCAGGGCTGATGCATTCAGCAGCAATAGTCCTTCACCTTTTCTTCACAATTATAACTTAACACCAGCTATTTGTATTTTTTGTGGTGCTGTCAATCGCTAAAAAAAACCCAACTAATTAATTGCACAATTTTCTTTGTGTTTAATTGCACTGTACTGCAATGCAATTGCTTCAGTAAAGACTGATGCTTGTAATGTATTTTTATTCAGGGCAAACCACGGAATTAATGTCAACTCAACACACACAGACTCTATTTAAAATCAAAGATTATTTTTATCAAGTCTTTTTAGCGTTGCGTGAAACTGTTTTTCTTTGAGATCATCAAAATAATACAAATACAAATAAACAAATTAATTCATATCTAACACAAGCCCGGGTTTTGTTAGAGCCCAGGTCCACTACTTTGAGAATTTGAGTATTTCGAGAAAGAAATAAAGGTGTGAACTTATTACATGAACAAAGTGGCAATAATATACTGTAACACACACACACTCGCACGCACGCACGCACACACACACACACACACACACACACACACACACACACACACACACACACACACTTTCCTCAATCCGCTATCAGGTAACTTTTTAAAGTGAAACTTTCTGACTTAATATTATTCCACTGGGTATTATGCCACCCTGTAGCCACGGTGCTGCACCCAGAGACGCTGGACTTACTAACTGCATTAATTACATTACATTTTTTTCTTTAAGAAGTTAAACGTTTCAAATCAATTAATTAACGTCTTATTTTTGACGGCACACATTTTTTGTCAAATGTATTTATGACCTGAGGTAAGTTTGGATTCCACTGGGAGATATTCTGGAAGTTTTATGATATGATACAACGTTTAATGTGATTCACACTGTCTAAAAGTTTTGCATTGTGTATCGGGATGTGTCTTTTAAACATGTTTGAAAAAGGTGTGATTCAGCTCAGCCATTAGTAGAGATGCTGATGCTTTGTGGACTTTGTGGAAGATATTCTCTGTCTTGCACCTCTTTATAGGTCTTGCAAAATATTCTGAATGCAGTCATCCTGAAGAGGAACACAGCTCCTCCATGCATGTTTGGTGCAGGCAGAAATAAATCAGCTATCTGAGTCATTATGCTCAGGAAGAAGAACATAAAACAAACGTTTTTAGTCTTATTGAGACTTTGTGAGATGTAAAAGACGTCATTGTGCTTCTTGACGTGATGCTGAGGGTCCATCTTCATCCTAGAACATTAACAGACGGTTCAGATATTTATCCAGGTTGGTCAGAAAGTAAATTCCACTTTCAAAGTCCAAGACTACGCCAGCTGTGAGGGTACTGCACACTATCCTCTGCTCATGTGAAAAAAAAAAAAAAATTTTCTTTATTAAATGCGAAGAGCGAGTCCGCTGTTTGTGAAGGTCCCTGTTAAAGCGTAACCTGAAGGGCTTTCTGACAACAAGACGTAATATCTGTCGGGGATTTGGGACACCAAATACCAAAGGTGCAAAGTTAAGTCGACCCAATGGAAGGGATGAGATTGTGTAAGAGGTTTTAAAGTATTTTATACTTCTGCTCATTTGAGATTAAGATTTGTAATTGCTTGCTTTGATATATTTCTTATATATCTTTGTGAAGCAGAGTCAATTGCCTTGTGTCTGAATGGTGCTCTATAAATACATTTGCCTTGCTTATTTAATCACTGCTAACACAATTAGGGCTGCAAGTAACGATTATTTTAATAATTAACTAATCGGTCAATTATCTTTTTGATTAATTGATGAATTGGTTAAAAAAAAACATTTCAAATTGTAGGACCAGTTGATATTGAACGAACCAAACATCAAATATGTTGTGCTTATTTAAAAGCATGTATACAATATAAATACATATATACACATGTATATAAGATGTAAACAAGACAATTATTAAGTAAGATTTAATGTACTTCAGGGACCACATACAGTCCAGTTTCATCCTGAGTGACCAGACTGGTAAAATATTCCTATAATTACCTTTACATTTACACTTCAAAGTTTTTCTTTGTTGTGGTCACAGTGTATGGAATGAAATTGTCTATATTTTTGCAAAATGAAGCAGAGGTATGGAGCGGTACGGTAAAGCAGTAAGGTAAAGCAGTAAGGTAAAGCAGTAAGGTAAAGCAGTAAGGTAAAGCAGAGCCAAATCTGGTGTGTTTCCTCCAGATAATAGGTTAAAAAGTAGGCGGGGCTTAGAGCTCCACAGATATGTGACCTTACGACAGTAATCTCAGCCGGGTGGCATACCTTATGAATCATCTGTTGTTGTTTACATCCTACGCTTTGCACAAGTTGCTTTGTTTTGTCTCCCCACATCTGAGCGTGCTCCGGCGGCGAGCTGGTCAGCTCGAGTGCCGCACCACAACTTTGATGTTACTGAGAGAGCGAACGCCGGCCGAGTGGCATGGAATCGCACAACACAATGAATCGATAATTAAATTCTTGCCAACACTTTTAATAATCAAATTTAATTGATTTTATTGATTCAGTGTTGCAGCCCTCAACATAATACCCTCAATATCTGAGTGATTTCATGTCTATAAATTCATACTTTACAGTTTTCATGTAACCTTTTCTAATCCCCTCTGAAGTGTATGAATTAAATTAATCATAGGACACTATCTGGGATACTAGAAGTGAAGTAGATAAATATACAAGAAGAGTGAAGCAATAAACTTTAAGAACAGTCAACTGGTAACAAAATAAGAGGAGACATAGTAAAGGAGCTCCACTGATCCTTCATGCCATCTATAGAAACGATAAGGAGACAGTCATCAGCGTAGTTTTCTTCACAGAAGAAGCTGTTCACTGTAAAAAAAAAAAAAAAAAGCAGTGTGAAGTTTTGAGTTGTAGTTCACGGTGTAAAATTTAGACCTGTTTTGTTTGAACATCAAAATAATAAGTTCACCATTAAGACTCAAGCACCTCTCTGGTGAGAATTGCAGGAGCATTAAGACGACCAATGATTGTCGTGGATTAAAGACAAAGCAGATGACGTGCAGCAGATTGCAGTCAGGGTGAAACTATCAATCACTCGGCTGGAGACAGTGACAGTCATCACAAGAGCGTCCGGTGACACCGGCACGCCGCTCAGTCGCCGCTGAGCACGAGACACACACAAGAAATGCTTTGCATTGGTCGGAGGTAGTGGTCTGCTATTTGGAGTGTCTCTGCTCGATTTAACAGGGAGGTGATAAAATATTTAGCAGATTGCTTACATAGCCGAGGGGGAGAGAGTGGGAAGGAGAGAGTGAGAGAGAGAGAGAGAGAGAGAGAGAGAGAGAGAGAGAGAGAGGACGATACTCAAATGGCTTGTGCGAGAGCTGGGGAGCTGGTAATGAGGATGGCATGCTGACATTATCGCTACAGAGCACAACAACTCTACGTGGTCTCTCTGCCCAGCTGACAGCAGGCCGCACACACGCACCACCCTACCTGCCACTAATTAAAACATAGATTATAGCGAGTGCAGTGAGGTTGTAGGAGGTCTGTACGTGCGCTGGCACAATGCACAAAACACATGACACACACTCACCTGCAATCTCACATCACATCATTTACAAATTAAAAGCATTTTTACTGCATTTGCTGTTTCAATTAGCTTTAATAAATTGATACATGAAACTTTCCACAGGATTTAAACCACTCACAAACATTCATCCATCTTCGCTTTATCGAGGCAGTGTCGCCGCTAGCGGAAGCTGAGACACACCTACCATGAAAACACAGCTCAGTGGGCTGGTCACAGGCAGCCGGGATCACAGAATGAGTGAACACCAACATGCAGAACTTCAGATTGTCCCAGGAGCTGGAGAAGAGCCACATACACCCAGGGAGAACATGGAAACTGCTCCAAGGCAAGCTTCCAGGGTCACCATGTTGTGAGGTGTTGTCACTGCAGACACACACAGATACTGACGGCTCAGTGCGTGGTGCTCACACTCTGTTGAGGGTTCAGTGTGATCATTTTTCATCCCACTTTTTCCAACCTCAGGTTCAACAGAGGGGCTGTACGCCTGTGCAGCATAGTGTGAATGCCGGACAAACACAGCATCATCATGGAGGAAATGCAAACCGTACACAGAAAATCCTTCAGGGTCTTCTTGTGGTGTGGCCACAGTGTAAATCACACTCCCAAACACAATGAAAGCTCACAGGTCAATGCAGTGTCCTCACACCTACATGGGGGTTGAGAGGCAGCATATTGTGAAATCTGGAGCTGTAATGTTTCATTTACGTGTGTTTTGGAGACAGTGTGTGTGTGTGTGAAGTAGCAGGTCAGATTTAGATGGAGGCTGCTCTCACTGTCGGCTCACCGTCCAGTCCTGAACCAATTCTTGCTCACTGCTTTTCACCAAAAACACATTTACTGGTATTAGTACTGATCAGTGTGCATTTGTGTAAAAGATACTTCATCTCTCAAGTGTTCCCATTGATTATTTGTTTTTAGTTTGCTTGATATTGGTGAGCAGTGTGGGAGCAGCCGTGAGAAACCTTCATTACTTAAGTTTAGGTTTAGTTCGCAGGTGTGGGATGGACTGACTCTGCTATTGTGTTTTGTCGCATGCATGTGTTTTATAACTTTTTATTTATTGATAATGTTGATATTGTTATGCTCCTGCATCCACGCCTCCAACCATCCATTCCTCCCTCAATCCATCCATCCCCCTCCCTCCCTTAATCCATCCATCCATCCATCCTCCCACCCACAGAGCACAAGCATACAAGCGCTAACATCCTACCAGGTGGAGAAGGGAATCAAACCATGAACCTGAGGATTGGAAGACGAGGCACACGAACTGGCGCTTTGGCTGTCACATCGAACAAACAAAGCAAAACAGGAGCAGCTGGAATGAAACCGCTCCTGCTATCAAGTTGCAATAAGCTGCGAGTCATTATTTTATCATTAGCTGCAGAGCCATTTAAGTAAATGTTTGTGTACAATGTTTATGTCATCTCAACAACTAATTAAAAACCCACTCAATGGGCAAGTTGCTCTTACATATTGGTCACGAAGGTAAGTTTGAAGAAGGCAAGTCATTGTTTCCTCACTGCCTTTTTCCCTGAATAGAAATAATGTAGATATAAATAGTAGCACATTACCAGGTGGCTCAGTATAGCTCAAAACAGAGGCGATTTCTTTCATTTGTGATTTTCCACTGTGGTATTTCCTATGAAACACATTCCCCTCATTTTACCTCGAATGGGGGGGAATTATTTCAGCATGAAGCCACATCCACTCATGTTCTTTTTGTTCCTGTTACTTCATCTCTAATGGGCAATTACTTCAGAGCCAATGCTGAGGCCACGTTATTGCACCAGCCCTCCATTGATTGGTTGCCTATCGTTCTGAGCTTCCACAAGCACTTTAAGGTTAGATTTCCATGTTAAATAATGGATTACAAGTCCATAGAAAATAAAAGGTTGAGATTGCTGTTGTTGGACAGCCTCGCAGTGGAGATGAGAGAGGTACAGATTTCATTCACGTCTCCAGAGAGCGAGTTCAAAGACAGAAGTGACTCCATCATCTGTTTTCTCTCAGTACTTATATTCTTCTGACCTAGTTAGTGTTGTTGCCCTGATAATTGGAGTTTACATTAAAAAAAATAGTTTCTACTATTCAAACCAAGGTCATCTAACATAAACAGTTTCCGCTCTCTGCAGGGTTTTTTTTCCTATCGCCAGTACATACTGCCACAGAGCCAGCTAAGTCAAAGCTAACTCAGTGGGAAGTCGACTCACTGTGGGTACTCACAGAGTCGAGAGGATTGTGGGAATTATCTGAAATATACGTCTCCTGCTCTGTTCAAAGGGCCTTTGTAGTGCTTATACTGCGCATACTTGGGGACTGTGTGTGTGTGTGTGTGTGTGTGTGTGTGTGTGTGTGTGTGTGTGTGTGTGTGTGTGTGTGTGTGTGTGTGCGTGTTCACAGTAATGCCAATACCCCTCCACTAACACAGGGTGCAGAAACACTTGGGTGCAGCTTCAATGACCTCTCTGGGAGTGAGAACAAGCTCCAGGTAAATTTAATAAAACAAGAATGTTTGTGCAATCTATGTCAACATATTAAAAATGATAAAGCTCAACATCTTATTTCTGGCAGAAAACAATACTTATCCATTAGAGCCTGCAGATTTGTTTCTATCAGATGACAGTTGAAGTGATGTGACATTTCTATGCTTTACATTGAAAGCTTTTAACAATATATTGAACACGCCTTCATGGGACACAGCCAGAGCACGAAACAGATTCAGTTTAAAAAAGGTAAATAAAATATATTCCATAATTAAAAAAGAATATCAATGGACATGCTGTGAAGGCAGTTTTTAACTGGAAGCTGTTCAGTTTTCAACCCATTTTGAACTAAAACATAACACCCTTATTATAGCATATTGTGCTGACATAAAAATGTGCTCACTCATAAAATTGCATGACTTGAGATATGAATTTGAGAAAAAAACGTAAATAAAACATCAGCGATATATCGTACAGTTTGGTGTGAAATACCATAAAATCTTCTCATCTTGTGACTTTAATTACACAATATAAAAAAAGAGATTGTTTAAGTAATGTATCGCAGACCACATTTTTGTCCTTTAAATGACTGAGATTTTGAAATCTTATTCCAAAATTCCAGGGACATTTCATACCAAGCTCCTGAAGGCAGCCAACTCCAGCCCGGCAATTTTTATTTAAAAAGACCATTTCTGTGTTTCCCTGTGTTTGCCCTATTGTGCATGCAAGTGTGTGGAACACAGAGCATAGAGCAACACTACAGGGATACAGTAGACACAGTCACACACGGTGTGCTTTGTAGATATGTGGCACTTTCATATCTGTTTATTGATCAGAGCAGATGTGCGTCAATCAATCTTATCTAAGCTCCACACACTTTCCAACAAACCTCCAGAGGCCGGCCAAGCAATACCGCGCCACACTGAGAGCCCCGAGCCACTCACATTATCGTTACACACCTTGAGCAAATTGTCTGTGTGTGTGTGTGTGTGTGTGTGTGTGTGTGTGTGTGTGTACACGAAAGGACATGCAGAAAGAAAAAGAACAGCTTGAAAGGAAAACCTGGATTAACCTTTCCTTTATGTGCGAGTGATTATCTACTTCTCAGAACTTTGTCTTTCAGCACACCACACTGAGCTGGACTCAAACCTGCTGCCATCTGTAAAAGCAGCTTGTGGAAAAGGCTGGAAATCGCTGCAGATTACAGCTCAGTGCTAATGTGGCTTTTTTAGCACTTTAAAGCTGGATGTGATAGAAGAAAACGCGTGAATGTGTATATATGTGTGTGTGTGTGTATGTGTGTGTGTATATATATATATCATATATCATCTGCAAAACGCATGAATTCAGCAGCAGCATTCATACAAAAAAAATATACGATCTGAGGGACACACTCACACCTTGTTATATGCAAGCCTAAAATAGAAGCGATTCATATCGACTGTCAATGAGAACTTTGTTGTATTACGTGTGGATTGAATGTGGATTGAAGCAGCGAGGTCCTCGGTTTGCTGAAACACTCATTGCATTGGCTTAATGTCTTACCTCTGCACACGTTGCCGTTATCAGGTTCGAAGCCGGCCTTGCATGTGCAGCTGCCGATAGGAACCATCCACTCTCCGTCTCCATTGCAGTAGAGCTTTATAGGGACGTCCACTTCCTCTGAGTTGGGGATGCAGATTCCTCGAGCAATGACCAGAGAGGTGCTTTCAGCACCGGTCATTGTCTCTGGAAAGACTGCAAAGTTCTGCACCACGCTGGGGCACTTCTTATAAAACACCCTGACGGACAGCAGTGACATGCAGGCTCCGTAGTCCTGGAAGGCCAAGTAGAAGCCATTTTTGGACAGTGGCCCAAAGCTTCGCACCTCCGTGTTCACCTTCAACAGACGGCCGCCAAAGTCCACCTGCGAGAAGCTCTCATCAGCGGCGATGGTATCCACCTTGAGGTAAGGAGCCTCCATCCAGAAGGCTGTGCCTTTGGTGGCGATGACAGCATCGGTTTCATAGTAGTAGAGGTTGAACGTCTCCTTGCATGACCCGGGGACGTTTGGGAGGGAGCTGCAGTCACGTACAGTGAACCGAATCTCCACGTAGATGCGCTGCGCCCCGCGCCGGTCAATGAAGGTGGTGAGGAGCCAGTTGTTCTGGCTGGGCTCGAAGACATTGCACACCTGGTACGTCCTGATGGTGTTGAGGTTCTCATCATAGCCGCTCACTTCCTCCCACTGCAGGCAGAACAAAAACAGAGGGAACGGGGACAGAGGAGTGCACATGGCTGATTAGAAATCCTCCGTGATAAGACTGCGGTTTTTTCTCATTTTTTGATAGAGAATGCTAATACTGGCTGAGTCGAGAAATTGTACACACATCAGTAACCTCTTTAAGGAACTCGATTGAAGTCTTCCTCCAAGAATGACAAAAAAAAGTGAATTAGCCTGTTGAGCTACATGCTTCATCCACTGAGAATACACAAATGTCCTTCTATGAAATAGCAAATAACTCGGTAAGTGCAGCAATAGCACAACACTACTTTATGGTGTTGTTCTCGAAATACGCTCACAGCTGTACTCTGTGTACTCCCTCCGTATGAGCGCGAGTCGGGTAATTGCTTTGGATGCATTGCTATGTGTTATCTATGCCAAGTGTTGCTGGGCAAATAACTGATGCGTTAAAAAATATGGTGTGTAACAAACTCAAGATTATGCACTACTGAATTACAATTAGACAGACGGGGGAAACATGGCAGCCAAGAGCCAGCGTGATGGAGGACAGTGATGGGAAACACGCAGTAGTCCATGTCTTGCAGGTGTGACCTAGAAAGTGTGTTGGATGAACATGTGATTCCCCGGGGGAACTAAGTCACGTCATGACGAAAATGTGCCATTAACGTTTGGCTGGAATCACAAAGAAACTTTAAAAACTCCCAGAAGCTTGATTTGACTCAGTGTACTTCAAAAGGTTCCAGTGTATTGATTTTCAATATGTGATCTTTTAAATTGTAAATGTGCTTTTATGAGGTGCATATTTGCTGCATTGTTCAGTGCAGCAAAGTCTGCCAAAGAGCCGACGAGCTCGCGCAGAGAAAGCGAGAAGCCGCATGCTCTCACATGAAAGGCCTCCTACTTGAAATGAATATTTTGTGGAATAGGGAGGATGATCTGAGACAATTGTGAAACTTGTCCCTCAGATCACTTTCACTCCCTGTAATAATGGCATTCTTTTCACTCCTGTTTGAAGCAACAGCGGCGGCTTACAGATTTATTTCTCCAAATTCCGCAGCACCAATGATCCTAACAGCTGTAGGCGAGGAGAAGTTAATGAGCTCTGTAGTGGACTGAGGGGGCCTCCAGTCACTACATGTTTCTCCTGTGCATATATCTCCTGGTGCTTCCCTCTTCTTTTGACCTTTACAGCCCCGGCTGCTCCATCAGGCCTAATGGGGAGGAGAAGACATTGCCTGTACGTGGATACACACAAACCGACCAATTGACTGATGGGAAAGATTCATAAGTCCCACAAGGTGAATCCATAAAATGACTGGAGACAAGAAACATGCGATAAATGTCAGTGATCAAGTTTAGTCTTGGAAAATCAACAGAATCGATGTGAATAATAAAACTATCCAAAGAGTAGTTATCTGGAAATAAACAACAAGGTGGAAGGAAGCCGGTGTGAGGCTGGCGAGGTGATGTAGAGGGTGTGGAGGGAAGACACTTGAAGAGCAGCGACATGATAAATGAGTTTACAGAAATCCAAGGTGCAAATTAAAGCCTTTTTTCACTGCTGCTCCCTCTGTGCCCACTTCAGTCTACTCTCCTTCCCTTCTGCTCGCTCCTTCCGTTTCTGCTCTGTAATGACCATTCATCAGCATTACAGGAACCTGTCCCTTTCAGCACTGCCTGTTCATTAATACCGCCAGCCCTCGGCTCCTCTGCACCCGTCTGCTCCAGTCTAGGAGGGGGTCCTCACCGCCTCTCGTCTAGCCAAATGACCACCATCTTTCACGCCAGAGAGGAGCCCGAGGCGTCTCCAATACTGCCCGTCCAGAATCTGTCCACAAATTCATTGGCGCAGATAATAATGACCCGCGATTTTTTATTTCCTCCTCAGTAGATGTACGGTTGTCACCATTATGTCAAAGACAAACCAAACTAGCGCAGGTGCGTGTATGGTTATTAAGGTGAGATGAGACTTTGCGGCACAATCTCTTCTTGTCCTTTCAGCACTTTGTATTCATGTGCTGTTTATGCCCGTGTGTCTGTGTGAGAACGTGCTTTTTATAATTTGATGGTTTACCGACCACATATTGATTTTCTAGCTGTTGTTTTGCCGCTGAAGGCTTCAGGCTACGCAACACATTTCTCCACGTATAGGTCCAAAGCATTGATTACCGTGAGTATTATCGCCGCTATTCAATCTTCAGCATCTTTGTCATTTTCTCACCGGTGGAACGCATGTGGCACATGCATTTAGACAGCAAGGCTAGCATTTATTAAAGAAGCACAAGTCTTTGTCTCATCTATAGGCTCCCTACAGCCCATTTCCAATTCTCTGCTTCAATCATTTAACCCTATCTTGTGCACAACTCAATGACACCTCTGTGACCTTGCCAAAGAAGAAAGAAAAGAGAAGACATCATCACCTGTCACCTCGCCGATAATGGAAGTCCCTGGTCTTTGCATCCACTGCTTTCTGCATGAATTTTTCATGAAATAACACGAGCCCTGCAATGTGTATATTTATTACATGCATTATGAAACTTAGTGCAAATATACCTCATAGGTACGTATCTTTGACGTCAACTGGAAGTGAACAACGTGTATGAGAGACAGGAGTGTTTTTCATTTCTCTCCCGTTCTCCAAGTTCAGGTGAAAAGACATCACTGTCTACTCCGGTTGATCAGGTAAAAAACCACCGATAAGAACATGGTGAGAATAAAAAGAACAAGACGCTGGGAAGAGGTTTTTGCTTCATTCACTCACATGTAGAAAGCAGTGGTGTATTAAAGGGATAATGTCCGTGCAAAATAACACAATCTCTTAATTTTGCACTTTTGCATTCATGAATATGGAGTGTCAGATGTGTGTTCTCGATCATGCTAAATAACGGCAAGCTTTTATGCTGATAAATTTAATATTAAGCACATAATGTCATTTTACAACGCCTGAAAAAGTTTGCTGCGTTTATGGTGCCATCTGTTTTTAATGCACTGAAAAGGAATCTAGCTCAAAATCTACCACAGATGTTGTGGTGGGATACATTTCTTCTAACCTTGCACATGACTTTTCATTTAGGGCTATGTATCACTGGTCTCACGATTGGATTCGATTATCTGTCAATGATTTGATTTGATTTGATTTGATTCAATTCGATTCCACGATGAATCACGATGCATCATTATGTGTTATATCATCAACTTTCTTTATAAGTGCTCAAGTCTAAACACCTAAAATGTTAACTAGCGACGCACCAATAATATGGGGGTATTATTGAAGCAAAACTATTTGTCTATGCATATGGAGAGTTGTCTGTCTGTACCTCAATCTGTCTGTCTGAAGTTAGAGTTGTCAATGTGTAAAATACAGTAATTTGTCAATGTGAACCTGAATCTGAAAAGTCTACGCATTCGAATGTAAGTGCTGAAAATACAGACAACTCACCAGCTACGAGTCGCGCTGTTTCACAACTGGCTGTTTTTTTACATGTGACTTTTGCGTCACTTCTGCCATCTGAAGGATTGGAAGCTGTAAAGCCTGGGTTTTGCTGCCCTGAGCTCAGGCTCACAGGCTCCTGCATTCTGCCCTGCGCCTACCTGCGTAGACTTTTCAGATTCAGGTTCACATTGACAAATTATTTTACACATTGACAACTCTAACTTCAGACAGACAGATTGAAGTACAGACAGCTCAAAATATGCATAGACAAACAGTTTTGCTACAATAATACCCCCATACAAAAACACATTTTAAATGAAGTGTACAAGTAAGATTACTTACAATATACGAGTATTAATACAAGTATTAAATGCCATAAAGTCTAATTCATGCACAAACCATATGTGAAGGCTACATATTGCGAACAACCGTCCCACAGCCTCGGTGTCGATGCTACGTCACCTCCAACTGCATCACAGTTTACATTACGCATAGCACAGCGCGTACCGTCAATCTGCATGATGGATACTGCGTACTGTAGACTGGAGGCTGAGCTCCATGTGCACAACAACACACACTCTAGCTCGCTGTTAGCGACTGTGCTCATCGTACATTAATCTAGTTGTGTATGTAGCATCGCTGGTGTGTGAGCCCCAAAACGCTTTAGCATGTAGCATGTAGCATGTAGCACAGCTTTGAGTTCCGTGCTGATGTGCAGCATGCTACAGCATCTATCTATCTATCATCTATCTATCTATCTATCTATCTATTATTATTATTATTATTACTATTATTATTATTATTATGATATATATATATATATATATTGTTATTGTTATTGTTATATTATTGCTACCATTACTAGTGGTACGATACACGAGTATTATACACTATTTCACACAGTTATTATCTGTATTATTATAATTATTATATAATGCCTACTTCTAATTTGCTCTGCCACTGCACCTTACTATTTATTCATCTTGCTTTTATCTCATGCTTATTTCTAAGTGCCCATGTTCCGTTCTGTGTTTTACTTTATGTCTTATACCCAGATATTTTTATTTTTTTATTTTTTACTTTTATTTCTATTCTATTGTATTTTAGAATTTTTGTATGTACCAGATTGCTGCAACAAAACAATTTCCCTTCGGGGATGAATAAAGTAATTATCTATCTATCTATCAGCTAACTCTGCTGGTCCAAATGTTTCTGGTGATTAAGTTGTACGAATAGCTTCCTTCTCCTCTTGATATGTTGGCTGAATAAAATGTACCGTCTGTCCTACGTTTGTCATTCTCATTGTTAAAGAATATCCAAACCACCGACGCCACTCACACTCTCTTGCTCATGTGTACCTGCAGGCGACAATGCTCACACAGAACTCTTGTCTTAATTAATTATGTTTTGTCACTGAATTAATGGCGAATCGTCCACGTTCGCATCACAATGCATCATAGAAATCATTACATGTAACACTCCTACTTTCACTCAGGTAATATTCCTGCAAAACACTCACACACAAACCTAAAGCGGAATTCCTTCAAGCCTAAACACTTTATACATGATCTTTATGAATAAGATCCTGTGTGTTTGAATGCGTTTCAAATATTAATGTTCAATTACTTTTAACTTCCATGTTAATTACTGCAGTTTAGGATGTAAATGACTTCCAGGTTGAGGTTGACTGATAACACTGAGAGGCAGTAGTGAGATACAAGAGGAATCAGAGTTTGAGACTTTTCCCAGCATGAATTTCCAAGGACTTACCTGCCTGACCTCAATTTACAGAGTGAAACATCTCACGCTTTTTATTGTCTATGATTCAAACAACCTTGGATTGTGAAATTCATTAACTTTAATGTATAGTTTGTTGCTTGGCATGAGACAAAATGTGTAACATTTGCTAACATTAACATCCAATGAGTGTTGCCCAGTGTGCTGTGAAGGAACTTCAGTCACAATGAAAGCGAGATAGAACTTAACTCCTACGTGATACAAAAAATAATGGACATCTATACCCTCCCCATGAAAAACATTCTTTAAACACTGTAAGCCTAGAATGGGATAAATGCAAGACAGGGAATGACTATGTGATTTTTCTTTTTCTGCTTTTGTTTTTCTAAATCACAGTGCTCTTCCTCTTTCTCACTTGGATTTGTTATTTTGTGAATTCCCAGCAGCACTGTTTCAGAAGGGCAGTAGTCTGCGGGTGTCGTTGTTTTTGGTCATTTTTCAGTGATTGTTGCTTTTTTGAAATAATGAAATAATGACAGTTACAGACTTTAGTTGATGAATAAGACCGTTTCTGTGAACTGATTAGCTGCACATTTTCTCATATTTACTGTAAATACATGGATGGATGGATGGATTCTGGTATAATTTTGTTTACATGTACTACTACACGTTATACATCCATTTCAGATATTTCTCTTCTGCTCATTTTGAATTTTCCAACATAAATACGAACCTCATGAAATTAATAAACAAAGTTGATTTAATAAAGAGCACTTTGATGGAGAGCTGATTGGATCTTTACCCTCATGCCATTTCCCTACTTTTTGCAAAATAAACTTTGAAAAAGGAAGAACAAAGTCTCATCTATTTTCCCCAAGCCAGTTCAGTACCCTTAAAAATGTCCCCAAACACAAAGTTGTTTTTTTTTTTTTTCTCTGAAAAAAACACCTGACAAATATTGAGAGCCTCTTTATGGAAGACTCATTTGTAAGCCAACCAAAATTACCCACAGCCTCCACTCTAATAGCTTTGCTTTTACCCGTAATATAGGAGACACTTTGTGCCTGCCCCTGATTGTCAAGTGTGGCCATTGTGTGTGTCATTACAGCTGCTCTGTTTTATAGGCAGTGGTGAGGAGACGGAGGCGCTATAGATTCATAGAGCACTTAATGTGTGTGTTAATGACCAGCCACAGCTCACAGAAGAGAGGGATGAGAGCAGGGAAAGGAGGATGGATCAACGAAAAATACAGGAATGGAGAGAAATCAAGGAGAAGGGTGGAGTGGTGGTGGTAATATATTCAGGCTGATGTTCCTCTTCCCACAGCCTCAGCGCGCTGCCATCAAGCCATCAATACTTTGCCCCTCATAAAGACCATTCATCACATTGATCCTCTGCCATTACGCTGAAAGACTAAAATAACACACGAGAGCGGCTCAGATGGACAAAGTCCCGTTCCAGACTACGACAATACAGAGCGGGTAGTGAGCAGGGCTTCAATCACAGCCAATCAGAAAAGAATAACACCGACAGAGGTCAGCAGGACAAACGAGCTACACTGATTCACAGGGTAAAAATAATCATCTGGATTAGAATGTATTTATCAGCCACACCATTCCTGCTATGGTTTATGATGGCATCCTTTTCCGTAACTGCTTGAAAGGTAAACATATTCACTGCTTTATGTAGTGAATATGTTATCTGTTATTATGAATTCTTAGTGACATTAAACACACTGGCAGAGCACGTGTGTGCAGCGGTCTCTGATGTTTTCATGTGTAGTCTCACAGACAGTATTGACGTTGGCTCCAGGTGCGGTTTGGCCATCCAGAGTCTTTCACGCTCCACTACACGCTCACACCAGCGAAACACTGTTGTCACCACAACAAGCATGTTAGCCTGTACGAGCCCTCGGCGTTATATACTATGTTACACAGTTATTCATACTTTACAGTAGATAATGGATAGAAAACGTACTTCAGACTGACTACTTCATTTAACGTCTCCACAGAACATCACAACAAACTACAACTACATATTTCAGGGACTGAAACTCAAATGATCTGCTGTCATCCGACGGCCAGGGCAGAAATGATTCCCTAAATTGCTTAAAAGTTGCAGATCTTTTTTATTTATTCATATATTCATACAATCAAACGTCCAATAAACTATTAAATAAAGTTATTACTCTGCATTCGACACAGCACATAATCCTAACCCTAACCTTAACCCTAACCTTAACCCTAACCCTAATTTTAAAAGTACACAGATTAATTAATGACAGCTAAAAAAGACAAATGAGGTGAAGCCTCAAACAATGTCTTCTTCTAAAAATACATTTTCTTCTTTGTTTGCCAGTACTTATTCTTCTTTTTGTTTTCTTTTTCTAAGCTTTGCCAATTTTCAGAGCGGTGTTATTCTTTAGTTGAATTAGAAAACCAATGGTTATTTCAATAACATAAAGAGCAACCACAATATATTTTTTAGCTGAGGGGAAGAGAGTTTGTTTGAGGCCCCATTTACTTGACTTGCGAATACAAAATTAAAACTTTGTTTTGGGTGTCCTTTTACACAACAACGGTGGTCACAGCCACTGGAAATGAGACATTAAAAAAAAAAAAACTCCATGGAAATGGGCAAAAACACAATTTTCATAAAATGCTCATGCTACGTGTAGACGGCGGAAATACTGCTACTGTACACGTGTGACTAGATGACAAAAAGAACAATGTTTCCTCCAGTGTCATAACTCTCAGTCCATATTCTCCTGGGACTTGGTAGTTTTATTTTGACAGTCACTAATAACAATCCAACTTGTTCATCTGTCCATACGAATGTCCGTGTACCCACTACACTTTCAGAATCACTTTCAGCATTTTACCCATTTCTGTGTAAATTGGCCATTGTTTTCAAAATGTTGCGTTGTAGACATGAAACGTTCTCTGAAGGAAATTGCAAAATGATGCATCTTCACTCAAAAGGCAATTATGTCAATGAGGCCTGTGACCCGACTCCATGCAGGTCATATACAAGGACAACACATGAGGTTGTTTTTCATCCCTACTGATTCTCAATATTATTTTTATTTGACATTAAAATAATTTGATAAAATGCTCAAGTTTGAAATAAAGAAATAAAAAAATAAGTTTTTTTTTTAAGTAAGACATCTGAGCTGGAGAATGTTGTAAGTCAAAAGCATATTCATAATTCCCACTCCATCAAAGTGGACAAAAATTACAACAACAAAACATTTCCTCCTTGAACCTCTGCAAGGCTGCTTCCATTCACCAAAATTGGATTGGAAATATTGTTGCTTTTCAATTTGCACTGCAGTTTGACTCATCTTCAGATTTCTCCAATTGTTGTGAAAATTCAAAAATAATAAGACAGCTTTTTTATTTTGCATTTTTTTAAGGGGGTAAAAGTCTTCTTATTGAGCAATTTTGTCCCAGTGTAGTGGTTGCAGGACATTTTCTGCAACTTTTGTCTGTAGGGGAAACTAATATTTACCTCAAAATGAGAACGAGTCCAACACTTTGAATCGTGATGTTGCTCAATAATTAGAAAACCATCTGAAACACGACAGACTGGTTTGTGGTTCTGCCTGAACCACATTCATCATTCCAGTTCCATCGGTTCACACACGAAGCAGACACCAATCCAGAAGTATATGCTGACCTCTGACCCCCAGTCTGTTGTCTGATCCTCAGTGGAGCTTTTTAGATCCATCAGCACCAGTTAATACATGCTCAGAATTCCCCAACGCAGATGGGCTCCAGCATTTCCACATCTGAAGCTCTTTACTGACGACTGCTTGGCAACTGTTTCTTGAATGCTTGTCAAAACTTCCATTAACGAGTCAGAAGACGTGAATGAAGCAGGCCCAGATACCTTCTGTTTCACCCCCTCCTACCCCCACCCACTGCCCGGCCCACCACTGTCGTAATTTTTCTACAGAATGAGAATATCTTTTCCCATGTGTACACTTATAGCATATAACCTAAAAAGGCTGAGGCGTTTTTTTTAATAAATTAATGTATTTGTTTTTTTTACATTTTATTGGTGGAAATCCAAGGCCCCTGTTAGAATAAATAGGAGAAACATCTCATTAATATTGATTGTTATTCTTTTAAGATGATTTTATACTCTCACAGTTAATGAGCTAAAATGATCAAGTGTAAAATAAAATAAAAAGCTTTGAAATATTTGACTTGACATGCAGTCATTCTGGAGACCTTGCTCCCAAGACAATGCTCATTTGCACATTTTTGATTCTGATTATGTTTCTGGTGACACAGCAATGTTTTAAAAATGATGTTGAAAATTGGTATAGTTTTCATGTTGGGCCACTACTGGCTCCTGATGTTTGTTTTAGTAATGAAACTACAACCATACGCAGACAACAATACCCTATTAACAATGGGAAACACAAACATTATAGTGGACAGACGATGGATTGTTATTACGGTGACTGTCAAAATAAAAGTACCAAGTTCCAGGACAATATGGACTGGGGAGTGGTGACACTCTAGAGCAGTGGTTCTCAATTATTTTCTGTCACGCCCCCCCTAGAGGACAGAATTTTTTTCAGGGCCCCCCCCCCCCCGAATTGTACAACCATTGAGAACTTGATAATATTTATGGGTCAGTATTCCTGAAAACACGTGATATTCATGTAGGTGGTTGCATCACCATCTTCAATTTGCTTGAGCAAATTTGTGGTGGAAGATAGTAACAAAATCACATTGCACACAAAATTTCAGAGGTTTAGCTCAAATAGTTTTTGAGTATTAGTATTTTAGAGAAATCATAGTTTACCCCTAAAATGGTCAGGAAAATCCTCGGAGGTATTTTTTGAGTTTTTAAATGCATCTGTATCAGCCTACAGACCCCACAGCTGCACCAAACTTGCTCCAGAGAGAGGCCTCATGCTTGTGATGTTATAGCACAACTCCCAGCTTTATATCTTCTCTCAAAACTTAATGACAGCGTGTCAAAAATGCCTAAAATGAAGAAAATCCTACTCGCGAGTAGGGTTTGAGGCCTTAATTTTACTAGAAATGAAACAATTTAAGGTTTAGGAACACTTGGCCCCTATTCTAAACAACCTTGCCGCGCTGACAAAATGAGCGGCTTGTTGGCGATACTCATGGAGTTTACCATGAAACAACTCCAGTGGCTTACTGACATAACTGGGGTGTATGGTCTCCAGGTGTATGGTGTATGGTCTCCAGGTGTATGGTGTATGGTCTCCAGGTGTATGGTGTATGGTCTCCAGGTGTATGGTACATGGTCTCCAGATGTATGGTCTCCAGGTGTATGGTCTCCAGGTGTATGGTGTATGGTCTCCAGGTGTATGGTCTCCAGGTGTATGGTGTATGGTCTCCAGGTGTATGGTCTCCAGGTGCCGTCTTCATTTATTTGGTTTCATGCTCCGCTGCCAGAGTTTTTAGGCATAAAACACAAACGGGTGTTTCCTGGTTCCCGACGTGTTCACGGTAAACCTAAGGGCGACGTAGCATCGTCATATCTCCTGCTCTTACTAGCTTTATGTTTACTCTCACCTGTTTTCTTTTCCTCTGACGCCTCATCCTTTCTTCTTTTCACTCCTGTCAGAAACTTCTCCACCTCTCCTCCTCCTCCTCCTCCAGCTCTGTACACCGGTGTTCATGTGTCGTACTTCTTCTACTCTACTGGTTGAACAGGCAGCCTGTTAATTAGTTTGAGCACTGCTGCCACCTAGTGGCTGGAGGCCCTTTTTTTAATCCTTCAAGCATGAATAAAGTCGCGCCCGCCTCGCGCCCCCCCTGACACCCCACCACGCCCCCCAGGGGGGCGCGCCCCACCATTTGAGAAGCACTGCTCTAGAGGAAGCACTGTTGTTATTGTACAGCTACTGAGCATGTGCAGAAGATCTATGTTACTACGGCCATGGTGCATAAGCAGTGGCAGCATTTCCATGCAGACAGAGTCAGAGCATTTTCAGAAAGTTCTAGCTTGGGAGCCATTTTGTAAAAGTGGCTCCAACCAACATGTGAAGGGGCCCCGAAAACCCAACCGAGGTTTTGCGTTTTCACTTGAAAACAATGTCGTGGATACAGAAATTGAACTTTACTGTTTGAATTAAAACAAACCTTTACAGTTATCAACTTGGAAAACTGGTTTTGTATAAATCTTGTTCTTAAATTTCCAAATTTTCGATAAGATTTAAAGTTAATGTAGTTCTAATTTCAAGATTTATGCGACATGTCATTCTTTTAATAGTGATTTCCTTTCTGAATTGAAGAAATTAAGCATCCTGGGAAAAGGCCGCCCCACGACTGTGTTAACCAGCAGCTGTGTGTTCATCCATCCCCACAGGACTACATGTGGGTGGACACCAGCATGAGGTTGTTTTTCATGCGACAGTTTCGGATGGGTATTTTTTGAATAAAGAGCCTATTTGTTATTCATGACAACACTGAACTGCACAAAGCAGGGCAGGTATACCTTCACAGAATAATCTTTCCCATGATTAGATGTGATAAAGTCCACATTTAGTAGGGCAAGAGAAGCAAGGAAAAATGAAATGCATGCATGTGAAAACCAAAGGGATATTTGTGAAGTTCTGAGAAGGACAGTGAATGATGGGTGGACGTGAAAATCTGAGACAGGGACTGAACTGGTTCTGCTGAAAGACGCACCTCTCGTTTTGCAAAGCTGCCGGTAATCACAGCAGCTAAGACAGCTGTTTCCTTCTGAAAGATGCTTCAAAAGGCTTTGAATTAATGGGAGTGTTTGCGGGTCGGCCCCTTGATGGACATGCCCCCACAGAATGGACATGTCACATAAAGCAACAGTTGCTTTGCTTCGGTACAAAAACCGCACTATCATCCCCAACACGTTTCCTCACAGATTTCACTCCCCTGTGAAATCACTTATTCTGAAAGCTATGCCTCACACACGCACACCAGCGGACTAAAATATGCAGTGGCATGATTGCTATTATCATTTCTGATCAGCTGTGTTATTGAATGAGGGCTGCTGTCAGGGCAGTTGAATGGGAATTATTATTTTGCGGGGCATCTGAGGCCTAGTTCTGCCTGGCTGGATTTGATGGATAGGGAGGAAATGGCGATGTCTGAAACACTCCCAGTCCTGCCAGACCCCAGCCACTCAATAATTACAGTCACACAGTCTGACTGAGCCCAAGTGGAACTCCGTCCGCCAGGCCGGCTGCAGCAGAACCCCAATTACGAGCCACACCCAGACCCCCACCACACATTTATTAGACCCGAGTGTGAAGCCAGGCACAAGCAACCTACGTTACCACTGAAGAGGATCAGTCCACTTCTTTATTTGGGGGGGGTGGAGTTTCACTATTAGACCGCATGACTTGAACCACATCATCTTACAGCTTCACAAATCCATCACTTGGTCGACTTTACTCAACGAATAATGCTACAATATATTAACATTCTGAGTTTTTCAAAGGGAAATGGAAAGGGCTGGAAAAAGATCTAACAACAGACTGATTATTGAATCTGACAGATGTGCAAAATACACTGTGACGGAGCAACGCCATCAGTGACGGGGCAGCAGCACACATTCACGCACGCACACTCATGCACATGCTCACACACACACCCTGCGTTACGCAGGCTGCACACAAATATACATGTCACCCACACTCCCTCATTCCCCTCCGTATTTCACATCTCGTCATGCAATTAGTTCATCTCCCTCTTCCCCAAATTTGACCATAGCGGGCCAGGGGTGCACACCTGACTGCTGTTTTTCTAGCGCGCAAACATTCACACATCCACACACACACACACACAGAACTCTTACTGTGACATGATGCCTCAGAGCAGTAGACAGCCAAGACGGGCATCATTATAAGCGCAGGCGCGCGGGGCACAGATTATGTGACTAGGAGTGACTTTGATTTTTTTTCTTTTTTCTTTTTGTTGTTGTTTCTGAGTGGGATTATTTTCTGTTTTGGTTTGGAAAATGCTTTTGTTTATTTACGTAGAATTTTTTAAAATATTTTTTAAAGAGGAGGCAAATATGTATTTATATTTTTGATCATTGGTTTGTTTAAGTTAAACCACATCCATAGGAAGGGTTTACAATTTAAAAGCAGGGTGGGAAGCGATGGAAGGGGAGTCTGTCCCTGGAGGTGGTCGTGGAAATAACAGGCCTAGTAAAGGACATTTGCTGGAACCGAGCAGCTGAAAGGCAAGCTGAGATCAGTTTGGTTTTTTTCTTCTCTCTGGTTGTAAATATATATATTTTTCCACTATGAATATATTTTTTCTCACTGGAAATACTGAGCACCGGCACTGTTTTTTGGGGAAAAAAATACAAAGTCGACTTGCCATATGGATTGCGGTAGTTATTATTTTGGGCAAAACTAGAACCCCGCCACATACACACTATGTAATATCAGATCGTCCAAAATACTGTGAAGAGTTTGCGTGAACTGATTTAATGCAATTTAATACCTGGGAAAATGTTCACAATGCATCAGGTTTTAACGTGTTTGTAAAGGAGATATAACATGCTACAAGAGACATTCCCTCAGCTGCATCTCCACAACTTTTTTTCTGTGAATATTATGAGTAGATATTTTCTTCATTCCAAGCTGATCACCAGAAAAACATATGAAAACAAGAGCAATCAGAGATTTCTGATGTTTGCCAAAGGTTGAGCTGGCCTCAGAAATTTGGTGAAAATGTAGTTTTGACATATTAGTTAAAAGCCTACAAAATGAGATCCTGATCCAGATTTCGGATCCGGATCACCTCCAAGATTGAATGGAATCTTCCAGGGCCTAAAAACTATCTGTGGTGAAAATGTAGACACAATCCATGCAGGAGTTTTGACCTAATCTTGCTGACAGACATACAAAGAGATAAATATATGTCAATGATTGTATTACATTCCTGGCAGACATAACGAGGGGCAACAAAACATAATTTACATCAGGCCAAGTGATGCCTACTGATTGTGCGATTCAGCCTGGTGGGCGGCACGGTGACACAGTGGTTAGCACTCTCACTGCACAACAGGAAGGTCACAGGTTCTCCCTGCATGTGCGTGTGTTTCCTCTGGATACTGTGGTTTCCTCCAGCAGTCTAGAAACATACATGTGAGGTTATTTGGTGACACTATAGGTGTGAATGTGAGTGCGTGGTTGTTTGTCTCTGTGTTTGTCCTCTGATGGACTAGAGACCTGTTCAGGTGTACCTGTCCTCACCTGTCCAGTTGTACCTGTCCACAGCCATAGTAAGCTGTGATTGGCTCCAGTGCCCTGCAACTCTGAGCAGGATTAAGTATTAAGAGGATTAGAGGATAGATGCACAGATGTCTTTATCTTGGTGGGAAAACAAAAGGTGCTAAATGGTATTATATCATGTCCTGCACTTTGTTTCATGCTCGTGACATCATCACGTGGTATTTAAATGACTGTTCAACATGACTCTGAATCAACCATTTGTTTGTGAAGTGACTGATCAACCAGAAGGTGAAGAGCAACACAAGGTTTTAGGGCCAATCCCAATTCTACCCCTTTGCCCTACCCCTTACCCCTTCCCCTTTGAATTGCGCATTCACGAGAGTCTAACGGGTGTCCCATTTCACTAGTGTGCAAAGGCGGAGGGGTAAGGGGAAGGGCTATTCGCCCCTCGAATCTGGAACAGATGCACACTTTAAATAGAGGGCTATGAGGACATGGTGCCGAAGGACTCGCATTTCACATATATACGCTTCTAAAGTTATATAAACCTGTTGTGTAGGAGGACATGGTGCTGAAGGACTCGCATTTCACATATATACACTTCTAAAGTTATATCAACCTGTTGTGTTTTATACTAGTAAGAACGGCAGTGGTGCTGCCGTATGTAGCTTCCGTATGTATTTGTTCCGTGGAGACCGTGTTTATAACATTTTATTATTACATTGTTTCAAAGTGTTCTGCTATGGGTGTTTGGAAAACAGGGACCCCCGAGCAAACAAGGAAGCTCCTCCGCTCTCGCATGGTGAATGAGGAAATATTTCTGAAGTCTTAATACAGCGCAAAAACTGAAGTAATCCATGTCTCCGTCTATTTCTTCGCCTTGATGTAGAAATGCGGAAAACGAAACAAAGCAGCCAAGCTACTGCAACATGTTGAATTTGGGAAGGCATGACGATGCTCCTGCTGGAAAATCAACAAATATTCGTGGTTCAGCTCTGCTGATATAACGGCGCCGTATAATGACGTCAGAACTGTGAGACGGAGCGAGAGGGGCGGGGCTGAGCAGAGGGAGAGGGGTGTCCCAAATCTAAGGGCTGAAACTTTTACCCCTTTGCCTTTCCCCTCGTTTTAGAAGGGAAGGTGGAGGTGGCGGGCTAAGGGGTAGGGGTAGGGGTACAAAATTGAATTGGGATTGGGCCTTAGTCTCTCTGTGCCGCACAGTGGAGAAACAGGAAACGCAAAACTTCAAGTTGTTTTTTCTGCACATGCAGCTCTTTCTATTTATATTGTGTGTGTGTGTGTGTGTGTGTGTGTGTGTGTGTGTGTGTGTGTGTGTGTGTGTGTGTGTGTGTGTCTGCCTGCTGTAATGCCCCAGTGAAATGGAAATAAACTTCGGCGTGTTTAGTAAAAATGACTTTGATGACTGTGACAACTGTTAAGAATGATGCGTGGCTTATGTTTCTATTATTTCTGAACCAAAAACCAATCGTCATGCTTTGAGTCCTGCCTCCACACTCATGACTTGGACATCTTTTGAAACTTTTGAATTTGACCATTTTCACCTGTAAAGGCCAGTAAGCTCCATGTTGGATTGTAGAAAAATCTTAATTCCAAATGAAATGGAATCATTTGAAAGCGTGTGGATGATGAGGATCGTCATGCAGTGAGCAGCGAGCAATGACTGAATAGGACCAAAATTGAATGGGCGACAGGTTTGGAAACCTTCAGCTATTCAACTGGATGTTTAAAGGACATAAAGAAGGTCAATATTGATGTGTTGAAACACAATGGCTTCCAGAGCACATTTATCTGACGACGCACCTGGTGACACCCACTCAGGTACTTTCAGAGGAACCAGGCAGCCGGTGCGGCCTCAGCAGGGCTTTCAGTTACCAGTAGCAACATTGCCTTGAGTCACCCTGTGTAAAAAGGCTCAAGCTGTGTGTTTAGTTGAAATCTGACAGTCTGCGCAGACCTACGGTTCTAGTGTGGAGGTTGATAAGGAGCCAGGCTGAATAATTTGCTCGAACCTTGCGTTTCTACATCGGAGACAGAGGTACTGTATGCCTCAATACATTGGCAGAGAAGTGAAGTGAAGGAAGTGAAAAGTTGAGAAGGGACAGGAAAAAAAATCAGTGGAGGGGCGACAGGATGTAAAGAGCAAGAGTTGAAATAATTTAGAGGACAGAGGCAGGAGTGTGATCACAAGAGAGCGAGGGGAACTGAAAAAAAAGCATGGAGGGAAGAGAAAGCTGTCACAATGCCATCCTTCAGGGCTCACATGGCCTCAGCCAAGGCCGTTTAGGGACAAACCATAAAGAGTGCCTCGAGTGTTGAGGAAAGTGACAGAGTATCAAGGCTCTGCCTGAGTCTCTGCATGCATGTGTTTGTCCAGAAATCATGCAAAGCATGACATATGACAGCCACAACCTACAGACACGAGATGGAGAGGGGAAGGTGGTTAGCAGCAGATACTACAAGAAAGGAGCTTTCAGACAAGACACGCTGACATAAAGCAAAGCAGGAAGGTGGAAGAAAAATGAAAAGAAGGAGGAGCTTAATGGACAGATTCCTGCCAGCTCTGCAGGACGGCTGTAATACTGCAGGCACACAATGTCAGCCTCAGCCTCCAGCTTTCTGTCACTCCCAGAAAATGGACATCAAATTAAAGATACACTTATTTTCCCTTTATTCTTATTGCTCCAGTTCCCCAACTTCATTCTTTTATTTATTTTTCTAGGGAAAAAAGAAATGTCCTTGGCTACTAATACATCCAAGAGAATTTCTACATGTGAAAAATGGAGAACTCCACCTTGAACTGCAACCTTACCGTGGTGGGGGAGTTTGAGCACCCGAATGACCCTCGGAGCTATGTTGTCGGGGGGCTTGCCCCCCCAGTAGGGTCTCCCAAGGCAAACAGGTCCGAGGCGACGGGTCAAACTAAAAGCAGTTCAAAAGACCCCTATGAACACACATAAGAGGAGCACGGAGACATCGCCCGGTTTGGCATAGCCGGGGCCACACCCTGGAGCCAGGCCCGGGGTGGAGGCTCGCATGCGAGCGCCTGGTGGCTGCGTTCTTGCCCGCGGGACTCAACCAGGCTCAGCCCGAAGGGACGACGCGGGCCCCTCCTCCTCATCCTCCTGTGGACCCACCACCTACAGAGGGGGCCGTAGGGGTCGGGTGCAGTGTGGATTGGGTGGCAGTCGATGGCAGGGGCCTCGACGACCCGATCCCCGGACACGGACTCTGGCTTTTGGGACATGGAATGTGACCTCGCTGGGTGAGGAAGGAGCCCGAGCTTGTGAGGGAGGTTGAGAGATACCGGCTAGATATAGTCGGGCTCACCTCCACTCACAGCTTGGACTCTGGAACCCAGCTCCTCGACAGGGGCTGGATACTCCACTTCTCTGGAGTTGCCCGCGGTGTAAGGCGGCGGGCTGGAGTGGGCTTGCTTATTGCCCCGCAGCTCAGCCGCCATGTGTTGGAGTTCACCCCGGTGAATGAGAGGGTTGCGTCCCTACGCCTTCAAGTAGGGGACAGGTCTCTGACTGTTGTCTCGGCCTATGCACCGAACAGCAGTTCAGAGTACCCTACCTTCTTGGAGTCCCTGGGAGGGGTGCTGGATAGTGCCCCAACTGGGGACTCCATTGTTCTCCTGGGGGACTTCAACGCCCACGTGGGCAATGACAGTGAGACCTGGAAGGGGGTGATTGGGAGGAACGGCCTCCCCGATCTGAACCCGAGTGGTTTTCTGTTACTGGACTTCTGTGCTAGTCACAGCTTGTCCATAACGAACACCATGTTCGAGCACAGGGGTGTCCATAAGTACACGTGGTACCAGGACACCCTAGGCCGGAGGTCAATGATAGACTTTGTGGCCGTGTCATCTGATCTCTGGCCATGTGTCTTGGACACAAGATCAACTGATCACCACCTGGTGGTGAGTTGGATGCGCTGGACCGGGAGGAGTCCGGATAGACTCGGCAGACCCAAACATGTTATGAGGGTCTGCTGGGAACCCCTGGCCCTCCGTCCGCGCAGTTTTCAACTCCCACCTCCGGGAGAGCTTCTCACAGATCCCGAGGGAGGCTGGAGACATTGAGTCCGAGTGGACCATGTTCTCCACTTCCATTGTCGGAGCTGCTGCTCGGAGCTGTGGCCGCAGGGTCTCTGGCGCCTGTTGTGGCGCCAATCCCCGAACCCGGTGGTGGAAACTGGAAGTAAGGGATGCCGTCAAGCTGAAGAAGGAGTCCTATCAGGCACTGTTAGCTCATAGGACTCCCGAGGCAATCGACAGGTACCAGCAGGCCAAGCAAGCCACAGCACGGGCTGTGGTGGAGGCAAAAACTCGGGTCTGGGAGGAGTTCGGAGAGGCCATGGAGGAGGACTTTCGGTCGGCCCCGAGAAAATTCTGGCAAACCGTCCGGCGCCTTAGGCGAGGGAAGCAGTTCTCTACCAACACTGTTTACAGTGGAAGTGGGGAGCTGTTGACCTCAACTGGGGATATCGTTGGGGGGTGGAAGGAATACTTTGAGGACCTCCTCAATCCCACCACCACGTCTTCCATTGGGGAAGCAGAGACTGGGTTCTCAGAGGTGGACTCGTCCATTTCCCAAGCTGAAGTCACCGAGGTTGTTGTGAAGCTCCTCGGTGGTAAGGCTCCGGAAGTGGATGAGATTCGCCCAGAGTTCCTTAAGTCTCTGGATGTGCAGGGACTGTCGTGGCTGACTCGTCTCTGCAACATCGCGTGGCGGGCGGGGACAGTACCTCTGGACTGGCAGACCGGGGTGGTGGTCCCTCTCTTCAAGAAGGGGGATCGGAGGGTGTGTTCCAACTACAGAGGGATCACACTCCTCAGCCTCCCTGGGAAAGTCTATTCCAGGGTACTGGAGAGGAGGGTCCGGCCATTAGTCGAACCTCGGATCCAAGAGGAACAATGCGGTTTTCGTCCTGGTCGTGGAACACTGGACCAGCTCTATACCCTCCACAATAATAATGATGATGAGGATGATTATAATAATGATAATGATAATAATGATAATAATTTTACAAATATTTTTTTTACTGGAAAGCGCAACAAATCTCCAAACTACTTTGATTTATCAGTCTGTGTCACTCATACTGCCATGATCCTGCATAGTGCTATTTCTTTTTCCAGCTTGCACCATGTTTATACTGAATAAAAAATATACGTAATTTTAATGTTGAGGAGGAGGAGGAGGAGGAGGAGGAGGAGGAGGAGGAGGAGGAGGAGGAGGAGGAGGAGGAGGAGGAGGAGGAGGAGGAGGAGGAGGAGGAGGAGGAGGAGGAGGAGGAGAAGAAGAAGAAGAAGAAGAAGAAGAAGAAGAAGAAGAAGAAGAAGAAGAAGAAGAAGAAGAAGAAGAAGAAGAAGAAGAAGAAGAAGAAGAAGAAGAAGAAGAAGAAGAAGAAGAAGAAGAAGAAGAAGAAGAAGAAGAAGAAGAAGAAGAAGAAGAAGAAGAAGAAGAAGAAGAAGAAGAAGAAGAAGAAGAAGAAGAAGAAGAAGAAGAAGAAGAAGAAGAAGAAGAAGAAGAAGAAGAAGAAGAAGAAGAAGAAGAAGAAGAAGAAGAAGAAGAAGAAGAATACTGTGTGTATTTTTCCCTATAACCTCTTAGGACTTTTCTACCAAAAAGAACCAGCTGCTAGTTCAGTTCTTAAATGAGTACTGTCAGGAAGAAGACTGGCTTCCTTGACTTGACGATGTGTTGCATCGTTATGTAGAGCCCACAGCGGGTGATCGTGGTCAGAATCACTCAAGAGTCCCTCGGTGGATGATGTTTTATTGACACTCAACTGTAGGATGGGGTGTGTCTCATTACAGGAGGTACGGGAGGATGACGTAGTTGTGAGTGTGGGTAGGCGTGGGTATGTGTGTGTGTGGTTTTGTAAGATGCACACAAAAACACCGAACAGTCGCAATGCCGTATCACGTCCGTACAGATGACGTACACCACGCGTAAACAGTCTCGGACTGAATGCTATCCGGGTATAGCAAGCCTTAGCCAACTTGTGATTGGCTGAGAGTCCAGGTGAAGTGAGGCGTCTTCCAAAAGGGGAGAGAGATAGTCACAGAAAGTGTCTTACGCTTAGCGGCCACAAGGGGGCCTTTTTTACAAGTACAGCTAAAGAACCGGTTGTTTTTCCATTGTCAACAGAGCCAAGTGAGAGCCACGTCATTGCGTCACTCAAAAACGTTGCACGTCACTGACTTCACCAATTTCCCCTCATACAGGAACGAGGAGACAGACTGTATTCATCAGCTTGGTACGGGTCGCTCCATCTCATCTGGCCTGAGCCTCGGATGCAGACCAAAGAGCCAGAAAATACTGCTCTGTATCTCTATTCTTGTTTTTTCACGACAGTTTTGCTTTAGTCCAGAGCCCCAGAGTGGCCAGAGAGAAAAAAAAAAATAAATAAATAAATAATAATAATAATAATAATAATAATAATGTGTGAATGAGCTTGGGGCTTATTTTTCAACATTTGGGTATTACATTGTGAATTTCTGTAGACCTCAGCCTGCGGTCATAACGCCATACAAGACCTGAAAGTGAAGTTAGTTACAATAATGTTACCATGAAAAGCATGACAAGAACGACAATGGAAAACCGCTTCTAAGTTATATATCCATTGCAGACTAAATTATCTCGTTCCAACGAGGTATCCCTCGGGGCTCAGGGTTCACTATAGATTTCAGAAAGCTGGTTCAGCGTCGTTTCCACCTCTGCATTTGCGATAACTCCAGCGATAACTCCGCCCCCACCTGATGACGTGTCTGTCTCCGCTCTGGCCCAGCAACGACGTGGGCCTGGCTTAGCACCAGTTTAGAGGTGAACTGAAACAGGCCTCCTGCTGTGACTAGGGATGGGACCGATCTGATCTAGTATCGGGTTCCGATACCAATGGAATTCACGGATCAGAGATTTCCGATCCATGAAGCCTCATCTGCTTTACTGTTGTTGAAATGACTCCACAAGTGTTTCCCTGTCGCTACTCTGCTCGCTGGATGCAAAATGTGGAATGGATTTCCTGATGGGAGGCGTGTCTCAACGAGACGTGGAGTAATGAGTCAGGAAATCCATTCCACAGTTTGCAGCCAGCTAGGAGGCTAAAGTAGCACCACTGTGGCTATCCAACTCTTCATGACATGTCACTGTTTGGACATAATTTACGCTCAAAACACCACAAAGTATCAGTGTGAATGTTTACAAATCCGTAGTACAGCGAGGCGCAGGTCTGCAGCCAGACGTCACCGTTTTAAAACTCCAGCTTTCCGAGGAGAACAGTGCTGACATCAAAACAAGCTCCTCCGCTGGAATAATTTTAAATTTCACCTCCATGAAGCTGCGTCCGACTCCACGCTAAGCTCCCTGAAAATAGCCCCGTTCATTTGTGCTGCACTAGAGCTGGAAAAGTTGCAGTTTGTGCTGCATTCATAAAGAATGTCTCCAGGGATGAATAGAGTGATTCTGAGGTTTTAAAGATAGAACTAGTTTATTATGCGATGATGACGTCCCGCAAAACCCCACATTGTCCAAATGGAACAAAAATAGTGTGTACTGCTTCCTTTTATGACCTTATACGAAGCTCAAGTTGTCTTTTGAGAGAAAACATGCACAAATAAAATCAACAACTACAACAAAAATAATAATAATAATAATAATAATATTAAAACAAACAGCTGTTATCAGAATATTATAAGTATTGGCAGATATACAAATTCACGTATCGGGTTTGGAAGTGAAAAACAATGTGGATCGGTCCTTCCCAAGCTGTGACACTGTCTGATGTGTGTATTTGGACAGATGTACTTCCACATTCCCTCTTGACCATAAATCATCCCTGTAGTTTTACAGCTGATCGTGTAAACATGTGTAGGCACTCATATCGAAGGCACATTCATATATCAGCGTGTTGTTTCCATCACTGTCTCCGTGGCGTGTGCGTGGCGGCACAAGACTCAACATGTATTCGATATCGGCTCTGTCATCGCCCGCTGTCTGAAGAGCCATCAGCATGACTCACTGTCTTCTTCCTCGTCTCTCGTTCCTTTTCAGCTGGAGCTCTGCCGGTTCACAGTTCACCTCTGTTCTCGCTCATCCTCCGTCTCTATTCCCATTCTTATTATCTCCATGCAATCAACCTCTTTTCTTCCTCTTCACCTCTGCTCTTTCATTTCTCTGCCTTTATCTTCTCCTCCCGTGTTCCTTTATGACCTTTGAGCCTCATCCTGCCTGTCTGTCTGTCAGGGTATGAATAATTGAGGAAATCTGTGCAGGCCGTATCCAGTACCAAAGAAAGATGCATACCACTCCACCTCACACTGAATTCAGCCAATCATTTGCTTTTGGTTCCCGGCCAAAGCTCAAATCAATAAAGAGAATAGTAACTTCATATGTTGGAAGATTTCAAATATTTGTTTGTGTAAGTAGGATTTGGGAAGGTTCTGCTTTGAAGTGGATATAAATAACTGAAAAGTCCCACTGGGAAAAGTGGCACCTTTTCCAACTTTCTTGTTCACACAAGCTCCTGTGTGGGAATAACTTTCTGCAGTTGCAGTTGCATGAACACACAGTTGGTTTAATCAGTTCTATAGTGGGAGCTATTACATGTTATTCATTGAACATAAGGTTTCAGCTTTAAAAGAAAATTATAAATAAAATAGCATTGTGGCTAACATATATACAGGTACATATAAGTACAGATTTCAACATGACATCAATTTGGATTTTCAGTCTTACAGATTATTCTTCATTATGAAGTGAGAGTTGAATATTTCCATGATTGTATTTCTTTCTCCTCCTTTTCCTTCTTTGGTCTTCTGCTCTTGTTCCTGTCTTTACTTCGCCCCTCCCTCCTGCTTCTGTTTTCCAGCGTATGAATAATTGAGGTGTATTGAGTGTGGTCAGCAGATGGTGAAATGGCCATTATGGATCTTTAGGAACGTGTGTGTCTCCTGAGTGTGTGTCCACACCTGTCCAGGTTGATCCACAGGAGCTCTGCTGAACATTGTGGGACGGCCGGGAGGCCACACCCACTAATCTCCTTCCAAAGCACGTGCTCTGGGTTTTTTTTGTGTTTTGTAATGAAAATACAAACCTGGACATTTTCACTTTATTCTGCTGTGCCGGTGCTGCAACCTTTTTAATAGCATTATTAAAGTTCTCAGGACTGTTAACTTTCTCTTTGTCTATGGATCATACCTCCATCACAGTGAGTCACATAAACATGTGTGTCCATTTTCACACCAGGAACCAACAGTAATCAATAAAACCCTGTGGCTTTTTAGTTGCAAACAAAACTAAAGCAAAATTTAGTTTTTATTTTATTTATGTATTTTTCTGTTGGGTAAAAACAAGATTCTCATAAAGTCAGAATGATTTGCCCTCAAAACTAGCAGGGCACAATTGGAGTGGTGTCTGTTTTTATATTGTTCTGTACAGTATGATACTTCATATGATCCGAAACACGTTTGACTGTTTTAAGGGTTTCTGTTGTCTATTGTTGCCGCAGAGAGTCAGAAGAGGGACATTATCTCGTAAGACACAGTTTTGGGGTGTGGTTGATTGACTTACAGCTTCATTTAGTTATGAGCACCAAAACACCTTCATCTGCATCAATCAAATGTTCTCAATGTCAGGATAGAACAGGAACAGGCTATAAAACAAGATGAACTGATGTTTTGCATTTCACACACCTGAAAATTCAAATCACCTGCACATATATTGTCATACATTTTAACCCCGATGTCCCTGGAACAAAACAGGCCTCTCCTGAAAGTTTGCACAAACAAAAAGAAGCACTGATGTTGCATCTGTTTTTAAAATGTTTGTAAATCAGATGAGATGACATGTTTCCTCAGAAGCTCCACTGCACTTTTATTCTACGACAGTTTCTGTGATGTCGCTCAAATTTCGTGACAGATCGTCCCCCTTTTTTCTCATAATCATATTTATTTGCTTTCCAACGATGGTTCTCATGTAACGCACACAAAGCTCTCATTGGAACGTCCCTGTGATTCCACCGTTGTTATTCTCAGTAAATCACTTGTAAATGGCTGTGAACTGAACACGCAGTCTATTTGCACAAGCATGCAGAATCTTAGTAAATGTGTGTATAAATGTAAATATTACTTAATGACATAAACTTATCTTGTCTCATGTGGGATTTTTGTGTGTCTCTCTGGACTGATGTCCAGTTGAGCCTTAAAGTCTGAATAAAGTCTGGACGGTGTTGCTGTTACAGTCTAAAAGTTGCTTTGGAAAACATAAACACTTCTCAACATCGCCTTCACATGTTTTTACGTCAAAATGTAAAACGTAAGCAGAATTTGCTAAACATTTGTGCCTTATGTTGTGTTTTCTGCTCTTTGATTTAAGTGTTTTCAGTCATTGATTGTTTTTTTTTGTCATTTCGGCACGTTTCTGAATTGATCATGTTTTCTATATTTCCAACGAGCTCATGTATTTGCTGGTGTTCTCTCTCTTTATTAAGCTTTCTGTTAATCGGCTGTGGGTCTGTGTTTTGATTTCTATCGGTAGTTTCTTCTTCTTTGACTGTGTTGTCTGAGTTTGATCTTGCAGGTGTAGTTGTGGTTTCTGAACTTGTAATTCAATGTTTTATGTGTTTGTATTTTTCTGAATCAGGTTGGGTTTTTGTAAATTGTGGCATCGTTTTGTATTAAGTGGATTCATTTTTCATTTTCCACTCGATTCTGTATTTCATTGTGTTTCTACATCTGCAGTTTGCTTGTGCATTGAATTGTGTTTGATGTGTAGTGCATCTTAGTTTTTAGTTTTGTTGTCTCATTGAACTGGAGCGTATCGATCTGAAGGTGGTTATACTTTCTGTAATTACTGAGCTTTGGTTGTGTGTTTTTTGGTAAATTCTTCACCTTTCCTTTATTTGCAGCATATTCTTGTATTTGGTTTTAGGTTAATTTTGTAATAGTGGAGCTTTTTGTCATTTGTTTTTGTGGCTGTATTAGAGGGTTAGGGTTAGACTGTGATTTCTTCAATGTTGTCTGAGTAAGGTTTGTGTTTTCTGAATATTCTTTATATTCCCTGTTTGCAGCACATATATGTGCATGTTTACTGAACTTTGGTTGTGTTACATGTATTTGTGATTGGTTATATTTGCAGTACACTTCTGTGGTTGGTTGTATCTTCTGTATTCCTGGTCATGTTTTGTATATTTTCTTCCCGTTTCTGAATTTGATTATGTCTCTAAATTTGCAGAATATCTATGTATTTGTTTGTGTTTTGTGTTTTTGCAGGACTTTTCCTCATGTTCTAGTTTCTATATTTAACCTATTTGGTTATATTTTCACTGTTTGTGTTTTGTGCATTACCATGTGCACCATGCCTCTTCGTCCCCACAGCAGGATTTCTCTCCGCGCTTCTCTTCGCTGCTCGATTGGCTTCTTGATCTTTATCCCTCTTCTCCCCGAGCCCCTTACAACCAAACCAAGCTGCCCTGCTTCTCCACGCTTGACAGCACCTACAGCCTCTGTCAGTGCAGCCAACTGCCCCCCGCTGACCATGTTCCCCCCCTCAACAGCCCCCCTCCAAGGCTTTCAACTTAAAACCTCAGTTCTGTCCAGAGCCTCCCAGAATGAGACGAGTTAAGCCTACAGACACACGCACACGCACACACACACACACACACACACACACAGTACAAGTATGTATTTTTTTGGGCTTGTTGGCACATAGTTGATCCATTAACCCACCTCACACCAGCCTGTCATCCCCTCCCCTCTAATCTCTCCCTCTCTTCCTAATAAAAGCCTTCCTGCATTTTCAGATTTAAAGGTTTTCCGTAAAACCATTCATCTGTTTGCATTTCCTCCGATGCCCCTTTCCAACACCTTATACTGTCGTTCCTTCCCTGCATTTCCCTTTCTGATGCTCACCTCATAAAACCTCCACCCGGCGTGTTTGTTGCACAACACACCGACGGGTCATATTTCATATTGTCTTGTCTGTGTGCTGCCAGTGTTTACATCATGCACACAGGAAAACCAGATTACTGTGGGAAACCAAGCAGGAAATTAGATAACACTTTACCACAACAACAGTGGGATAGCTAAAGCCTCGGCTTACAACCAGTTATTCAGTAATCTGATTTCCTCCCTTCGCTCACCATGTCCGAAATCACTGCTGGCAAATATTGTTTGATACAGAGTACTGTAGGAAATCCCATTTTACACCATATACGTATGTTCCTTAACTCCTTTCTCTTGCTAAATATGATAGAAATTCATCAACTCAGTGACGTCTCATTTGAGGATGCAGCCTGCTGAAATGAATGTTCACTCAGAGATTACACTTTCAGGTTATGTGCATTTCATTCTAAGAATGAAACCATGAGTGACATGAGCTGTCACATCAACCCCGGTGAAGAAAGCTCAGCAGCATCTCTACCACTGCAGATGCCTGAGGGACTTTAAGCTTCCTCTCAAGGTTCTCAGAAACCTTTAGACCTGCACCATTTGCCCCCTTTTCCAGGAGAAGAACCAGCTAGTGTGGTGCTTAGTTGGTTAAAATATGGCACTTCCTAAGAACCAGTTCCTTCCCTTTTGCACCTCAGACCACGGTGACAGGAAGCTCTGGGTCTCAGCTTCAGTCCACTGCTGCTTTATTGCAGCATCTTTTGCAAAATAGGAAAATAACGGAAGATGCTCGGCTGTAGTTTGAAAGCCAGCAGTTAAAGGCTTCCAGTGGTGTGGATAACCCCTCCCCCTGCCAATTGGTGCTTTGCTCTGACTAAGCAAAGCATTGGTGCTTGCTGAGCACCAGTTTGGAGAGCCTGGAGCTGAAAGCACAAAGAACTTGGTTCTAAGTCAGGCTCTGGCCTGGATGAGAACATGAACCAGAACTGCCCTCCCCAACCTGCAGGACATTTACACCAAACATTGCAGGTTAAAGACCAGGAAGAATTGACAGTCTACTTTCACCTTGTGTGTGTGTATTTATTTGATACATTTAGTTTGCCTATCTTCTACCATGTATACATCGATATTTACACCTTGTGTGTTTGGGTCTGGAAAAGATGCGAAACACATTTCACTGCATTTTACACCGTGAAGAAAAATCTTGTGACAAATAAAGATCTTGACTTGACACACAAGCAGAAACATTCTTGAGTCGCAATTTTCAACAATGACCTGGAAATGGAGGAAGTTTTTCAATATATCGGCATTACCGTAAAAAAATAAACAATCCATAATTTGAAGGGAAAAAGAAACTTCAGGAAATGAAAATGTCCCGTGATGAAGTCTGGACATCAAAGTAATGGAGAGCAACCTGAGGAAATGTCTCTCTGCACAACAACAGCAGCATCTCAGACATTGTAAATCACGTGATTCGATTAGCATTAACTCCTCTCAATGTTTTTAACATTTGGACATCATTTTTTGCATTAGTGATTCTAGCTAGCAGATCAGCTCCCACGTGAAATTTCAGTAGATCAGATGAATCAGGAGATTAGCATCATTCACCAGCGCACTGAGACGATGCATTATACTGTACAACGTCTAATTTAGAGATATTTCTATGGTACAAATAGGAATTTTTGGCAGGTTTCCACAAAATTTAACAAGCGTTTGTTTGACATTAAAGAGTTCTAACGACAGAAACATATGAACAAGTGTCTGAAAACTAAGCCAACACTTTAGCTGTAGTATATTTCTAAAAGAAAGGAGTCATGGTGATCCAAGAGTTTGATATTTTGGATCATTATTAAAGTTTTGTACAATTTCTTAATAACATCTGAAAAAAACAGCTTCGGCAATGGCCAAGTGTTTTGATATCTTGGTGTAGTTTTTCTAGTATCTGCTTGTTAACGTCAGTGTATTCCGTGGGTGTTGGCAGTGAAAGAAATGTCCCAGAAGATCCACTATTCTCTGTGACTGTCATCAGACAATGTTTCATTAGAACTCCTGACTTACATGTGTTGATGGGTTAATGAAGCTATGGGACATTACAACACACATTTTCACCTGCCAGCATTTTCAGTTTGTTAAATTTGCATTCACATTTATTGCATTAACATTAACACATACAAATACATGTATGTCCACAGCCAGACAAACAAAGAGCCGAGTGTAAATGGACATTCAATAAAAGTCATGAATCAAATAATTTTCTTTTTCCATTACGGGGGGGGGAAAGGTAAGTTATTATAAAGTCTGTGTGTGTGTGTGTGTGTGTGTGTGTGTGTGTGTGTGTGTGTGTGTGTGTGTGTGTGTGTGTGTGTGTGTGTGTGTGTGTGTGTGTGTGCGTGTGTGTGTGTGTGTGTCAGACAGAGACATGGCAGGGCCAGGGGTCAGTCCCATATTTTATTTATCACAGAATGAAGGCATCTATAAGAGAAGGGCAGCGTGAAGCGAAGCGAAGAGAAACAAGAAGAGAAGCTGACACATAAAGACGAAAGTGAGGCCAAAAGAGTGAAAGCAGAGCAAAGAAAAATAATACACATCATCTGAATAAAATAAAATAAACAGAGTGCACAGGGATTAAACTTTATGAGGGAGTACTCAATTACTCTTTAATGACTGAGCTCTGCACGTTTCTACATTTCTCCACATCGTCCACATGACTAACCCCGGTGTCCTCGGGTTTACACCACTGGAACTAATGACACTGTTTTTATAATCATTCAATATTAACCCTCCAGCTCAACCACACAATCTACACACTACTTAGAAACTTGCGGTGGAGAAGCGACTGAAGAGAATGAATGAGACCGAGTGTTTGCTTTGCCTCCTGCTGTGTGTCTGAGATTGAGATACCAAGTTCACCCAGATTGACAGCTCAGCTGCTGGCTATGCACACAAATATCCATCATTAAAAAAACACTATCTGAATCGTTAGAGAGCAGTCAGTGCTCAGATCACCCTCCGCTGAAGTTAGTCAAAGTATGTAAAGTTTAGCTTAAACTGCAATTTGCAGCTGACGACAGAATAAATATCTCGTCTTGATTAATTAGTACGAGTGGGGTTTCCAGACTAACTGTTGTGCACAAAGATGCTCTCACAAGCAGGGTGTGCATTTGTGAGCTTATCTGGTATCGACTTGGGTGTCGATACCTACAAAGTTTTCTTTCATTTCACTCAATCCAATAAAACTTTGCTTTGTTTTTTTCTGTCTAGACTGACAGTACAGATCAATGTGTGTGTGTGTGTGTGTGTGTGTGGGGGGGGGGGGTTCTTTCCATTGAGTGAAGCCCTGCGTTGCCCCTTACATGAACATGAACTATTGTAAAATGTTTGATATTCATGATACTGACGCAGTTGTCAAGTGGTTCATCATTGACAGTAGGTTTGATTGTGTGTATCTGTATTAGCACTGTGATTGTGATTCAGTGAGGAGTCCAAATAAAGAAGCTATCGAAGAACCTACTGTCAAAAAACTAATCGACATTTGTGCTTTGCACCTGCATCCATGTCAGTATTTCATTCTGAACCAGCCATGCCAGTGTGATGTACAGTAGGTGACTAGTAGCTGTGTACTCAAGATTGTGTGCTTCATTTTGTGTGTCTATATAGCTCCAGGCATAGCTCTCGCTGTCATTTGTAGGAGAAAATTGAAGTATTGAAGTAGCTGTTTCATAACATCATTTGCATCATCGTCCACCCACCATGACCCCCACATTTCCCCCCAGGATGTGACTAGGTTAACTAGCTGTGAAGCCGTTTCCACATAAATGTCCAAAAGTGTTCACATAGTCTCGTCCATCACAAGCTGCACGCAGCACATAACACACCTGAGCCGAGTTATAGGGATTGTATGGGCACAAAATAAATTAAACTGAAAAAAAATAAAAAATAAAATAATGATAATGATTTGAAGTCATAAAATCTTTATCATGTCGAGGTCCAGGCATCAGATTGTGTACATATAATTGTACACACAGATTTAATGTAAAAAGGTCATTCTCGTGTTTAATTTTGCTTGGATGAAAAACCCTTTTGAGGAAACGGAGCTAATTGTTTGCAGGGTTGGATCCCACCCTCCAATGTTTGAACAGAGTCAGACATCTGTTCAGGAGCAATAAAAGCTCCCTTTACACGTGTGTAAAATGCCTCATAAAGACCTAAAGACCCAGAAAATACAGGAAACAGTCATTGTCTACCCTGGATAGCTCCTGTAAGATTCATATCAGAGTTGGGATATGGAGCTTTTCATTGAATTATTGAATTACATCCCAAAGAACACGGTCTTAAAAGTCTCCTATGGTCCATTAGTGTAATGGAGCAATAATACTTCTGATGTGCTGTTTCCTTAAAGGAAAAAAGTAATACTGTTCCCATTCTGATGACTGGACACTTTCTTCCATTTCAAATCCTTTCATGTATATAAAAATACTTGAAAGTTGAAAATAGTTTCCTTTAAATGTGAAAAGCCCTGAGCATTTCCATCCTCTTAGCTCCTCCTTGTCCGTTTCATCCTAATACCTCCACTTCCCTGCATAAATGTATCATTACAGTATCATTATGTCTACGGCATCCCCCAGTCTCCATTTACAGAGACTTAGGTACTGTGTTCTGGGGCTTACGTAGACCCATTATGTTATTAAGTCATTATAAAGCGGGACAGAGAAAATAATACCCGTAATGGGAGCTACATTGGGCAATACTTAAGTCTCTGCTCCCATCCTGCCTGCATTTCTGCCTATTTGTTTTTTTTTTTATTGTTTTATTTGTTCATATTATCAATGACAAACTCACCCCAGAATTAGGATATGCTGTCCAGCCCAGTTCGGCTGTGGCCACCCGAGTATCCATCACGGTCTCTGCAGCAAAGAAACAGAGGAGAGAGACAGTGGTTAGACTAAAGAGGCTGTTTGGCGTGTCGTTCAACAGAGTTGCATTGCATTGAAACTCAAAGTGGTGACTTGACAGCATCGTCCATGAGTAGAACGAGATGAACGCCCTAAGTGTTTCATCTCTCTGCTTCCTGGAAGTATCATCCGAGTCCTCGTCATGTTGGTCAACACTCAGCTTCGGTGTTTGAGCATGGAACTACAGCAGGTACATCCTGCCTTTGTTTATGTGTATGCTGTGAATTGTGGAAAATCAAGTGGGTTTTTTTGTGTTTGTGTGCATTCTCATGAGAAACTCCATCAGGGCTTGTACATTGTTTACCCGAGGTGGCACGTCTATTCTGCTTTCCATTTGTCAGGGCATTCCCTGAAAATATAGTAAGGTGGAGATACTTTGACTTTGCAGCAGTCAAAACACTGACAACGATGTATTTAGGCCCTGTTTACACGACACCAATTATGAGTTTGTCCGCAAAACTTTCTTCACTTTTGGGGGGGTTCGCTTGCAGATGCACTGTATCCGCAAAGTTTTTAATCCGGTTCCAAAGGCAAAAAGTTTCTTTCACGGCTGCTCATCCCTCCTGCAGAGATTGCTGGAGGATATTTAGCCTGTTACTGCACGTGCACAACTCTTGATGCGTCATCAGTCCATGCGGATGGCAGGTGCTCTCCATTGTCTTCATGTTTATAGCATATTCTTCTCTGCACACACGTCTGTGTGGTTTCATTACAAAATCAAGCAACAGGGCCCTCCCATGGCCCAGCATACTAACTACGTCATTGTCCCTGTGTGCTGCAGTGTAAACACACTCCTTTTTTTTTTAAGGGATTAAGTGTTGTCACGTGAAACGTTGTCATGTAAACAGGGCATCAGTATGCCAGACCACAGGATGCCGCTGTTCCTTTTCTTTGTACTCAAACTACACAGATGTGTGCAGAGAAGAATACGCTATGAATGTCAACAAAATGAAGAGAGCCCAACATCCGTATGGACTGATGGTGCATCAGATGCTGTCAGGGGTGAGTCTCAACTATTAAACCACTGATATGGACGATAAAACTAGAAAACAGACCGTGAGTCAGACCACTACAGGTCGCTATGTTTGTTTACTGATGTATGAGCAGAAAGAAATGTTTACAACAGGATGCTCATGTGCAGTAACAGCGCTCTGTCACCACGCAGTCTCTGCAGGAGGGACTGTGAAAGAATCTTTCCACCTTGGGAGCTGGTAAACTGCAATGGATGCAGTGGATCCGAACACCAGTGTCATGTAAACAGACCCCTCGAAATTTTAGTGGATGCACTCGTATTCGTTGTCGTGTAAACGGAGCCTTATTGAGATTGAAAGAGTTGATGTATCCCCTTGTGTTTCTCTGAACATTTGTACAAATCCCAACTATGTCTGGCTGCAAACAAAGAGCAGACAATAAGATGTTATCACCTCACATAGGGAAGAAGATTTAGATTGATCTGCCTTTCTATGGACTGGCATTACACAAGGTGATATCTTGCTTCATATCTATAGACTATTGGAACTCACAGATTGGCCATTGTTTTGAGCTTGTTCACCGTTGGCAACAGGTCTGGCAGCTCACGCACAAACTTTGTCGGCCCTGTTCTGATGAATAACTGCCGTCTTGGCACAGTGAAATCCAGAAACCTGATCTCTTGCTCTCTGAGGGAAGAGAGAAATATGGCAGTTATCACAAACTACCTGCCCCTCCTGTGCCCCCCCCCCCCATACAGATTTATAGATTTATAGAATGATTGACTGAGTAGCACACTGGCCTTAGCAGTGTAATGGTGGATTCATAATTTACTCTGTAACAGACAGTTTATTCTCCGGATTGTACCGTCCATCTTATAGGGTGTATTTCAATTATTCAGTCCTCTGCCACAACACGCCCCGGATTTTGTCTGTTGTGCCCAAACAGATCAAACAGTTAGAGACAGACATGATGTACAGATAAGAATGGTGTGTGTGGAATCCGCAGGGGGAAGTGCATCTGCTGTGTCTCCACGTTGGACTAATTCCACCTTCGCAGCAAACAGTTGGCTGGCACAGCCCACACGTGTCGCTGGTGAAGAAGAAACCTCACTCTCATCAAATGCAAAGGCACAACGCTGCCCTCTTTCAAGATTTCCAGAAGAGGTTGCAGCCCCTAGCAGCCAGACGACGCACGCAGCACGCACGCAGCTGTTGCTTGTTTCTCCAGTGAACTTGGAAAGAATTTGAAATGATTTGAAATGATGGAACACTCCAAGCTCGTCATCTGCAGCTCAAGTGGTCTTCGTTTAATAAAAAAAAAAAGGAAGAAGGAGAAAAAAGGCACACAGAGGTAAGGATGAGTGACACGCCACTGGCTGGAAGGAGCGAGGTCTTTCATTCTCAATCTCTACTTAGAGGGAGAAATTGTCCTCAGACATGAAACCAATTAGCCTCGGTAATTCGGCATTCCCGCTATCGCATGCTAAGACACACGCACAGGAACACACACGCAGCAGCCGGCTCGGGAGCAATTTTGCGTGTGTACCTACAGTGACAGCCTTGTTCACACCCGGCTTCCATCACAGTATTTCAATTTTTCTAAGATCAGCCCGGTTTCCGCAGCCAGCCAGCCAGCCGGCCGGCTCCAGCCTGCCCGCCCGCCTGTACGACTCGCTGTCAGCTGGGGAGATAGGAGCATGAAACAGCCCTCGAGTCAGCCAGCATTGTGGGGCCTGCCAAGCCTTTCTCAAGGGAAATCACACAAGCTTTAGTCAAATCAGACAGGCACTTGGTCGGCCATTTTCCATTTCCTTTTCAACCAAAAAAAGGGAGGGGGAAGAGCAAGACAATGAGGGGGAGAAGACAAAAGCGGTCAAAGGCCAAGGGTTGGGTGGACGAGACATGTCATGTGACCTACTATCGACCATTAGCAGGATATCAAAGTAACAGATGAGTAAAGGGTCATGCTAAGTGGTGATTAGCAGCGGGGTGCGGCTCGCGCAGCCGTCATGTCCCGGCTCACACACCTGTCCACTGCCACTGGGGATTTCAAAATGTAAAAACTGTCCCTTGTGTACGCATGTATGTGTCTGTGCACTTTAAATGAGCTGTTATGAGGACCATCCATCCATTAAATCATAAGTGGATTAGAAGAGTTTCATTTTGAAATGAGCTAGCCACGTTAATTAGAAAAGCCGTCGCTTTAGAATTACAAGAGGAGCTTTTAGTTTATTGCTGACATTAGAAGTTATCCCGTGAGCTTCCCAAAAAAAACCTAGTGTTTCTTTCTTTATTTTTAATGTTCTTTTATTTTTAATTAAGAGGCCACACAGTGGCTGTTGGTCCAGGTCATTTCTGGATAAAGATAAAAACTACTACACAAACATATGAGAACAAACATTTCTCTCTTTGATGAATCATTCTCCAGATTCATGCAGAAAAATGTTTGCAAGCTAAAACAAAAATGCATTTGAAGGAGCTGAAAGACTCATTTAACTTCATCTTTCCTCACTGTCAGTGGGTTCCTGTAGCTTAATGCAGGCTTGCTCATTAGCTTACACCATAAAACCCTTGTAAAAACAATTAGTCTGCCCAACACTTCTCATTACTCTTGCTCACTTTGAGACTTCACGAAGTCGTTTGGAAGATGAGGAAAGACAAGAGCTAGCTGTAGTCCTTTGTGTTTGGAGGGTTGCCCAGAGTGTTTTCTTCTGCATTCATATTCTGCCACGTCAGCTCCACCTGCAAGCGCCAATAAATTAAACGCAGCCAGGTTCACTAGCAGTTCATTCTACAGGAAAATTATTAACATCGAGAGCTTAATGTTGACTCTGTAACCACGGTTCATAAATCTATTGGAAAACAATAGCTTGTAGGTGTCAGGGTAGTCGGCCCTAAATGAATTCAAAGAGCTGCAGGGCTGGAGGATGTATTGTGACTACATCACAGAATATTAGTTACTCTAAATCATACAATGGATGTGAGTTAGTTCTCTGTAGAAAGCTTTGTCAAGCTGATACACTGCCAACGAGCTCGTTGAAACCCAGCAGTCCCAAACCCAGCCAAAACCAGGAGTCAGACGAGAACCTCCACCATCCAACCCCAGCCCTTTCTTATTAGCAGCAAGTGATGGATCGATACCAAATGGTGGGCTGTTTCCACAGATAGAGAGAGGGGATGGAGAGAGGGAGGGTGAAGAATGAAAGAGTGAGAGGGACTGCATTAAACATTGATGGGGCCTCGCGTTATAGATCGATAAGGCAGCTCTCTTCGCACAATTACACGTCAGCAAGCAGTCGCATGATACATCACATAGACATGCATGATTAAATATTACCAGCACAGCACCCAAGAACATCTATAGCGAGGGGGTTCAGGGAAGAAAGAAAAGCAGGAATGAATCGCCCCATCTCTCCACCCTCTTTTGGCTTTTACATATGACTTCAATTCTACACTTTGTAAGTCACAATGGCAACGCGTCTCTGTAATTCCCTCCTTTGTGGCCGTGTCTCTATGATTGTGCGGCGTCTGGTCGATAGAACATGTGCTGAAGCGCCTCTCTGAAGCGTTCTGGCTCCTCAGTCGATACGGCAGACAATTCTCCACGGATTTCCATTCCGCTCTCCATCTTTCCCATTCATCTCTCCTTTAACCCCCCTCCCACATACGAACACTTTGTGTTCCCCTGTTCAAGGATGCGGGTACACTTTGTAATGCAATGAGACAATCATGTCCAGATGCTGGCTACCAGGCTGTGAGGACCTGCTCAATGTGATTGTAGCAACAGACTGAAGGAAGATCTGAGGTCCTCAGATGACATTATTAAAGGGGGTTTGTCTTTTCTCTGCAAGCAAATCAGGATGAAGATAGAAATGTTGAAAAAAAAAAGAGAGAGAGATGAAAACCAAGAGGACGAATCAGCGAGATTGAAATGAGCACTTAACAATGATGAAGCCCCACGGTGGCCTGCTGAGCCTGGAATCTTAATACGGGACTGAAAACAGTGACAAACAAACAAGAGTGAAAGACGCTTGCATCTCCCAAACTAATCAGCTGCCCACTCAGGGGATTTATGAATATAAAAGGAACATTTGTGACAGAAGGAAGTATTTTCCGAACATTTTCCATTTTTCACACGGCCAGCCACCTACAGAATTCTGGGAAATCTCACAGTGAGACTCTGTAATGGATTGGAAGAAGGAGCGGCTCAGGTCCAGCCTGGTTAGTACCATTTAGCTGATTTGAAAAACTGCGGTTGTGCTTTTGGCATTTGCACTGCTTCAAGCAAGAAACAATTTAAAAGAAAAAAAATATCTGATTGAGTCACCATGTTGTACAGAAAATACAATCCTTGTGAACACAGATGTGAGACTTTTCTAATCTGAGCCACACTAAAGCTATGTCAGTCACACTGAAGGGTTTCTGCTTTAAATAGAAGATACAGAACGGTCCACAGAAATACATCAAAAGAAATATGTAGCGTCTATGTCTCCCTGAAGACAGAAATGACAATGTGCCTGATTTGGAAAATAAACAAAAAATAATCTGCCATCCTCTGAGACATTAGCAGGGAGTGATGGGACACACAAGTCCTGCATCACTGAGCCACAGATAGGATTAAATGAACAGGCTCACAAATTACACAAATGTTTTAAGTGTCCTCAGCTCGCAGTCGGCTCGCTGTCACTAGCTCAATGAAAATTAGGTTTTCAACTTGAAAGAAGAGACAAAATAAAAAGCCAAGAGTAGTCAGAGTGAGATGAGCGACAGATGTTTGGAAGAATGTCTCACCAGATAGGAGAATGAATATACATGCAGGACCTGCAGGACCTGACGAGATTATCCTATCATCTCAGCAAGGTGACATACTCTTGGCCTCCCACATCTGGGCTGCCACGTCGCATAATATTTAAGATTCAACCTTGCGGCACTTCGTGAGGAGCCACATTCTCTTCCTCCGCCATTACTGCTTTGTAATAGACCGGTTGTGGAAGAGAAGCAGAAAAACGCGGCGGCCCTCCCGAGGCCTGGTTGGCAAACAGAGACAGGTACACAGTCCATGTTCACCCGCAGGACATAGCGGCAACACAGCAGCAAAGACTCATGCATCTCATCACTTCTAAGTGGTCAGTCAGTCTTTCAGCTAATACACAAACAGCACATTTATACACGAGCTCCCTTTTCAACTTCACACCTCTTTTTCTGCGGCTCTTGTTCTTTCTCTCCCTCCTTTTCCTCCCCCGGTCAGGGGAGAGAGGTTAGGCACATCATTTGCATTCATTAACATTACATTAGCAGGCAGAGTGATCTTTAGAAACCAGGCTGCCAGAGAGTGTCATCTTTAATTCATCATAACCCACCCACCCTTCCACTTTACCTCCACCTTAACCCCCCTCTTTCCTTTCTATGCATCCATCCATTTCCTTTTCCTCTCTTTCCTCGATCCCTGTGCATCATTTCTTCTCCTACTCTGACCTGAGCTTCTTTTTCAATTCCCATTCACCACTGTCTTTCAACTTCTTCACGCTTCCCCAGCTCTCTCTCTTTATTTTTGTTAGCTTTCCACAGCTATTCCTGCCTCTTATCCTTCTTTCCCTCTGCTGGCTGATAATGACAGGCTACAGGAGGTTTGATTTCTCTTCCTGCATGAACTCTACCAAGGAGAAGTGATGCACCCAAAAACTCATCAGCCATCAGACGAGATAAGAAACATCAGGATGAGCATCCATCTGGAGGAAGAGGACTGAGAGTCTGAGGACTGTGAACTCAGCAATCCAGGTTTTCTTTTACTTTGTATCAGAGAAGGATCTGGGCTTGCTATTAATGATGTAAGGTATGAAGCTTTGTCTGCCTTTCATATGTGGATTCCTATTGTGACAAAATATCAGTGCATTAATGCCAGTCTTCAGGAAATTGTTAATTGCAAAAATTATTAAGTGTCGGTTTTTTTTAACCTACTTGACATGCATTTCTCTGACATACATGAGCAAATCTAATTTGGAGAACCTTGGAGCAGATAAAGCTGGGTGGTGCCTCACTTGCCTAAAGCATTAAAACACGCAGTATTACAGTACACACAGTACATCCAGTACTTTACTGTACTTTGTGTGCACCCTCAGCAGACAACTCATCCACGGATGACATTTCAGAATTCTTTGGAGAAAATTAATCCTGTACATTGTACTTTTAGATTTGATTTCTAATTGATATTTAATACATGTTTCATATATTTAGTATATGTGCATATATATTTAGTATGATATCATATGGCTTTGTTTCTCCAGGTTTTGTTTGTGCACATGACAGCCCCCACCCCCCCCCCCCCCCCCCCCCCCAAACTTCGGCACTGCCGTGTGCTGCGCATGCAAGTTCCACCTCACTAAGGACTGTACCAGTCATATTTTAATCATGTTTATCAAGTAACATCAGTACTGTATGAGCCCTGCAGCTTGTTAATATGTTGGAAGGCGGAGTTACATGATGCACCTGAACGCATCACTCAAATTTTAACTTTACAGCTTATTTGTTTTCAGAAATATATTTCTGAAAACCATATTTCTGAAGACCGCATCTGAGCTGGTGCACAGTGTTGAGTTTGCGCTCTGGGCAGCTGCCAATGTTTTTTTTTTTTTTTTGTGTCAAATATACTTAATATATCTTAATAATCCTTCCAAATGTGTCAAATATACTTCCAATCCAATCCTTCAAAGCAATAATGCTGAAAAAAATTGTCGTGGACGAGTTGTCTGGAGGTGCAGTTTTGTGCATGAGTTGTCCGTTCACCCCACATTAAGCCCCCATCTGCCCTCAGTTTGGCTCGCAAGGTCATTTCTAAAAATAAAGATCAAAGAATCACAATTTTGAATTCAATTTGAATTTTGAAGAAAATACTACCGTATTTTCCACCCTATAAGGCACCTAAATACCTCAAATTTTCTCAAAAGCTGCCAGTGCGCCTTATAACCCGGTGCGCCTTATATATGGAAGAATTGTTCTACTTGAGACTGCTATTTGACAGCTGAACAACCAGAAGCTTTTATTTTGACAACTCTAACTTCACAACCGGATCTTCAGAGCGGACCACACTCCACACAACACCTTCATCACTCATGGTTGCACACCAACATTCTAACAAACCAAAATAAACTAGATGAAATAATGACTCCCTAAACTGGGGAACAAAAACACATAAACACAATCAACACAACACCAAGCCCAACAACGACCCACAATAACCTCCAACAACACAAAACATGAATTTGTCGCTGCAAGGCATGATGGGACATCATGCCTTGCAGCGACAAATTCAACCTGAGCTCCTCAGTGCAGCCGATAGAAACTCCCATAATTCATTGCAGCTGTTTGTGGTGTTTTAAATACAATTATTGGGGGTTATATTTGGGTTGTGGTGTCGGTAATAATTGTGTTGTGTTGTGTTTTTGTTGCTTAGTTCATGTAGTTTAGTTTATTACTGGTAGTTGTAAGTTGTCAACCAGCAGTGAAGAAGGTTTTGTGTGTAGTGTCCTCCTGGCATAGGCTGCAGGTAGGACTATCAAAATAAAGTGTGTGCACCTCTCTGGGTGTTAGAATCAGTGGAAAATGTAACCTAATGGCTTTGAGCTATAAAGGTTGCTGACCGCTTGTCTATTCCATACGCCTTTAATATGAATGAAGTTGTAAATTATGTCAATCAATGTAGGTGCACCTTATAACCCGGTGTGCCTTACAGGGCAGAAAATACGGTAATCAAATGTCTACTTTTTGTTTAAATTTGATTCATTGACATTCATTCACACCATGTTAACATGACTTTTCAACTGACAATGCTGTAATCGTTTTTGCATTTTTGTTTCACAAACATTTTGCGTTTCGAGGACAGCAGTTGGAAAATGCTGTTCACACAGATATGGCGGATATGTCAGTCCACTAGTGTTTGCTGCTTTTATGTAATAAAAACATCTAGTAAACACACAGAAAACCGTAAGCTGAAAATATTGAAGCCCCTTGATACTGTCTTTCTACATTGTTTTAGTCCAGTGTTTGCAAGAAAAACAATGTCTGTACATCCAGATGATGGTGTCGTAAATGTACACATTAATGGAGAAAAGCTGCTCAATTCAACAGCTCACACTGCGTTCACTGTTATGAATGAATCTTTTTCGCACATGCGCATCACAGGTAAAGACAGCTACGGTGTGCATGCCTAGTACAGCAGTGTTTCAGAAAAGTTTAGTTTTTCCTGTTTCCACGGAGACCGTCAGAGCATCGGGAGCCGTTTTGAAGAAATTCCAATTTCAGTGGCTCTGAGCATGGCTGTCTTGTAAACGAACACTCAAAACAAAAACAAAAAAGATTCTACTTTTCACTCATGTAAACAGGGCCTCAGGTGACTGTTCACATTAAAATTGTATTTTCAATTTGTAACAATCTCTGACAAAGAGGGTAAAGCTTTCGCGGGCTCTCGTCTTGATCTAAGTTGCTAATTCCTGGTATAAGCTGTCATCTTGGCACATAAAAAAATCCTTTAAGAATAACTAAAGAGGAGGATGATGTTAAGAGTTTGGTTCCATCTCACAGTTTCATCCAGTAAGTGAAAGAACGCTTCACTGCTCAGAGTAAAGTGGAAAGTTTGAGGATCAGCATCTCTAAGACTGAGTCTAAGGTAATTGAAAAGACGAGGATGACCTCTAGCATAAAGTAGAAAACATATCCCAGGTAGATGACTTTAAGGGCTTGATTCATGAGTGATTGGAGGAGGAGCTGTGTGATTGGCTGTAGGCAGCAATGTGGTCGCTGTACTGGACTGTTGTGGTGAAGAGGAAGCTGAGCAGGAATCTGCTCACTGGTCAATCAACATCTTCATTCTGATGGTAATGGTCTTTTGTGCTTTTGAGTGGACGTTTGAAGAACTCAAGGTGAAATTGCTTTTCCAGAATGGAAAGAGCCAATGAGATGCCTTTATGCCTCTGATTTACACTCTTTCTGGTCCTCCTGAGAGAGAAACGCTGATCACTGGCAGCTGGAGCAACTCCCTAAGGTCAGGCCAGAAACCACTGGAGAGATTATATTACTCTGCTGACATGGAAGGATTGAAGGATTGAAAAACTGGCCATATTGTCACCACAACCGCAAAGTCCAATGGGATTGGAAGATGGATGGTTGTACGACTCGTTTTCAATAAATGATGTTAATATTTTGGCATAAGTACAGAAACCCTTGAATAATTCCTTCCTCTCTTGCAAAAATGTAAGTTAATCGACATACTGAATAGAAGTGAAAAACCCAAAACAGACGATTGGACAAGCTGTCGATGCGTCCAATATTTCACAGTAGTTTTAGAATCAGTTTTGGGTCTAAATGGAATGAAATTATTTCCATAAAAAAGCTCTACATGGAGACCTGTAGTAATCAGCAGTGGGGAGTGGAGGATATGCTATTTCAAATGTCAGCTTTTTGACGTACACAAGCTGAACCGCGACCAACTTTCAGAGAGATTTTAGAAGTTAATCGAGCTGTGATTGTGATGACCAATGACAAATGTTGTGTCGCTACTGTGATCCAATCTAAAGGCCGTATTTGTATCATTGTCAATGATGAAGATAATGCTTGTCCTGTGGAGACAAAAAACGGACTTATTTGCATACATACAGAAACACAAACTATCACATTTGCTTTATCAATATTAGAGGAACTCTTCTGAGCAAAATCAATCTTCAAAAAATCCTTTTGACCACTGGGGAGGAAACAAGTTTGTCAATGCAAACATATGAACTCATCAGACAGGGAAATGCAAACCATTTGAATGTAGCGAGTGCAGGATCTATGAGGGTTCGCTGTAGCTGCAGACCAGAAGCAGTGACCAAGCAATAACCCAGATGGAAGCGGCACTAGCCTCCCACAATCATCACAATACTCATTACGGCCGATATTACCTCGGCCAGCCTGTCTGCTTTTAAGAAACCTGGCAATTCGCTGCAGTAAAATGAGGTAATTACAACTCTTATCGGGCTCCTCACCTCACAAAACAGCATTTAGAGACTACTCCCTGATGGTTCGCTGGCTGTGGAACAAGGTTTTGGATGGCTTCCCAATCACTCAGCCACACCCACTTGCTGTCATTTATATTATTTGCAACTTCTGCTTCTACCCACTCTCCAGTGCTTCCAACGAAACCATTAAATGGAGGAATGTGAGCCCTTTAATGACGCCGCTCGAAGAATTCCTCAATCAATGCCCAAAATTAAAAGTATGGAAAGACTGACACAAACAATGAAGGACTGAGGAATATCACTTTACAGCATAACAACTGTGCCAGGAAATGCCTCCAAAATGGAGATCAGAAAAATCCTGCTCTGACTACCAAACACTGTGTTTATGTTGGAGGGCCAGCGTGGGGAAAATGGCAGTGTAATCTAACCTTTTCCCAAAAGGAGAAGGGTTTACAATGAAAGTCAGTCCGCTACAGCTTTGACATTTCTAAACTTCAAGTATAAAGTTAGACAGTTACTGTCCTATCATCACCTCTACTGCCTGGAAACAGAACAAATGGACTGATGGAATAGTACCATGTCTGGGACTGTGTGAGGTTGATGTGGTTTTAAGGCTAATGGGCTATCCACAAAGGGTAACAGCATGTTTTCTTCTTTGACAGTGGTGAGTGAAGAAGATCACGTCATAAGGGATTATTGGGGAGGAAAATGGCACAGAATGCTCCTCTGGAGGGATTTATGATTAAATCTAACTCAGCAGCAGACCTGATCGCAACATCAAATAAATATCTGTGCAAACCAGAGGTGTCACCTTCTCCTGATGTATAACAACTGACTCAACTCTCAGCTCACAGCCACACCGCACACTGTTTACCTCCCAGCAGACTCAATCTGTATTTTCAATATCACCAAAAATGTAACCGGATGACAGAAGAATCAAATGTTGACGAGTAATAGTACACGGTTCATCATTTGAGCGTAAAAGCTTTTTTAAGATCTGTACAATTGGTCTGACTGGTTATTTTGTCTACATTTACATTTTGTTACTTTCATTTCTCACCAAATAATAATAAATCATACATTTGATTTCTAATGCACTTTTCATTTAAAAAATCAGAAAGTGCTACAAGCACATTAAAGAAGAAGCAATACGAACACCAAAAATTACTCATTTAAAAAGCCATTAAAAAGACTTAAAAACTTCATTCAAGAGGCGGGTCTTAAAATGCTTTTTAGAAGAAGCCACAGGCTGTGGGGTCCAAAACACTATTATCATTAGATCACCAAGCTCCTTATTGCTGTTTAATCATCTTTATTATTCAAACTTCCTTCAGCCAGGTCTCTGTGTCTGCGTCTGCTCCTGTGTGTCTCCCCTCGTGTTTCCATCTATCCTATTGTCTTCCCTGTCTGTGGTCTCCAATCTGTCATGAGCTCCACCTGTGTACGACCTCCCAGTGTATTTAAACCCTTTCCTTCTGTTGTCGCGGTCCATTTATATCGTTTTGTCCCTGATCCTCCTGCAATATCCTCGGCCCCTACCTGTTCGAATGGTTTATTGGAAGGTTTTTGTTTTAAGGAAAACACTCTTGACACGTCTGCCGATTGGAACAATTAATAAACTGATTTTAACAGAACTTTCTTGTGAGTCTGCTTTTGGGTCCACCCACGACATCATCGACATCTGCAGATGTCCTTTTCAGACAGAAGTACTAAATGAATGATTTTGTAAAGCTGTTTTTAGATTTCATTATTAAATACTCTATTGCGCATATGATTAGTCTTGTCTAACTCGTATATTATTTCAAAACTCCCTGATAGGCCTTTCTTTTTATTATGCTCTACATGAACATCTTTCTCAATATGTTCAAAGTTCTAATATATACATATATATATTTATACACACACAATTGTACTTCTTCTGCTGCTCACATTTTTTAACAGCACAAGACTAAATACAGAAAGACACACACGTGTGTGCGTGTGTGTGTGTGTGTGTGTGTGTGTGTGTGTGTGTGTCTCTCTGTATTTAGTCTCGCGCTGTTAAAAAATGTGAGAGGCAGAAGAAGTACAATTGTATGTTGTCTGAATGCAAGCACTTTGTTATGCTCTTACAAAAATCCCTCTTTTCGATTTAATCACAATTCATCTCAAGTCTCAACTGCAGCCTTTTACTACAATAAAGTCAGTAAAGATGATTTGTAATGTCCTGCTAGTATTAGATTGTGGTGAACTCCCATCATTAGGGTAAAAATAGGAATTATTCAAATGAACATTAAAGGAGTATAGTGTACTTGTTTACCTGTCACCATGTTGCAATGACTCAGCTTCTTACCAGTGTGAGGAATGAGATGGAAGTGAGTGCCACACACTTGAACTAAGATAGCGATCCTGTAATATGCTGGACCGGTATGGAGGGCAGAAAGACGCAGAGACAGAGAGATAAAGGGAAGACGGTGGATAGCAAGACCCAAGTGAGATGGAGGGAGGAAGCTGGGGTTCATATTAAGACAGATAATGAATCAGATATGGAGGAGTAATCGCAGGGACACTGATGGAAAGTGCACAGTGTGGTGGTACACTGTGTTATCTTATCCAGAAGGAGATCTAACCTTCGCTGAACACTGGAGTCACATCATTTCTTAGAAACCAGCCCTTTTTAGTGCAGCTGCCTGAATATTCAGCTGCGCTGCTCTTTTGTGGCATTTGCAATATTTATGCAAACTGAAGCAAAGAAACCAAACTGTCTTGACTTAACATGGGAAAACAACACACTGACACAGAAAACAGGAACGAAATAAGTTCACATATTGAAATCTTCAGATGTCTTAGAAAGACCTAGTATATGTATGCTAAAAACATAGAACACAGTCCTCTCATTACCCTTAATTATGATGGATGGAGATTTCCATTGCTGAAAAACAAACATCCTCCAAATATACATTTAGGGCTTTAATCCACAGAAGAATATTCTGGTACACAGTCACATCTGCCATGACTGGTTTCTGCTTGAGAATACAGTAGTGCACTTCTGAAAAGTAATAAATAAGAAGGTGTTCAAGGGGTTGAGGCATACACCAGCTCGCTATACCCAATCTCATTAAATGTTGTTGTTAACCATGTTTGGATGCACCACAAAATTGACTCGTGCCTGTTGAACGATTCCCCGCCGACAGCGAGCAAAACAGACAAGAGAGCGTGAGAGGGAGTCAGCGAGAGCGCAAACCTTGAGGGTTTGACGCCGCGCTCCTGCCCCCCCCCCCCCCCCCCCCCCCCCCCTCATCTGTGGCAGTAAAAGAACGACCTCCAACCACCTTGAACCCACTGGAGCTGAATTTCAATAAAAGTCAAATTATCACCCGCGCCCATGGGGCTCGGGAAAAGCACTAAAGCTGAATTGACTGCACATATAAGACAATTTAACAGTCATATGGAGGTGTGAGTGAGTCAATCATACGATACACTTCCTCTTCTCACCCAGAAGGGCTCTCAGCGGTGAGCCATGGTTTCATCGCCCTGGCGAGAGAGGATGCCACCGGGACGGATCGCTGATTGTTTTCCATCAGGGTGTGTTCGCCAGCACTCACGTGTGCGAAAGCACATATGCCAACATGCAATTGGGAAAGTGTTATTCAATTTAGCTTGTGTTCTCCCTCGACCAATGCAGTGAGATCCAGGTAATTGATGCCTAAAGTCTGGTATTCCCAAGACGTGTGCTCTCCACCACCGGGACGGTGCCGTCAGTGTGAATGAGAGAAAACGTGTTCTCGTTCCCTTAACTGCGAGCGAGACGTTCTTTGGGGATCTCGTTAGTGCAGCTCCAGCACACACAAAGCCATACCAATAACATACGTACTGTAGATGAGTGGTGGATACATCTTAAGAGTCTAAACAGGAATGGTGACCGCAGACTTTCTCAGGTTGAGATCACTCCTCATTCTCCAGTTTTTACCCGCTATCCATCTCCATAAAAATGCCAGCGGCCTCTGCAATGCCCCAAGCAAATACAATGCTTTCCATTAAAAGCTACTACTAAATTCACCTTCTTGCAGCAGATTCTCCCTTGCCTGGGGAAGCCTATATATTTTTTGGGAGATGGGCTTTGTTTTCCCTCCAGGGCTTTGCTGGAGTCTGCATTGAGCAGTGGGGGAATAAGAGATAGAAAATAGTCCCGAGGCTAAAAGAAAAACTTTCAGCAGAGATTCTTGACCTTATAGTATGACTCTGACAGAGGCTGGCGAGATTGTCCAATAAGAATCTATAACAAGAGAGAAGGAGGGAGAGAGGGAGGGGAAGAGAGATAGTTTTTTCCTTTGGGGAGTATGAGTGAGAGAGACCTTTTTGAGTATTGTTGTCTGGAGATCTCTCATACTGCAGTAAAAAAATGGCGCATGGCTTCTCTGCTTTCCTTCAGGGTTGGGAATGAACATAAAAAGAGGAAACTGCTTATTCTCTTAGCTCCCTGGAGGAATTTGGGTTTGATGTTCTTCCATTTGATGCTGCTGTTTTTATGTTCACCATCAACCTGGCCATTCTTCTCTTTTGTTCCCCATTTCAATCAGATATTAGTTCTCTTTACCGCCCTGCCTCTCCATCACCAGCCCTTATTTAACCGAGACACTCTGAATGCTAGGCCACGGCTGTGTAAAACACGAAGCTGTTCTGGGAGAGAAAATGTCATTTCATACTGATTCCGTCTGTTTGCCACAGAAAGGCTGTGGATGAGTTTGATTTTTTGTGCTGTGTACACACACACACACACACACACACACACACACACACACACACACACACACACGCATGCACTCGAGTCAGCCCTCGGCTGGTTTGGCGTACAGTACATCTGCTGCTTGAGCTTTGGCCCACATTTCAGCACCCAAATGTCACAGCTGTCCAGTGACAGTCATAGTGAGAGCAAACATCAGCCGTCCCTCTGGCCTTATCAGCTCCCTCTACGGTACCTATGCCAGTAGCAGCTATCATCTCCAACACTCCGTTCATAAACACCACTGGCATTTCTTCTTTTTATAACTCTGACATTCTACATCTTCCGAGCCTTCTGTTGATCACGCCTGCAGCCGAGACAATATGGGTGTCTCACGGATGTGATCCTCAGGATGCAGTCGGACAGCCTGGGGTTCCCATCTCAGTCGGAGGAGAGAGAAGAATTTCTGGGCAGCTCTTTGCTCTGCGTCCCCGGCAGATGAGGCTGTTTGCTGGTGTGATGCGAGCTGTGCTCCGGGAGTCAAAGTGCAACGCTCTGCTCGCTGCGCTACTACATCATCGCTAAAGAGCTGAAACACCTCAGTAAATATGCAGTGCCACCGACCCACTTCGCTCACACACACACACACACACGCACGCACGCACACACACACACACACACACACACACACACACACACACACACACACACACACACACAAATAAAGACTTTGCTCGGCCCACACAAGCTCAACAAACCTAACACATACAGACACACGCACGCACGCACGCACGCACGCACGCACGCACGCACGCACGCACGCGCACACACACACACACACACACACACACACACACACACACACACACACACACACAAATAAAGACTTTGCTCGGCCCACACAAGCTCAACAAACCTAACACATACAGACACACGCACGCACGCACGCACGCACACACGCACACACACACACACACACACACACACACAAATAAAGACTTTGCCCACTCAGACACACACATTTGTGAGTGCATGCACACACACAAATGTAAATCAGGGAAACAAAAGCACTTTACACAGATGTAAATGTACATAGCTCCAAGCTGTTAAATAATTTCTCCAGTTGAATGTCACACGTGTTTACAATATATGCAGTGTGTGTCCAGCATGTGGTTGTGTGTGAGTGTGAGTTTGTATGTTTGGACAGAACAGAAGCAACTATAACTGGGCAACTGTGTTTTACTTAAAATGATGCTATGAAGAAAATAACTGCACATCCATCTGCCTTTGGGCGCAATATTACTAACTTTGAATGACATCTCCTTCGTGGAACCACTGTGCTGTAGCGACCAGTTTATAACAAGGTGTTTCTTCTTTTTCATCATCTTCTTCCATTAGCCCCTGTATCCTCCCTCCTCACACCAATCACCAACCTGTCTTCCCTCTCTGTATTCAGACCTGCTTCTTCTGCTGCCATCCACTTGCTGGCTAACAGCACCAGAGGCAGTTGTTGTTAATCTTGCTCTCAACCCATACATATGAGACCACCTTTGTCATCTGAGTCTCTGAATTGGTCCAAGTGTTCAACCAGATGTTCTCCATGATGCTACTTTGTCTACTGAACCAGTCTTGGATGAGCACTCATGCTGGATTCAGGTTTTAGTGGCAGTGCTGTCAGGAATCAGTCTGAACCTCCAGTTGTCTTCTTGTCCACTTAGTCCATAATGGGTCACAGTGGCAGTGTGGAACATAAAGAGGCCTAAACATTCCTGCCCACGGCTAATTTCTCCAGCTCTTCTTGGGTTACTACCCACTGAGCAAGCAATGTCCATAGACGTCCAAAACACGTCAGTCCCTCCAGGCTGTAATCTGGACGCTTATTCGACAGCCAGAACTGGTCAAAACTAGACGTTTTAACCTGGCTGTAATCTGGACATCGATGTGACAGCAAGAACTAGTTGACAATTTACATAAAAATGATGGACATTATAAAAAGTATGGACCTCTAAGACACCCAGAATCAGTTGAAACTGTTAAGTCCAACTGCCTGTATGATCATTGTCATAAAAATAATGAGGAAAGTAGAGCATGACAGGAAAGAGGAGACAGTGGGTGAAGTTTAATGTCTGAGTTATGACCATTTATTGTTTTGGTCACAAGGCATTGAACTTTTCAAGTCTCCATGGAGAAACCCACTGCTTTGATAGCCTTTCTTCTTGTACATGAGTACATCTTTTATCAGTACTGTCACTTGTCCAACTGTCTCATTGGAGCTCTGGTCAGTGCTCTTGATTTACAGACAGAAAACTGTGGGTTCAAGCCCAGCTGGAGGTATTTGTGGAAGTAACATGAGTGTATTTGTTTTCTCTGGGTTCCTTTCACATTCCAAAAGTATGTGTGTGAGAGTAAATGGTAATGCTAAGTTACTTCTTTGTAAGACTGATTCCTTGTTCTTTTGCAAAGTATTTTCATTGATGTCTATATGACGTCCAGACAAGAGGTTAATACAACGTCCAAATTCATTCTGGCACTTCTGAGGACGTCTTTGGGGTATCAAATATTGCTGTCCATACGACGACCACAAAAGACATCCATACGACATCCGACAAAGACGTATAAAAAAACGTTCATTCTGGCCCTTCTGTGGATGTCTTCTGGATGTATAGAAATAACGTCTTTTCTTGGACCAATTTTTGCTCAATAGGTAGTTGTTCCTTCCAGACCAAAGGCCCTTCTCATAACTGAAACAACTTTGTAAACGCTGAATGAGAGGCAGCCAGCACTCATCCTAATCCAATGAATCAGCTATATTAATTTCTAGCAGCTCGACTTTGAAACCCCATTTACACAACAATAACATTGAATGTAACTGCGTGACACCAATGCTCAAAGTCCCTGCAACCATCACTTTTTCATACCTGCTCCCATATCAGTAGAGACAGCTGGAAGCTACAGAGTGCTGTTACCACAGTGGTAAATAGTTCTTCTCCTCGTGCACGAGTAACAAACATGGCGGCCTCCTGAGTGGAATGGCTCCCAGTTTGTATTCTAGTTTTATCATCCATATTGGCAGTTTTATAGGTGAGATTCTCCCCTAATAACATCCAACTTCTTATATGTTTGTACGAATTTGAGGTTCTCTCCATTGTGTTAACGCTCATAGCGTATTGCTCTCTGTATACATGTATGTGTGGTTTCATTGCAAAAACAAGCAACAGCGCCCACTCGTGGTCTGGCATGCTAACTTCATAGGTGAGGATGGGGATGGTAACAACGCAGTTGCTTCCACTCATACAGTGACTACATAACCATCGCCGCCTCGTGAACAAGACCCCAAAGCTTTCTTATGAGGAAGGACCCCCTTCCCCACCTGGAGACCACGTGCCATCCTTATACTTAATTCTGTGGATCGGCATCCCAATCACTTTGCATTCTGCAGCCAACTGTTCAAATATAAATCGGAAGGTGTCTGCCGACAGGGCCAGAAGAACAACATCATCCTCAAAAAGTAGAGCTGCCCCTCATCGTAGTGACATCTCAAGTATCAGTATCGTGCTGTAAAAACATGAAAATATGTTTATGTTGAGATGTCATGCAGCAGCAATATTTCTGCTCAACATCACAAAGGTGTGAGGTAAATGGAAAGCAACATAAAAATGAAATATCCTTTATTTACAACCAAAAACCACATTATTAATATAAAGCAAGTAACAGTTAACTTCACCCCCGGAGGCATTAAGTGAATTCTTTACACACAAAGTGGTGATATATTGACCCAAAGAAGCGATGAACACCACAGGTGCTCCCGTCAGCTCAGCCACTGACCTCCAATGTGCTGGAAGAGGCATCAAGGGGCTCACAGATAGAAAAAGAGACCTGGGAGTTTCATTACAAATGTTAAGTAGAGCAGAAAGACTTGCAGTATCGTCTCTGAAAAAAAATTAACACTCATCCCAAAGGGCACATATTTCTTTCCTTTTTCTTTTGCTGCACATTGGTTTTCTATAAATTAGACCACTGTTATCCAACAGTGATAATGATGCCAATCATTGCCCATGTGGATCTTGAATTGGTTGGACAAGCCACGAAGGGAGGTAACACTAAAACCCCTCAAATGAAATCTGTACAAATGAGCTGCTTCATAAATCCAACACTATTCTAAGCTTCTTTTTCAGCAGTAAGGGCCAATCCCAATTCTGTTTTTACCCCTAAATCAAATCAAATCAATCTTTATTTATATGGCACTTTTTATACATTGAAGTAACACAAAGTGCTTTAACAAGAATTAAAAACAGTGCAAAGATAAAATAGATGAATAAAAAGCAGGTGAACACACACGCACACATGCAGACACACATCATAAGTGAAGACATGCCTAGTGATATGGAGACATGGCAGGGCACCGAGGACTAAGGTGAGGAAAGGGACGCATTTTGGGCCGTCCACACTGGGGGCGCCACAACTTCCGACCACAAGGGGCACCGCCCCACAGATCCCCCCCCCCCCCCCCCAGCTGGGCAGACCAGCCAATCCCACCGCATACGTGGGGGACCAGCCAGGTGCCCGGGCAGGGAAACCCATGGGACGGCTCCACCAGTGGCAAAACCGGCCACCACCAGTGTAGCGCCCCCTAGAGGAACCACTGGAGATAAAAAAGAAGGTAAAAAATTAGATAATTATCTAAAATAAATAAATAAAAGTAGATAAATAAAATGTTTTGATAAAATACACAAGTACCGTATTTTCTACCCTATAAGGCACCTAAATACCTCAAATTTTCTCAAAAGCTGCCAGTGCGCCTTATAACCCAGTGCACCTTATATATGGAAGAATTGTTCTACTCAAGACTGCTATTTGACAGCTGAACAACCAGGAGCTTTTATTTTGACAACTCTAACTTGGCGACCACATCTTCAGAGCGGACGACACTCCACACAACACCTTCATCACTCATGGTTGCACACCAACATTCTAACAAACCAAAATAAACTAGATGAAATAATTACTCCCTAAACTGGGGAACAAAAACACATAAACACAATCAACACAACACCAAGCCCAACAACAACCCACAATAACCTCCAACAACACAAAACATGAATTCCCATCATGCCTTGCATCCTGAGCTCCTCAGTGCAGCCGATAGCTGCAATGAATTATGGGAGTTTCTGTTTGTGGTGTTTTAAATGCAATTATTGGGGGTTATATTTGGTTTGTGGTGTCGGTAATAATTGTGTTGTGTTGTGTTTTTGTTGCTTAGTTCATGTAGTTTAGTTTATTACCGGTAGTTGTAAGTTGTCAACCAGCAGTGAAGAAGGTTTTGTGTGTAGTGTCCTCCTGGCATAGGCTGCAGGTAGGACTATCAAAATAAAGTGTGTGCACCTCTCTGGGTGTTAGAATCAGTGGAAAATGTAATCTAATGGCTTTGAGCTATAAATGTTGCTGACCACTGGTCTATTCCATGCACCTTATACTGTGGTGCACCTTATATATGAACAAAGTTGTAAATTATGTCAATCAATGTAGGTGTGCCTTATAGGGCAGAAAATATGGTATATAAAAACATATACATACATAAAATCAGTTAAAAGCCTGATTAAAAAGGTGAGTTTTTAACCCTTTTTTAAAAACCTCAACAGACTCTGCAGCCCTGAGGTTCCCCGGCAGGCTGTTCCAAAAACGGGGGCCATAGGAGCTGAACCAGCCTCCCCGTGAGTCTTGGTCCTCGTTTGAGGGACAATTAAAAGGCCGGTGCCGGAGGACCTCAGGGCCCGCAAGGGTTGATATGATAAAAGTAGTTCGGATAAATAAGAGGGTGCAAAACCATTAAGACACTTAAAAACTAGTAAAAGAACCTTAAAATCGATCCTGAAGCAAACGGGGAGCCAATGCAGCATTTTTAAAATAGGCGTGATGTGGGCCCGCCCTCTGGTCCTCGTCAGCACTCGTGCCGCAGAGTTTTGTAGGAGTTGTAGTGGTGCTAAAGTTTTCTTGGGGAGACCAGAGAGCAGGGCGTTACAATAGTCAATTCGACAAGAGATAAAAGCATTAGCACCTCCTCTTGCCTGAGAGAGAAATGGGCGGACTCTGGCTATAGTCTTCAGATGATAAAAACCAGTCTATGTGACATTTTTGATGTGTGAGATAAAATTAAGCTCAGAGTCAAAAGTTACGCCCAGGTTCTTTACAGATGAAGATGAGTTAAAATCTAGCAGTTTTGGTAAAAGTTTCTCTCTCTGGCGTTCAGGACCTACAACTAAAATCTCTGTTTTGTCCTGGTTGAGCTGGAGGAAATTTGCTGCCATCATGACTTGATATCTAAATTACAGTTAAGAAGGGCATCAATCGGCCTTGAGTCATCAGGAGACACGGCCACATACAGCTGTGTGTCATCAGCATAGCTGTGGAAGCTGACGCCATGTCTCCTGATGACATCCCCTAGTGGCAGCATGTATAAATTAAAAAGGATTGGGCCTAAGATCGACCCCTGGGGAACCCCATAGTGGATTTCATGGGTACCTGAGGAACGTGCATCCAAACTTACAAAGAAGCGTCGATCTGTGAGATAAGAACTGAACCATTTAAAAACATTACCAGAGAGGCCGACCAGATTTCTAAGTCTGTCATATAATGATCAATAGTGTCGAAAGCAGCGCTAAGATCCAATAAAATCAAGACTGTGAGTTGTTGGGAGTCTTGATTGTACCTGATGTCATTTAAAATCTTTAAAAGGGCCGTCTCTGTGCTGTGGTTCTTCCTAAAACCAGACTGATGCTTCTCTAAAATGTTATTTGTAAGTAAAAATTTATTTAATTTATTAAAAACAATTTTTTCTAAAATGTTGCTAAAAAATGGTAAGTTGGATACAGGGCGATAGTTATTAAGAACCTTGGGGTCTAAACTCCAGCAAGAGCATCGTCATGCGGTCCCAAATTCAACGTGTTGCAGTAGCTTGGCTGCTTTGTTTCGTTTTCCGCCTTTCCACATCAAGGCGAAGAAATAGAGGGAGACATGGATTACTTCAGTTTTTGAGCTGTATTCGGACTTCAGAAATATTTCCTCATTCACCATGCAAGAGCGGATGAGCTTCCTTGTTTGCTCTGGGGTCCCTGTTTTCCAAACACCCATATTAGAAGACTTTGGAACTAAACAATGTAATAATAAAATGTTAGAAACACGGTCTCTACAAAACAAATACACACGGAAGCTACATACGGCAGACGGCAGTGCTACTGCCGCTCTTACTACTATAAAACACAACAGGTTTATATAACTTTCGAAGTGTATATATGTGAAATGCGAGTCCTTCGGCGCCATGTCCTCATACCCCTCTGTTTAAAGTGTGCATCTGTAAACGCTTCGTGAACGCGCATTTCAAAGGGGTAGGGGTAAGATAAAGGGCTAAGGGGGAGAATTGGGACGCAGCCTGAGTATCTTAAACAGTGAAGTAAAAGTCGCTTAGCAGTCAAATTCATGACTTATAACAAAGCGCTCTCATGTTTGTCAGGAGGTAGGCTGGGATCTCCCTTTAAGAGTGGGCGGGCCACAGGTCTGGGCGGTCCTGTTCCACACCTGTGGCCAGTTCCAGTCATTACCCTGCCAGCAATATATGTCCTGTCTGTGTATTTGTTCAGTGTTGGTCTGTTAGTCATCCATGTCTCGTCCGTCCTGTCCAGTGTTTTGGAGCTCAAGTCTGCTGCGCTCCTCAGGTGGAGGAGCAACCTGCAACTCGTCGGTCCGTACTGTCATTGTAAATAAAAGACTTGATTGAACTCAGCCTGCCTCCAGAGTCCTGCACTTGGGTCCTGTCCGTTACCCGTGACAGTTTATTGAGAGAAGAGTGACTTCCATTACATTTTCTTTCTCTCTATGAGCACTTTGAGTCATGATTTTACACTCATTATGATTGTTTTCTCCATTTTGGTAAAACAGCATTTATTAATCACAAGCCACCACATCAAATGTCTTATAATTCTGAAGCCTGGATTAATTTTGTTTTCACAGCTTAAAGAATTGTCAAAAATGTCAAAGAAGAAGAAGCGGCTTCAGGTCTGCATGCGTGAGGAGTGTGCGCTGCCACTGCACACTCGGATTCGGTGAAGAAGAGGAAAAAAAAGGAAAAACGAAAGTAATTCTACGTTGGTTCTCGGCTCGTCCAGTGAGGTGAGGAATTCCGGCCCGGTCAGAGTGCTAACACATGTGGAACTTTGTCTCCGTGCGAAGAGGTGCATCCGTTGAGGAGCACATTCGGCTTGGAAGAGAGAGAAGTTACCTTCACGGGGGTTTTTATACCTCTTGTTTTGGTTCCGGGTTTCCGCTGGGGTCAGGGCCATGTGGACCAATCCTGAGGGAGGGCCCGCCCCAGACATTCCAGCTGGTGAGGGAGCTCTCGGGCTCCCCTGCTGTTGGCCTCCAGTGTTGCACCTTGGAGGGGGGGGGATCCGGGGGGTGATCACATGACCAATGGCGAATTTTTCTTGGCCTGAGCATGTGATCTCTTTGTTCTCAAAACGTGGTCCCCCCCCCTCCCCCCTCCCATGAGGTTGAGTGGCCCCAACACTTGTAATATGTGGCAGTTCTTGAATATTAATTATTTCTGAAGGCATTGAAAAGCGAATGCGATAAATGAGCAACATGCTACTTTAGCTTGTCTGTGATTGGATTGTTGGACTGCAAAAGTCCTATGGTGGATATGGTGAAGAGACATATAGTCATACAAAGCTTTATTTATCAGCTTTCTGCAAATTCTTGATTTTTGTAGAGCTCATAGAAGGCCCTGGACCGTTTCTAAGAATTTTGCATTGAAATCCTGTCCACTGTAACAAGATAGGGAAGAGGCAGTTTTTCACTCAATGTTAAATTATTATGGAGAAAGTATTTTTAGTGTCATGGTACGTCAGGGTTTCAGAAGATGACTGCTATATCAAACATTTTTTGCCGTTACTCTTTTGGAGGAACTACACGAGCCAAATCTACAATATGTATATGCTTTAATACTCGCAAGTCAGAGAGAAGCAATATATAGTGTACCTTTGGTCATAAGCTCAGTACCCACAGAGGTGTGTAAATAAGATAAATCTCTGTGAAAGAAGAAAGAACAAAGATTTTGCATTGTACCTTAAGAGGCAATTTTACAAATGTTCGCTGGTACATGTTTTGGAAAGCGCCGTAGCTAAGGCTTAAGTCTATGCTGAGCAAATGTGACTAACATTTCATGAAGGGTTTGTCATCTGTGTTTGTGGAGTTATTAATGTAGATAGGTGCTGGAATGACTCCCGGAGTGTTTTCATACACTACTACTCCTCTTTTTTCTTCCCGGGGGTGTTGTTAGCCTGTGTGTCCCCTGGCAGCTTCTTCCACATAATGAGGCTGACAGACTTAAACAAACACGACTCGAGAACATAGGTAGACAAAAAAAAAAGACAAAGAAGAAGAGATTGGAGATGGCTTTGGCAGACGATGCAGATGTTGCCGCAGTGGTTGTGGGAGCTGAAATAAACCATGACTCACAACACCTCATTGCATTCTCATAATGCTCATTTATTTCTGTTTGGCTTTCTTTCCTCTCTACCTGGTTGCAGTTGGTTAATTGATGGTAAGATGATGTGCCATGTTATCCCGTCTTTCTTTAGTCCCCCACTCCATCTTCCTGCCTTGCGTCTGTCTTTTCCTTTCCTCCCCAGGTGTGCTGGTTGCTGGAGCTAAATGATGAACACAGCCACAGTGTCTCTAATGGGGACATTATGCAAGAGTATGGTAGAAGTGCTCACACCAGGCTCATAAATCACATGCTCCTGGAGAGAGCCTCACGGCGAGGCCTCGCTGCTCCACTAACCCTGCACAAGACACACTCACGGAAACTCAAAAAACAGACACATGCACACATGCAAACACATCAGTGCATTTGCATGCAGGGATAAACAAATACAGATTAGCACCCTCACACACATGGTGCTCAGGCTGCAGTTCATTCACCTGGCCTCTCGTGCATATAGCTACCGAGGCACAATTCACTTACATCTGTCCGGTGGCGTCTCTGTAGGACAGTGTACCACACCACAGCTCGTGTCAAGGTGATTGAAGTTTGACAGAGCAGTTAAAGCATTATTAGTGCTCCCTGTCACAGCCCAGCACACATGGAGGCCCGGCAGTGGCACAGGTGAGGTAAACACAGGCCCCATTTAGCATATTACCCATCAGTCAACACGACAGGCAAAAGAGATAAAGAAACGCACGCCCACTGCGACCGGGAAAACACGCACTCTGGTCTGCTCTGCTCTGTCTCACAAGGTGGGCTATATAAAGGTATTTTGGCAGGTCTGTACTCAGGCGACCCTCACACACACACACACACACACACGCGCATGCACATGCACATGCGCACACATACTCACAGCCGTTCATACCAACACTGGCTGATGACAGAGGAGGCTTTACTCAAAGTAAAATATCTCTGGGAGATGCCTCACACAGCTAATTGACTGTGATGAACCAGCGCCAGCACGCCTTGATCCTCTTTCTCTCTCTCTCTTTTAAATGTATCCCTCAATTTCTGCTTTATCTACACGGAGATAATCTGGAGAAATGCACAAAACTGTTTTTTTCTCTTTGTGGTATTTCCAGTGACAAATCGATGAAAATATCCACAAGTGAGGCGTGACTTATTGCTGCTCACAAATATGCTAATCTGGAAAGTCCAAGGTGAGGAATTTGATTTGTAATCTCTTTCTATATTACTATTCATGATAAAATACTTCAATTTACATTTGCAAAGGAGGAAGTGGAATAACAATAACCCCAGGAGCACCCACTGGGAAGGTTTTAGTAGTTAGGATATAAATAATACTCACAGGCATAAGCACGCGCTAATGACGGTGCCGTTTTAACAGCTAGCATTTTGCTATGAGGTATAGGCCACGATGTGGCAACAGAGATTTAGCCGACAGAGCTGTTTGGATTAGAAACAGATAGCTGGCACAGTGGTGGGGACACCTGTTTGAATGGCGTCTCCATGGGAGGGCAGGAACCCGGATGACCTTTGCTCATACACTCAAAATGTGGACGTGCATAACAATTATCAGAACAATTCCAAGGAACATTGGACAATAATATGTACACTACCAACACATATGCTAACAAGGGTATTGAAAATAACTGGCAGGCTACAGGAGCTTTTCATTGCAGTGTCTTTCAGTGTGCCACAATGGTAGTGTGAAAAAAAAAAATCGGGGGATTAAAAAGGACGTAGGTTGAAAAGACAATAGAGTGAGACAGGTTGACAGAATACTTGATATAGTCGACAAAAGGGAGACAGCGCGCATATTCTAACCGAAATATTTACACGCTCCGCTGATATTTGTCTTACATCTTTTGAAATGGCATGAAGCAACCTTTATCCTGTGTGATTCCTCCCTGAAGATAATGGATTATGAACACAAAGCCGCCTCCTCCCCCTCAAAACTCATCATCTGCCCCTTTCTCACTTCCTATCAGCAACAGGCACGCACGCACACGCACACACACACACACACACACACACACATACACGCACACACACACGCACACACACACAGACCTCCGTCAACACTCCCCCAGGCAGTGGTGTTAATTCTCCTCAGCCTATTCTCAGTCACACATGGCTGTGGTGGCAGTCGCCAGTGGAGCCTCACTGCTAGATTAACCTTTGCTCCCTCCACAGATCTGTTTTTCAGTGGGACCAGCAATTGAACAGGGGGCCGCGGCTGGCTGATAGTAACTCATTGTCAGGACACTGTCAGCATTGGGTCTTGCATTAGTGCCTTTTGAAGAAAGGGACTGTTGACATGGGCAGAGTGCCAGCCAAGAGGAAAGCCAGGCCTTCAGCCCTGCACAACACTTAACGTGACCTCTCCCCTCAGGATGTGGGGAAGAGCTGGAGGAGCGTGTGTGTGTGTGTGCGTGTGTGTGTGTGTGTGTGTGTGTGTGTGCGTGCATGGCTTCAAGAGTTTCAATGTGCCTGCGCATTCGTGTATTTTGGCTGCCGACGAATCTCAATGCAGGAGAAAGAAAAACAACACAGGTACTTTCTGTCTCTCGGTTTTTCATTTGTGCAAAATGTCCACTCCTGTTTCCTCTGCACCCCCCTGTGGTCTGCATTAGATTTGCCAGCGAAGATAACATGTCACAGTGTCTGTAAAAAGCATGTTCTGGAGAAATACACACTGACACACAGGCTGTGCAATTTAAACAGAAGCATGTCCTTTGTGAAAACCTTATGTGAAAACACTGAACATGGCTTCTATTAATTACTGTGTTTCCTTCCTAAAAACTGCCAGGCATGCACAGAGGTACATGGACAGGATTACACAGCTGAGGCTAGGCTCTGTGGTTCAAATGATGGAGTGACCTTATTGAACGGCAGCTAAACTAAGTAGTGAGTAAAACCATAAAGAATCAATTGCAAGTGAAGAATTTGTTTTGCAGTAAAAATCAATACTAAATGTTGTTCCCCATAATCAATGAAATACACTTCCTGACTGGTCTACATTACCACTTACAGCACTCACTTAAGTCAAGACAATTACCTGTTGTGTTGCAGCGATGGGGCAATAAATGCTTCAGACTTCCAAACACATCATTCAAGTTAATCGGGTAAAACAGAATTGACAGGGATGTAAGAGGTGGACAAGACTGGGTCAAAACCTAACGTGCCATTGTGATGAAGATATCAGCTATTACCTGGAACGAAATGTTTAAAAAGAAGCATCAAAAGCACAATGAACAATTCATTTCCTGAAAGTGGAGAATGGCGCGGGGCCTGTGAAACTGGGTTCTACGCTGAGCCCAGTTTAAAGGCTCATAATGTGCCGGAGGGAGGAGCAGGATGAAGCGGTGGAAGGACAGAGCAGCGGATCAGGAGCGGCTGCCGACAGCTTTGTACCTCATTGTGTGGTTTGAATGGCAAGGAACAGCAAGATAGTACCAAACAAAGGCGGAACAGGAAAAGGCCATTGGAGAGTTCTTTTCAGCAGCACAGTGTCTAGTTCTACCGCCGCCCCTCCATCCAGCGCCATGTCAGCTCGGTGAATCCTCCTTGCTCCGCTGCTTACCAAGTGAAAAGCCATGGCTGTCAACGAGGCTCCCAGGTGGGTAATGTACTCTTTAGAACACCTTATGTTCAGCTAAGAGCAGGCTGGGGTGGCGAATTCATGGAAATGGAGCTGCTCTGAGCAGCAGGCCTGGCCCAGACATTGAGCAAGGAGGATGTGGGACTTGTCGGGCAGGCAGTTGGGAGCCTGTGAGTGAAAAAGCGATTTGGGTTTTAATGAAGCGCTGATGAATGGGTCTTAGACCCCTGCAGCAATAACTCAAAGCCCAGGCGGAGACACATGCCTGGCAGGGAGAGGAGCTGCGTATTGCCGGTCCATGGCAGGGACACAGTAGCCTGACACTACAGACGTGACACTTGGTCTTCACAATCAGCTTTAAAAACATGGCAGAGTGGGTCGACCAGCATTCACATTTTGTTGTTAAAACAAACCACTGTGCAGGCATGGACACTGAAATGCATCCCAGCAGCTAAAAACACTTCGCTGTGTAGCTGCATGCCAAACCCAGCCCACAATAACTGATCCCCATTACAGAGAAATCAAAGTGTATTATGTCTATTATGCTTCTTGAGTTATGGCAGCTTTTATTGTCTATCCAATAAAAACAACACAAGATTGCTCTTAGTCTTAAATAGCCACAGATGCTGAATTTTACATTTATAAGAGCTGCAATAATTTACTGTAAAGGAGATGCTTTTTCAGACATGGAAAATTTCAGATTTAGTTTCTGCACATTAAAAGGAAAGTTGTAATACCAAGATGGATAATGAAATTAAATTCAACAGGAGCTGACGGCCTTGTCAAACACAATTTGCATGAACTGTACATTCATCACAGAAATACACTCTTCTTGCTCATTTTAATTGCACTGGCCTTTTGAAGAGCTGCTAAATGTAAATGTCCCAGTTATTGTTGGATTTTACGCAATGGAAAATAAAATAATGCAGTGATAAATGTGGCCAGTCGCCCAGCTGACTGGTTTTCTGTGCTACTGCCCAATGGTTTGATCAAACTGCTTTACTGTTTGCAGTCACAGTATTGCCTCTTGCAACGCCTAATTATGCTCAAATTCCTCACTGCCCCCTTGGTATTAGCATTGTTTCATGCAGATTAAAAAGTCAGTGGCACATTGTACCCCATACAAGCAGCCAGGGAGCCCTCGAGAAAGAAGTGGCACAAATTCATCTCAATAGCAATTGGCTTGAAAACCTGACTGTAGCTCCCAAGGCTCGGAGATCTTATACTTTCAAGAGGCTTTTTTTCAACCATTTGAAGGAAAATAAAGAAGGCAAAGCTAAAAGTCATATTTTTCCCTCATTGTAACACATGTTTTACTTGTAAAACAAACAAGTGGGCAGCCTCTGGAGACTCTTCGCAAGCAAACATGTTTATCTCTCGGCTGAATTACATATGAGAGAGAAAAACTATCATCAGACAAACAGTTGAATGACAGACTTAAACATCCGTAACTGAAATGAAAACGGGTGGACGGGCGGCCGAGCTGGAACACTTCAAATAGCCAAATAAGGTCATGCAGGTGAACCTATTAGTTGTATTTTTCAGTGTGGTTGAGGAATAAATCTGTGTTTGCGTGGGTTGGTTCAGTCACGATGTAGCAAATCCGTCCACAGCGTTTCCAGACAGACACCAAGTTTAGCTGTGGTGCGCTCGCTCACGTGAAACTTTTCACTTTTAATCATAAGCTGCCATATGTCTGTTGTGTGAACATCCCCCGTTGGCTCGCCGGGAGCCAGGCAGGACAGCTTTCGGGGAGTCCACCTGCGACGGTTCTCAATCCACAAACACAACTCAAGTGTTGCAGTGAAGCCGATCCACTTGGTTTGACCGTGGTCTAAAGCCACTGCTCAAAGTGACATTTGGTCCTGAAAAGGGCTGGCAGAAAACAAGATGAGCTCATGAATACTTTTGTAATTAAGCACGTCTGGCTCTCCTGTGCCGTCTTTCTCCCTCCTTCTGCTGCACTTTATCTTTTGCCCCTCGCAGCCTCGTCAATAGAAACACACGTCCCTTCCTGCATCTGAAGGACGGAACAGACTGGAAAACAGACGGATGGTGGATCGTAGCAAGGCTATCACGGATTCTAAGACAAATCCTGGACACCTTTGCTGTGGAGCACCTGTGCCAGCAGCAATGCACATCTGCGTTGCATCTGCTCATTACAGGTGATTAGCGAGATGATATGGTGTATTCTCCACTTTCTAAATGCTGGCCTGCAGTAGAAGTACCTGATGTCTCTCCACGTTATAAACAACACTTATCTAAAACATCCCATTTAGAAGCAAGTGGAGATCTCAAGCCAAAATATGTATCAAATTCTTGTTCCCCATCTGTCCTGTTATGCTTGTTGAGAACAATAAAAATAACAAACATATCTTATTGTTTCTTCAGTTTGCCCTTGGAATCCCAACTCCTCTGTGGGCTTAAAAATAACCTGTCAGACATTACACCTACATCAGCAGAGATGACCCAACCGGCAAACAAACACATGCAAGACTGACTAAATAAGAAGCCCACACACCAACTGAAGACGGCAACAGAAATTAGTTCATAGTCTCAGCACGCAAAGTCGAAATGTGTTAAGCTCCAGAACATGGCGTCTCGAATCCTCGGGCTTCCTGTTTTCTCTCCCTCCGCGTGGACATCGCCACTGCCACAAGGTGAATCTGCAGGAGATCCATCAATTACCTTGTTTAGCTAAGTGACAAGGACAGCGAGACAGAGCGAGCGTGGCGGATATCAAACCGTTCAAATGTCAATTTAAGTACAATTAAATACATTGAGGGCAAAGCGTGGGCCTATGAGACAGAGGCAAACTCTATTAGTATTTCTTAAACACCTGATATCTGAAGCAGAGGTGAGCCTCAGTGTGTGTGTGTGTGTGTGTGTGTGTGTGTGTGTGTGTGTGTGTGTGTGTGTGTGTGTGTGTGTGTGTGTGTGTGTGTGTGTGTGTGTGTGTGTGTGTGTGTGTGTGTGTGTGTGTGTGTTAGGGGAAACTTTATTAGCGTAACATAATTTACAACAACAGCAAAACAGAGCACCGACTTGAGATATGAATTTATGGTTACCTCAAATTGAGAGTCACAGACAAGCAATGGCGGGTAATTTGCAATTAATATCAGTAATTGAAGCAATTAACTTTGTTTTGTTGAGGAAAGGAAACCATTTAGACACTCATGCGTGCAAAGACACACACAAACACACACACAACTATAGAAAGGGGAATGATGATGATGATTGTGATTATAATGATGATGATGATGAAGCTAAGTATATTTTGTTCTAAGCCTGAACAAACATCAAATGTAATATTAATATGCTAAAATTAGCATGTTTAGTTCCTGACAAGACAGCATTTAAAATTCAAATGAATAATTAACGACCCCTCTAAAGGCTTTCCAAAATCCGTGTTGTTTCTCTCATTTCTGCAGCGTACCAGATGGCGGTCCTCTCACTCCTCTGTTCACACATTTTTCCTTTTGTGTTATTTTTGTGTCTGCTACACTTCTCTCCACACAACAGACAGATGAGGCCTTGGACACAAAGCGGGCTAAAAAGCATCCGCCCCTTAATTCCCAGCCATGGCTGCTCAGACGACTCACTCGCAGTCTCTCATGCGGCGATGCAAATCTCTGCCCAGTCTTTCAGGTTGAATTTTTCTGCACGCCTGCTGAGAACGGCAAAGGCTTTTATCAAAACAATGCCACAACATTCAGTTTGAATAAATTCTGACGCAACACTGAAAATAAGTTTTCTTTAAAAAAAAAACCCCAAGAAACCGAAAGAATAAACCCTGAGTTATGAATATCAGGGAGGAGCCAGCTCTCCAAAAATAGCCAGGAATGACAGCACCATTCGTACTCGGCTGTGTTCGTGATGTCTTTTTAAAACAGTGTGACTTAAATCCACAAATACCATTCCTGTGGTCAGACTTCCACATTGTTTTGTGCATAAAGTGAGTTGGTATATTAAAACAACCCCAAAAGCAAAGACGTGAAACGGCTGTGAACTAACAACACTGACTGTCATTACCTTGATAGTATCACCCTGACATGATGCAAAACCTTCCTTTTATCACAAGGAGGAGATTCTCATCCGTGGGCGTAAAGTAGAACGAGACACGTTCACAGATGTGAGCGGCCTGTGTAGCGCTCCATTATAGAGCCTGACCGCCGTTTCTTTTCAACACTTGAAGAAAATAAAAGTATCTGGTGGGAATCGGTCTTAGAATGGGATTTCTGGAATTTGTTCTTTTTAACAGTTTAAAGGTGCAGTTTTAGCTTTTTTTTTTTTCAAGTGGATATTTTGGAAAATACACAAACAGACCTGAAATGCCTCATATTGAGATAGGGCTGGGCAAAAAAATCAATTTAAAGGATTTATCGAATTTGTAGCTAAAATTGATTTTCATTGTGCAAATTCGAGCAGTTTTTCGGCATTTTTTGCATTCTGTTCAACCAATCCTTTGGGTTACTGTTGTCACCGTTGCACTTTTGCTTACATCTAGGTTAAAGCTTCAATTTTTTTAATTATAAATTTTTTAATTGACAGAAATCAACCACCACCGCAAGTCTTCACCTTCACTAGTCTTACTAGGGACCCAGTAAGAGCAGACAAATAGTCGAGCATGGAGGTTTTAACTATTAACACACCTTAATGAGGGACAGCCTCCAGGAGGGGGCGCTGCTGTGAAGTTTACTTCAGTCAAACATGAGGCCCGTGGACCAAAACCGGCCGCAAAAAGCTCCAATCAGCCCCAGAAACCACCAAGCAAATGGTTATATAGGATTTACTTTGATATTTCACTGTATTTTACAGCAGCATGTTTCATTAAAATTGACTTCATGTTGAGAATGTAGTAATTTTTAGTACTAATTGTGAAATTCAAAGGCTATTATAGCATTATTTTACCAATTCAGCCACTCAAGCTGAAACAGGACTGTATGTGGCTTCTGAAGTTATATTTTATTTTGGATTTTTTGTATACCTTTTTGTATAATGTACAAAAAGGTATACAACTTTGTTGTACAACTTTGTCTGTTTCAGAGACGGATTACTATTGCAACAACACATCATCAGTAGGGTAAAACTAACCATATATACATGATGTATACCATCATGTATATATGGTATACATCTTTACAGTTTCTTCCATAACATATTATTTGGTGTTTGGTTCGTTCAATATGAACTCGTCCTACAATTTATCACATGTCACAATGTAGTATTTAATATTTCACAATGCATTAGAGTGCACTATTTAATCCCATCCCCCATCCCCCACCCCCCACCCCCACCCCCACCCCCACCCCCACCCCCACCCCCACCCCCCACCCCCACCTCCACAAGCTCACAAGAGCCTGAACTCTGCTGAAAAAAAATTCCTGAGGGAACACTGGATTGTTTATACACATTTCAATTATACGGACAATTACAGCAATAAAGTTGAACTTTTGACAATATATACTGTATGGTGTCTGCAGTTATTTTTCAAAATTTTTTATTGGAACACACATTTTTTTTATTTTTATCATAGATTTTTTCTCTCGGCCATATCACCCAGCCCTATCTTGTGTTGGCTCAGCTCCCTCTCTTCCAGCCCACACATCAGCATCACGCCGGCACTGACATGTTGCACCTTGTTTGCTTATTTTGTCTTTAAACAGGTAAAGACTTCAGGGACCCGCATGTGGGGTGTTGACAAGTCAGCAGACTCACTGCGGTCCAGGTTTTATTGCAGAGCCATCATTCTGCCAACAGACCCTGATTGTGAAGTCATGTTGTATTTAGGAGCACTGTCCATACCGGGTTATGTTAGGAGATCAGGCTTAGTTCAGACTTAGTCTTGAGTAAACCGGAGTTTAGTCACACTGTGGCTGTCAAGACTAAAGCTTTGGCTTATGCAAAGGCTGTAATGCCTGACATGTTTTCATGTAAGAAAAATGTCAAAAGTAATTATATCGTCAAACTTTGTCACTGTAACTGTTCCTTACCTTGTTAGATAATGTATCATTTCATATTTAATGTGTGGCCATGAAACCTGAAAAAAACTTTATGAGGATCTATAAAATCTTTTCACAAAACTAGAAAATCCTGAGAAACCTGATTTTTCCAAGTTTTGAAAGAATCACCTTTTCTGCTGATCAATAAGAGGATTTAACTTCTGACAAAAAGACTCGTCTGCATTCAGCGCAGCAGTGGAGGAAGTATCCTGCAGAGGTTGAGAACCACTATCTCCTTTTCCGGCCTGCCTTTTTCTCCGTGTTCACCTTTCGTCTGTTAATCCCCGTCTTTCACGCCCAACAGGAAAGGGGGGATTTCGGCTAGAAAAAAGTATTCTCACCCGCACATGGACTACATTTCCCTTCACCAACTCACACTTTTCTTTCTTCTCAAATTCAGCTCGGTGTGTACGTCTGCATATGTGCACGCCGTGTCTGCGGGTCACTACAGGATTTCCATGTGGGTGTGAGGTGTGTGGACAGCTCAGTGTGGTACAACACAGTGCCACTGACTGTGAGCAGTCCATCACTCTAATCCTGTTTAAATTAGCCAGTGTTCACAGGATACTCACACACACACACACACACACACACACACGCATACAGTGCGGTAATACATTAACATTTTTTCCTATTGGCAACCCAAATCAGACATTGTGTACACACCCACATTATGAGTTTCTTCTTGATTTGTCTTCTTTGTACACACGCACGCACGTACACACACACACACACACACGGAAGCTGAAATAAAAAAAAAAAAAAGAGAAAAAGAACAGACACAATACATTTAGTGTGTTTGCCTTCGGGAATATGGAATGTTGGAGATGTTTCCTCGAGCAAAATAACAGGAAAGGTTTTTGCGAGTTAGTGTACATTGTTATTTACTATCTGAAAATATGTTAATTGTTTATTAATGCCGCTGTTCATTGCGAATGATGATCATTACTCTAAACTGAGCTGTTTGGAGTAGACTTGTATGTCACTGGCAGTCTGACTCGAGTCCGTTTTCAAGTCCTTTTCCTTTCCCCTGTCAGTCGTCTCCTCGCTTCATGTGTGAGTGAAGCTAAAACCAGACCACACAAACAAATTCTTACACACTCAAGCTGCAGCCTCACTCTGGCTGAGCTTTTGTCGGACTGAAACAGCGAAGCCGGCAGTCTTTCACAGATGATGGGGGAAAAACTGGCAGCATCTAATAAAACGATATTAGACTGTCCAATCTGTCCAATTCATTTAGGCCTGTGCACTCCCTGTCTCTGCAGAGGGTTTCAGATATATAGATTGATTCTCAAGATTCCTGTGGAGGCGAGCTCAGCACCAACCACGTCTCTCTCTCTAATTGCACTGACATGCTCGATCACCCACAGATCTACACCAAAATATGTGTTTTTCTCGAGGTGGTGTGGTCACCATTTCTATCAGCCATTAACGGTTTGTATTCACATTCCAAAAGCCCTCCTAACATTTGGAGACCTCTGTGCTTTCAGTGGGCCGGTGAATGATGGGTGCCCTAAAGGCTCCTAAATCTGCAGACAGAAAGGCTCTGACACACACAAACATGAACCCAATTAAGTCTTCAGTGGGTCAGTCACACGGCAATCAAAAGAGAAAAGATCAACGAGGTTTGAACACTCTTAAAGACATCCAGCATCTAAAACATCTATCAACAGCACTGTGGTTTCTGCCACCAAACAAATACCAGCACATTTACAAAAAGAGCAGCTTCAACACAACCAGCATGACGGTGTGCACAATTCATTTCGACAACAAGACAACACTTAGTTATTCCTACGACTTACACGGCTCAGTGGAATCATCTGGTGCTGTCTTATATGGTTGGCACACACACACACACACACACACACACACACACACACACACACATATACAGAAATGGAGAAAAGCCCATGTGACACAAACCAAATGCTGGTTTTGCATTATGCCTCAACTCAACGCAAGACAGAACAACATTTAATTAACATTTATAATTGTGCCTTGAAGGCTGCCTCGATCTAGCCGCGGCTTCATCCGTAGCTGATTATGTCGCAATGATGAGGTTAATGGTGCTGGATTTTTGGCTGCTTGGCAAACAGTAAATGTGAGGACGTTGCAGCATCTAAGTTGCCCCTGGAAACTCCACATTGAAATTTTAATGAATAGATCCAAGTGTGAATAGAGTACATTCTTATTACAACCTACGTGGATTACCTTGGCAAAACTTCGGCTTCATTCAATTAGTCCTCCTGATTTCTTTTGAGACAAGAGTTCATGTTTGCAGTTGTTAAAAGTCAAACAGCTTTTTGTTGGCGGAGTTCTGAGGGCATGTGTGTGTATAGACACACTGGAGAGACACTGTTTTTAAACAATATTGTCATTCAGGTTTGATAGGATAAGATAAGATAAGCCTTTATTGATCTCACAATGGAGAAATTTACTAATTAAGTATTAAATACCGTATTTTCTACCCTATAAGGCACCTAAATACCTCAAATTTTCTCAAAAGCTGCCAGTGCGCCTTATCACCCGGTGTGCCTTATATATGGAAGATTTACGCTACATGAGACTGCTATTTGACAGCTGAACAACCAGAAGCTTTTATTTTGACAACTCTAACTTCGCAACTGGATCTTCAGAGCGGACGACACTCCACACAACACATTCATCACTCATGGTTGCACACCAACATTCTAACAAACCAAAATAAACTAGATGAAATAATGACTCCCTAAACTGGGGAACAAAAACACATAAACACAATCAACACAACACCAAGCCCAACAACAACCCACAATAACCTCCAACAACACAAAACATGAATTCCCATCATGCCTTGCATCCTGAGCTCCTCAGTGCAGCCGATAGAAACTCCCATAATTCATTGCAGCTGTTTGTGGTGTTTTAAATGCAATAATTGGGGGTTCTATTTGGTTTGTGGTGTCGGTAATAATTGTGTTGTGTTTTTGTTGCTTAGTTCAAGTAGTTTAGTTTATTATTATTATTATTATTACCGGTAGTTGTAAGTTGTCAACCAGCAGTGAAGAAGGTTTTGTGTGTAGTATCCTCCTGGCATAGGCTGCAGGTAGGACTATCAAAATAAAGTGTGTGCACCTCTCTGGGTGTTAGAATCAGTGGAAAATGTAACCTAATGGCTTTGAGCTATAAAGGTTGCTGACCACTGGTCTATTCCATGTGCCTTATAGGGCGGTGTGCCCTATATATGAACAAAGTTGTAAATTATGTCAATCAATGTAGGTGCGCCTTATAATCCAGTGCGCCTTATAGGGCGGAAAATACGGTATATGTCATTAGTCAGTGGTTTGGTGTGTCACATCACACTGGGTCTAATCTATTAAAGCTTTGCACGTATGGCCACTTGTGATATTATACACACACAAACACACACGTGGAAGCTGAAATTTAAAAAAAAAGCGAGAAAAAGAACAGACACAATATATGTAGTGTGTTTGCCTTTGGGAATACGGAATGTTGGAGATGTTTCCTCAAGCAAAATAATAGGAAAAGTTTTTGCGAGTTAGTGTACATTGTTATTTACTATCTGAAAATATGTTAATTGTTTATTAATGCCGCCGTTCACTGCCGATGAACATCAGGTGTAAATCAGTTCCGCATTGCACCAGAGAAGCTGCTGTTATTGTGTTGAGAGGCATTTCCTCAGCTGGGACACCACCACTTTAGTTTGTTGTCCTCCATTTTGACTTTGTGACTGATCCTCTTCCATAAAACAGTAACAAACGTATATTTGATCACTTCCTCTACCAACATGTCCAATCACCCATTCCTGTGTTTGTAGATTCAATAAATACTCCATCAAATCATTCTATGATTGAAGTAAGTAAATTAATACTGAAGCAATACAATTTCCTGCAAATATGAAGATTGTAAACTTACAAAACCAATGGGACCAGTTTTCAAATGATTTCAATTATTTCTAGTTTATCACTCACAAGGGATGGGAATTCATAAGATTTTTAGGATCCTGATTATTCTTTCTGATTTGGTTCTTAATCGATTCACTACTTGATTCTCATTTGGAGATTAAACCAGCAAGGACGTGCTCACGTTGCCGCGGTTGCTGGGTTGAGATTCACTCCGGAGCGGGTCCAAAATTCAACATTCGGTCAACGACATCGCTGCCGTGTGTGCAAATGCCTTTGGTCTGTTATTGGCCTAATTTCCTCCCTTTGATGAAATTTACACTTTGCAAGTATTGCAAGTTGCCCTGGTATCATCATTTCTCCTGAAATACAACCAAACCTTTGAGCATTTGTGCCACTTGGGCGCCATCTTTCCTTCTGGCTGCGCTGGTGAATCATGTCGCCACACACGTTGCATAGCTTGCATTCGCCTTGCAAATTTGGCAAATGAATCCAAGGAATTGAAAAGCGGGGAGCCGGTTTTCAAGAAGATCCGATTTTCGATTCCGATCCCTACACATAATGCAAGCAAGCTGAAATCTCTTTACGGGAGTATACAATGCAGCACTCGTTGTGCATGGTCCTAATGAGTCCGTCCAAATTGTACAGAACTGACAAAATATTGTGCAGAAGGTCATTTAGAAAAATGTTTAGAAAAGACTTTCACAATGAAAAAATCACGAGCTCTGCAAGAGTCAAAGACACACTCACTCACACTTGGAAAGGCACATTTCGGCTCAACACACTCAGGCCATATAATTCTGCCTCACTGAGCTCACTTGACTTTCTGCCAGTACAACTGTAAAAGTCACTGCCCTCCCTTCCCCACTTCTGTCGACTCTGCCGTCCTGAATCTCCCATCCTTTCCTCCTTCCTTCTTCACTTCCGACCCTCCCTTGCATTTCAAACTAAACATTGTGGGCCTGAGATGAGCGAGCGGCATAAACGGGCCCAGGTTTATCGTTAACAAATTGTTCACAACATTGCAGAGAATTCATTAGAAAAGAGCACAAAGCAGCCATTTACAGTGGCCATCCAGTGGAGAAGATGGAACTGGTAAAGCAAAGATAACGGCTGTAAGATAACAAAGACAAACCTGCTAACACGCAAAGAGTCAGAGAGGCGCCCAGAGATCTGAAAACCATTAACTCTGGTGCAGGCTGGGAGGAATGGGGTCTGCAATGGCCTATTTCTGTAGGCTCTATACCTCATCAGAGGCTCTCACCCCAGACTTCATGTTGTGTGATTTATTTGTCCTTTTTTCAAATTAGGTGTGTGCATGTACGTGCACTGGTTGTGCAGACCCAATGGCCTCCAGTTGGAGATGGGACACAGGTGCTCAACAAGCTCCCCTGACACCTGTAAGGTCACACTGAGCCCTGGATGAGGAAATAGTTTGGCTCTTGCATACAGGAGTACTTAATCTTACCCTCAACATTGTTATGACTTCAAACTTCACAAATCTGGGTCACGGATCCAAACCACGCTACTCAGTCCCATTTACAGAAGCCCGTTTGCTGAGCGCTGCAGGGCAACTATTAGCCTATTAAATCCACATTTGGACAAAAACTCAAAAATGAGACCTTGAGAACTATTGATTAAGTGACAGATCTGAAGTGACGTGAAAAAAAGGGACACCCCAGATCATTTGTGCTGAACATCAATCGGTGGTCAGGAGGAGGCAGGCATTGGATTACTTTCTGTCAAATGCACTGACTACAATAAAATAGGCTTTTTAGTGCGAAAAATATGTTTGAAAAGCCTCTAGAGTCGTACGTATGTGGAGTGGAAGAATTACAGTTGTTCTCTGGTGATGACCTCCCTCATCACACTCATGCACTAACTCAACAGAAGACACATGGCGGAACAGGAAGCATGGGGAGAACGTCTGTCCGCAGGTCCACGACAGGAAATGAGCTGTAGTGTCCATCTTTAGATAATGGAGAGATTCATTACAACAAGGCAGCTGCTTGCGGTGCCAACCCTAATACATTTTTCTGTGTGTGTGCGTGTGTGTGTGTGTGCGTGTGCGTGTATACGTGTATGCGTGCATGTGTGTGTGCGGGAGAGAACTATGAGTGGACCAAAGGAAACCGAAAATATTTGCATTTCAACACCTTACAGGTTGAGGGACAAAAGAAAAAACATGTTTTGGTGAAAGCAACCAGTTGTGGCTTGGCCTATAGTCAATACAGTTTGCCAGACAAGGTAAAACATGTGTGTTTTTGGCAAAGGAGGGATGTATAGATGAGACACCGAGGACCCCGGACAAAGCAGCCTTCCTCTCTGCCAGCCTCGCCTCTAATTAGAACGTGCACATCGGACCGCATGTGTCTGCGTGCAATTTTAGAGGCTTCCTAAAGGAGTGGAGATGTCAGGGAGGTTCTGGCTGAACTGCAAAGCTGCCGCTTTCTGCTGAACTCCTTTAAATGTAGTATGGCATAACCGTAGCTTAAGCAAACTTGCAAATTGACTTCAAAGATTGACTTCAACTTGTCTCCAGCGAGATGAATCATGCACTGTCAGAGCTACACTCAATGAGTCGCTTCCGCTGCTCGCTGTGATTCACAATTACCGCCCTCCTCAAATGTAATGAACTTAACCAAACCCAACAGTATCAAGCTGGAGTAAAGTCTTTAGTTTTTTTCCATTCACACTCCATCCAAATGCCACATCTGCTCATCCATGCTTTTTATTTTTTTCCACATTTTCAACCAATCAGTTCCAGCAGCTACCACAGTGTGGCAGTAATGAGCCACCTGCAGCTGTAATCTACCAGCACAGCAGGAGAAGAAGGCAACAGCCAAAAGCTGGCTTTGTTTTGCCACAGCTGAGTCGGTCCACGCTTTCAGCACGGTGGTGGTAAACAGGAGAAAAGAGAAATTTCAGGAGAGAAAACTTAATGAAAACAGTCCTCCAAAGTGTGGGAGCTTCACACTAAATCTACAAGAAAGATGTGTGACCTGCAAGCTGAAATAAGGACGAGACTGTCGTTTACATTTGTGTCCAGCTTAATTAGCATTCATTTAGCTCATTATTTCCTTTGAAGTTTTTTTTACAAAAAATATTCAAATACAATACTATAAAATGCACAATTCACTTGTGTTTGCTTGTTTTCTTCATGAAAATATATTCTTAATAACTTAACTGGGTAAATAAAGACTAAACAAAAAGACATTTCCTTCCATCAGTGGGGTGGAAGTATTTATACGTTAAATACTGTATATATCATCAGTGGGGTTTCTAGATATAAATACTCGATGGGGCACATTTTATTTCAGGTCTAGTGACAGCACTGAATTCCAAAGTAAAGAGGGTGCACAACCTTTTAGCCACATTACAATAATCATAAGCCCCGTCTCCACCGCACAGAAAGTACCAGCCTAGACGGGTTTAAACTGCTCCGGCTCGCGTCTCACGACATGTAATGCAGTCTAAACCGTTCCAAAGGCCACCGCTTTTCCGCTACCCATCCGTTGGGGTACCAGGACCATGGAACGGGTCTGAGCTTGAGCTGCTGTCTGCTGATTGGTCAGTGATTTACTACACGCCCTCAATATTTTAATGTGCTGGCTGGATGAAGCCTCTGCTGTCAGTGTGGTCAGCTGTGCTCTGGTTGTTTTTATTTTCATTTTCTTTTCTTTGCTGCTCAACTTTAGTGTTTGTTGTGAAAGAGCGACTTTAGGCAGGGGGAGACCGGGGGGAGGGACTTTGCATCGCGTTGGAGTTTTCTGTTAGCAGCATAGCGCTCGCCGTGGCGCTGATGTGCGTCCGGGACACCGGAGTCTGGAGCTTTGGGCTCCGGCGCTGACCGCGCTCCGGCAGCTCTGCTTCCCAGAGGCGGTCAGCGTTCTGTTCAGCCGCGGTCAGTGGCGCTTTATCGCGGGGACGGACCACGGAAGCTCGGAGCTCGGCGCCTCCGTGTTCCGGCGCTGTGCTGCCGGAACACGGAGGCGCCGGAGTGGAGAACCTCCTGCGTTTGAGCAGAAAGCTCAGACTCCCGTGTCTGTGCCTCAGCCAACCGGGGGGAACGCTCCAGCCACTTGCCCCACACCCCCAGCGCTGCAGTGCGGGGCAAGTCGCTGGCCAAGCGGCCGAGCGACTCGCTCTCTCAAAACAAACACGGAAGTTGCGCTGCAGTTCTCCACTGCAAAAAATGACTGCTGCAAAAAATAACTTCTTTTTTTTTCCGCTGCAAAAAATAACTTCTTTTTTTTTCCGCTGCAAAAAATAACAGTGCAAAGTGGAGAATTTAAACAACAACAGAGGATTCATAAGATCTACATCTGACGACATTCTTTTCTGTTATAATGTCACATTTCTGCGGAGCTCATAAGCCCCGCCCACTTTTCACGCTCCTCTCTGCAGTGGAGACACGACCCAAAATTTCGGTCGGGGTTAGTGCTTCCGAACTGCTCCGTACCGCTCCGCTCCGCCCCGGCACTTGTGTGCGGTGGAGACGGGGCTATATAGGCAATCCCGTAAAAAAGTTGAACTTTGGAGATAGCCAATCAAAAAAAAAAAAAATGTATGTCATCACACAGTAATTATTCTCTATATAAGAAGAAGTTTTATTCACAGACAAGAAAATATTGTAGATAATCTTAAAGAATTAATAACATACTTTGCATGCAGTCCTTCCTGATGACACCAGGTGGCGCTCAGCCCTACCTGCCCTTAATGGCCAGTCACCCCTGTATATCATTAACCATTTATGAGGTAAATTACCATATATGATCACTTTCTTTACAACTAACGGATTCAATTTAATAACTCTTAAAGAACAGATCAGTTCTCCATTTGTTGAAGGACACATGGGATGACAGCACTGCTCCCATTTAGAGATTTGTTATCATTGTAAATTGTGAAAGATTAACTCCAGTGAGTTTTAAACTTACCAACAGATTTTGTTACATAAAAATGACAGCAGTGTTTTTAAGTGACTCCAAAATGTCACAAATGGAAAAAAAACAAGCAGAACACAGCTTCTGAACAAAAGATTGAGTTTGTTTCCCTACGCTTCGCTCTTGACACTGTGGTCGAAAAAATTATTATCTTGTATTTAGAAACTTTATTTATTCCAATAATCAAACACGATTGGACAACACTTCTCTACCTGGTAAATGATAAATATTAAAACAAGGCTCATCCCAACTCTTCATCTCGTCTTTGTCTCCATTGACTTCTATACTTCTACCTCACTGTTGTTGTGGCTCAGCAACACAAGCTGCCACACAACACAAGGCTGGCAGTGATCCACATGTTAGTTAGTGTTCTTGGACAGCACACACACACGCACACGCACACGCACACACCCACACCCACACACACACACACACACACACACACACACACACACGCGCACGCGCCCGCACTCGCACACGCACACACACACACACACACACACACACACACACACACACCCGCACCCGCACCCGCACACGCACACGCACACGCACACACACACACACACACACACACCCACGCCCACGCACACGCACACGCACACGCACACACACACACACACCCACACACACGCACACGCACACGCACACACACACACACACACCCACGCACACGCACACGCACACACACACGCACACGCACACGCACACGCACACGCACACACCCACACCCACACGCACACACACGCACACACACACACCCACACCCACACACACCCACACACACACACACGCACACACACACACACACACACACACACACGCACACACACGTTATATCGGGTGTGTGTTGCAAATCACACAAATTACTGGGAGGAGTTTTTAGCACATTCGAGTCATTTCCTCAGACACCCCCCCCCCCCCCCCCCCCCTCCCCCCCCAGCACTTTTGTTTGTGGACTTTATAAGAAGATTTTCTCTGTATTGTACTTCAAACTTTGATTCCGTGACCAATAATCTTCCAAATGTCTTCTTTTTTTAATTTTGTGTTCCATGTCAGATTCATTTGCTTTCATGCTTGGATACATTCAATACCTGTCAGGCCCTGAACACCAAGATTCTGGTGTGTAAACATCCTTGGCCATTGAGGGTTAAGTCAGTTCTGGTCCAGATTGATGCCAGTCCAAACAACCTGTTCTAGATGTAATTATGACTTCAAGAAACCTGCCAACTGACTCAGATCATGTCTCGACCTGCAAGAAAGGTAAATTTAGATATGTCAAACATGAGTAGGCATCATTTGTAACTATAGATACTTGAAGCCACTCATACATATTTTATTATGTGTCTTTGGCTACGTATGTGTGTCTGAGTGAGTGATTGTTTTCTGATGGTGTGCTATGCCTCACTATACATCTTCCGTGATATCAGGGTGACTGGGCAGGCCTCCTCCTTGACGTCGGTGGGGCATAAATCAGAGTTGATTTGGCTTCCTGCCATGGATGTGTCAGCTCACCCTGCCCAGTGAGGATCCAACAAATAGCGTACGTTACTGGCGTCACACTCCACAGATCTCGCTGGGGCTGCGGTTTCCTTTTCTGTCTTTTAAGACTGGTGTTGGCACCCACTGCATGTCCCTACCGTGGATTTGCACAATGTCGTCCCTCTTCTGCTCACCCCTCAAATAGGCCTGTCAGGGTATTTCCACTGGATCAAAAGCCTCAGCAGCTACAGTCAGCGGGAGAGATGGGGAAAACCTCCAGTACAAAACTGGTATGAAGTCAGATGTCATGGAAGACAGTGGTTTTAAAATGAAATTGTACCGCAGTAACTCGGGGATAAATCAGTGATAGCTGGAGATGGAGATGGAGAGGAAACACATGAGGAACATGGCTCACACTGAGAAAATACCTTTTCCCTCTCCCTCCAAGCCATACCTGCTACCCTCTTATTGCTATTCTTTACCTGAAAGCAGCACAAACTGCGGTCCCATTCTGGAGCTACTGTGTGACTGTGCACCTCTGCTTGCCGCCGTATCTGCCTGTGTAATTTCTCCAGCAGCCATGGTGAAGCAGCCACTGTACAAAGTGTTCAGTGACAAAGCATTGAGTGTTGAAGCTGCTGTTCTCTTTCTGCCTCCGCACTCGGACAAGCAGAGTGATGCTCTGGCGGTGGCGTACTATTTCAATAGCATGTCAGGTCAGCGGCTGCACTCTGAGACTCACGAGGCAAGAAACCAACATGGCTCCCTCTTTGTCTCTGTCCTCGGATGCTTTGTTCGCTTCCTGCTCTTGTTCCACGAGCTTTTCTTCCACCTGAAGTTATCAGGTTTTACAAAGCGAGACCCATTATTTTCAACTTTTCTCCTGCCTACAGACACAGTTTCCTCCAGCGTCTCAAATACAATGCGGGTGGAGGCAGCGGGAGGAGTAAATGTGATACGGCTCACTGGAACACGACACACTGCAAGGACGCCTTGTGTTGAGCCACAAGGTAAACACTGGAGACAAAGTCGCAACGGGAAAAGTATTAGCATGAACAACATCATCAGCTGTTTGATTGAGCGAGATCTCAGTTCCAGAGGATCTAAAGAATAAAAGGCTGTGACATGACCAACGCAATTGAACAAACACACAAGCAGCAACACGGGGGACAGCGTAGAACATCTGTGATCAGCATTCGTCAGATGGATCTGCTTAAATTAGCATGAAAATCCAACCAGCAGACAGCAATAAAATCTAGATTCTTCTGCTAGACGGAGAAAGACGAGAGCAGCATGCCAAGAGAAAAAGAGAAAAGGGCAACCGAGATTGGGATGTAACCAAAGAGCTTAATATTTTCACTCCCAACGCTGTGATGGCTCAGTTTTGTAATTTTCTCACAAGGGCAAGACGGCACTTCTGAAAACGTGAACATATTTTGAGCAACAGCCTGAGATGAAGAAGGAGGTTGGAGAGAGGGGAGGCTAGAAAAAGATGGAACTCAGAATATATTGGGAGGAGAGGAAAAATGAGAGAATCAGACTGGGGAACTCATTAACTTCTCTTTAATAAAGCCCAAGTCACATGGGGACTCTCTCACTCATTTATCTATCCAGGCACACTCTCACACACACACACACACACACACACACACACACACACACACACACACACACACGGCTCGATTGCTCGCCTCCAGATCCCCACACATGCAGTGATCATAACCGCGGCTCCAGAATCGTTGGACTCCCATTAAAAGCCACCAGCCAGTAGAACTTCATTAGGTGATGGGATGCCACTGTCAAGCCTTTCCCACTCTCAAGTTACCGCAAATCAAGCTGCTTTGACAGTAACCTCTTTGCTACTTTAAACTGTGAATAAATTATTCGGCTGCTGGCAGCCAGAATGCTGAATGTTAATATTTTGAGCGCTCCACGCCAAAGAGAAGCTAAATATCTTAAAGCGAAAGCACACACTCTTCAAGAAAATCTGCAAATAGGGAGAGACGCAACACTATTCTCCCACTTTTTCTTTTCTATTTGCAGTCATCCTCAAAAAAACAAAAAAAAAACAAAATCAAACATTTCCCTGTGATAAACACTGAAATCCCTTTGTTGCTGCCGCTTGTGGGGTGAGTCGAATCCGACTGTGAGGTTACAGTCGCTGGATGAGCGTGGCTGGTTACTCCACAGGGAAGGAAAGCAGGGAATGTGCCATTAAAGCTTCATCTATATCTGAATATCCACTTCCTTCCCCAGGGAACAGACAGCAAGGCTAATTTAAGAAGCGTGGGCCCTGTCAGCTGTCACTAGTCATACACAAACACACACACACACACATTTATCCAAACACACACACACACACACAAACACCCCACCCAACACGCAAGATAATTCCTAAAAATGTGGGCAACTCTCAGAAGTCGTGGTGTGTTAGCACAAACAAAAGCTTCACAACCTGGAGCTCCTCTGTTTGGATGTTGGGAGGGAGAGAGAGAAGACCGGGGCAAACATTGATCGGGTGACTAATTGGAAAATAACCGCAGAAAATGAAGTCGTCAATGTGTGAAACACAGACTTCATCAATCCAGAGTGTGTGAAGCCGCTTTATTGTTCATCAGGTTTCTCACAGAAAACATCAGGACAGAAGGACGTATCTCGAAGGCCTAATCCACACCAGCCAAAACCATCTTTTTTTCCTCCCTGTCGTTCTTAACGTTTCCAGTCTACATGGCATCAGTGCAGGAAACATCTGCGTCCATAAGACACCGTCAAAGCTACTGAAAACAATGTAGGAGATGTGTCAGGCCTACAGGTAGCGCTGTGACGCTGTCACAGAAACACACCACAAGCGGAGAAGAAGACATGGACAATGCAAAAATAGAGAAATGGACAAATCCGACATCTCCATATCTCCTGCAGCCCCATCTGGAGCAGGTCGTCGCCGTTGTCGTTGTTATTAAGTGACGTTGTGGAGAAGGTAGCGGGGTTATTGGGTCAAGAGGCGGAGCGATGACATCATCATTTGCCTAAATTGTGCTCCTTGCCAAAACGATGCGATTATATGAAGTGAACGTGGCCTTCACTGATGCCGTTATCTGACACTCTGCTGGAGACCAGAGACTTTCTCACTTTGCTCTTTTGATGATCAAACATTCATTGAGGACGATTCATGATTATCACACAAAGGCTGGGACATCTAAACAATGACTGGTCTCTCTCAGGTCGGTCGAAACAAACAAGTCCTGCGGCGGCTCGTGTGCCAAACAAACATGAAATAGATCCCACCAAGAGACAAGATGAGGGAGCTTACATTTTGTTATTGTTGTCAGTCTCTCTCACGATCACACACAGGTGTTCTGTGATCAAGAAGCATTTCAAAGCAGCGACATGCGACTGCAAGCCTCCATGGGTGGCTGCAGCGGCCCTCTCACAGGCACACATTCCCTATCTAGATCAATAGGGCGTGAGCCATTCGCAGTTACTGCAGTCCTTCAGCGGAGGGATCAGAGACTTTTACATTTTGGTTCAATAACAAACAGGATGCAGTCACGGCCACCGAAAGACGTCTTGACACCCTTTCCTGGTTCAATGTGGCTTCTCTGCCACTGTGTGCAGGAAGGGATTTTCCCAAGACGCTGTGTGACATTCCTCCAACAGATTTTCATCTCATTGTCACTGTGTGCTCCATTGCCCGCTCGCTCAGATGATACAACTTAGGCGGTTTGGCGCTGAAAAGCATTAGCATTGTGGAATATATTAGCATACCCAAAGGGGGCTGCAGTAACATTGATTACCACACACACACACACACACACACGCGCACACACACACACACACACACACACACACACACACACACACACACACACACCAAGGTGACAGGTATCTGGCTTCCTGCCATCCCCAACAAATGTAGTGCTAATTGTCCCTTCAGTGTCTGAGAGCAGCGTGGATCCACCATGAGGACCATATGGACTCAAACATAGAAGTCCCCCCCCCCCCACTGCCCAGAACGGAGTCATGGCGTTAGGCAACAACCGGGGGGGGTTCGCATTGGCACATGCGCTACCTGAACAAAAATCCCTGCAAGATATTTACGATCCTGTTTCGTTTCTGTATTCAGCTTCAACTCCTGAACTGGCATTTGGCAGCCAGACAACAGACACATGTAGAAGATGGTGTTGTTAGAATGACAGCTGATTAGAAAGATGAGGGATTTGAGTGTGACACGTCTAATGATCTCTTCATATGATTGACAGGCCAGGCAAGGCTCCAGTTCACACATCCAGCTCATCACAGAATGTGGTGATCATACAGCAAAGAAGGTCAACATGTCAGACACACACACACACACACACACACACACACACACACACACACACACACACACACACACACACATCCTCAGACAGAGCTCCATTGGATGTTAGAAAAAGACTATTTGCTTCCATAAATCCCTCCTGCGGCTTCTAGAATATTCTGCTATTATGTTGGCAGTGGCGGGGCTATTTCCTCTCGCAGTTAGCCTGTCATCAGGGGGCATTGTACTCTATTGTCTGGTAGCAAACCTAAATGGGACCCTTTCAGGGGTATTTTCAGGTACTTTCATGGGAGAAAGGAGAGGGTATTCATATCGCATTTCTTTTTCTTTTTTTTCCTCTGCCGCTGAGCAAACACAGTTTTGGACTACATGCAGACACACACACACACACACAGAGACCATCACTTCCTCCGCTGACCCAAACAAACAAGTCAAGCACATTCCTGCTCCTAGCAATTTCCCATCTTTTCCCAACAGACAGGATCCCATTACAAGCGCTGGGCTTTTATCTCCCGGAGTCGGCGGCAAGCGCTGCTGCTCACATTGCACAGGGAATGTCCTGCCCAGGTAGATGATGCATCTATATATATATACTGTGTTGGAGTGGGAGCTGTTCTGTGATTAAAGAGCATTCTGGATTAACCTGCTCCACTAGACAAGGGTAGAACATTCACTTCAAATTTCAGATTTTTTAAAAGACCCAGCATGTGGTGGAGGCTCTGGTAATTGCACTCACACTGATCCATCTCGTGATTATTGGCAATTATCTGTCAATTGCTGATGTCACTTACTAATAATCCGATCCCAGCCGAGAGCCAGGCACCTTGGGCATGTGTGTGTGTGTGTGTGTGTTTGGTCCGGTGACTAATCTCCAGTGTGACTGTAGCAGGCGACGCACTGCAGATCTGTCACTGTTGTTTTATGTCGACACTGCTCAGTAGTATTGGGGCTCCTAAATAGAGTGCATATACCACTCAAAACAACCTTGACTGAAACACACTGAACCCCTCCTTGAACAGTCCCCTCACAACTGAAGACCCCAGTGACATTCCTCATTTCTTTGACTCGTACTAGGTCTGGAAACAATGTTCTCAAATTACAAAATAGAACAAAACCAAAAGCCTTTGTTTTACGTTTCCAAAAAGCAGCCTCAGACATAATTATGATTTTAAATAATGTTGTCCTTGATAACTTTGTGACGTCTTTCTACATGGGACACAGCGTTCTCCTGTCCTGTTAAATGTTTACAAAATCACAAAGACATGCAGGAGATGACAAACCATCCCGGGATCTATCAAATCCAGCCAATCCGTCAGGCACGGACTCAAATAAACAGAGGACGCCAACAACATCTGTCATTCCTTCCACATGCTGTGATCCATGATATGATCGCAGCGCTCATACATCCTGGATGATTCACAATCAATCTTTAGAGCCAGGGTGACAGAGAGAGAGAGAGAGAGAGAGAGAGAGAGAGGCCTCTTGTTTGCTTTTTGTCTCTTCCACTTTTTTTAGATACATTATCCCTCCATCCAAAACATCTATCATTCCTTTTTCTTTCAGGAGCACTTATCAAAGGTAGGAGCACATTTCCAATGCATTATCTGAGTCTGAAATTCATTGAAGACATGTGCAGAAATGCAAGTCACTCTCGTCTCCGCGCTCTATGTTTCCAGCCATCAATAACAGGAGGAAGGTGTCCTCTTTCGGCCAATCATTGACAGGTGTCTGGAGGAGCTTTTAGAGAAAGCCGAGTGAGGTTTTTTTTAAATACATGTACTTACACAAACATACACGCAGACACACTCACGGACTGGCTCAGTGACCTTGTCAGGAAGTATAACCATCACACATAGACAGCCGCAGAGGTCTATGGCTGCCTTCCACAACCCAACTTCACATATCCACTTGCTTTCATAAATGGCCAGTGCATCGCTTGAGGAATAAAAGTACATTTTTAGGGCTGAGAACATTTATTTTTCAAACCTGAGCAGAAGATGCATCATGTCTGTGCACAGATGGGCTGTTAGGGTTTTAATGGAGCCCCTTTATTCACTTATAAACAGACACACGTGCACAGTGTAAAAAAAAAAAATGGAGGTTTCACACATACCGCTGGCTGCAAGCACAACCATTTGTAAAATAAACACATTAAACACACAAAGACCAGGAGCCTACACAGGAGCATGAGACTGCAAACTACTGAGACTCATGCAACGTTTTAAATATGCAAGTAAATACAGGAAATGTGTGTCTTTGTGGCGTTAATCTGTTTATTGCTGGAGAGGAAGAGAAGACTAAAGCTCTGGCATGTAGAATAAAAGCTTGGAGACTGTCACCCTCAAACACACCCCGACATGACTCCACTCGGCCGGTTGCTTTTGTCCAGGCAGTCATTTTGTGTTGGGTATTACACGGCCGGTAGCACAGGTTGGAACATGATACATCCACCTGAACGAGTGAGGAGGAATTCAGTAATGTAATTCATTCAAATCTAAGTACTATAATGCTGAAATGATGCCCTTTTGCAGAGGAAAGCACACTGTACTCTCTGGCATGAAAGTAATAACACGCAGAAAGATCCCGAGACCTCTGTGACAGAGATCAGCCTTGTTTAGCATATGCCTGTACATTTTTCTTCTTTTTTTTTTTAACATGAACCCTCTCTGCCCAGTCTCACTGTGTTTACTGTGCAGTTACAAGACGTCATTAGCTTGCATGCAAAACAAAATAGAGAAGAAGTGAACAGAGGTGACCAATTAAATTAGGAAAATGTACACAATTGACACAAACATAATGAGGGTTGTGTTAAATTTTGGTTATGTTGTCAATGAACCCACCAGTGATGGTGTCACACTGATCAACCACATTAAAATAAACTGCATGTTTTATGTTTAACGTCAATTTCCATTAAATCACTTGTGGATTCTTCACCTTGAAATGGCCTACTTGACATTCTGTGGCATAACTCCCGTCATAATGATAAAATATAGTAAATGACCTATTCTTATATAAATGCAAAGTTGCAATAAAGGGATCAAAAATCTTTTTGGGAAGGTCTGGGACAAGAAATTCATCACATGCTAATTATATCTGTTAGTTGCAAAACACCCTCATATTTGTACATGTATCAAACACTTTCTGTGTATGTTTGGTTTTACAAATCATCTGTTATTCACTGCAGGAGAGATTCAAAGGTTTGCTGGCGCTGCATTCAGATGGAGGGTATTTGATTAAAAAAGGAGGCTAGTCTTGTGTTCCATGCATTACTAATATCACATCACTTACATGTCAAGGATGTATCTTGTAATATTAACTGAACCAGCTCTAAAACTGATGTGGCACCCAAGTAAAACAGCAACACTGTACAATTACATTCGGCTCGGTTCAGACAGAGCGTTTGTCATCCTGACATGTCATCAGCTGAGTGCAGCAAGAGTGGAGAAAAAAAGAAAACAGCACATCTGTTCACTCAGGGTCATATTCCACTTTACTTTATTTAAAACTACCTGACTACAGAGTGTGTGTGTGTGTGTGTGTGTGTGTGTGTGTGTGTGTGTGTGTGTGTGTGTGTGTGTGTGTGTGTGTGTGTGTGTGTGTGCAGTACATTGCTCTCAGAATGGGGCTGACTCCGCCCAGACATCAGTGTCAATCTGCTGAGTAGGTGTGTAACAGTGTGTGAAGCTCACATCAAAGGTACGCCGCTTTAAATGCCCAGCCTTGGCAAGGGACAGACTTCATAAGAATAAGGGATGAGGAGGAAGGGAACAATCGGAGAGGAGCATGAATTTGACACTGTTCGCTGAGCCTCAATGCGGAGGAGGTTTGGGACGAGGGCGTGTGATGGAGCCCGCTATGCTAACGAGTTAAATCAAGACATATTTCACGAATACGACAGCCAACGTAGAAAATATGCTCCTACTCACAGCAAATACTCTGATTTAAAACATCAAGTGATCTCCTCTGGGTGGGTGGGGGGAGGTGATTGGGGCACCTCCCGCTGTGGTCCCGCCGTGCTCCGGGGTGAGTGCGGCTAGAGTACGGGGGGGGGGGGGGGCACGCTCACTCCAGCGTGGCACTCCCGGGTGGGCTGGGTAGTGGTTCTCCCTCCCTCTTCACGGTTGGATTGGTGGAGGATGAGATCTTGTAGTGGCCTGGTGGGATCCTGGCTGGCGGCCTGGGCAGTGGGGGGCACCCCCCCTCCCCACCAAGTAAATGTATGTGTGTGTGTGTGTGTACGTGTGTCTCTGTATGTATGCTTAGGTTGGGTGTGTGTTGGGATTAGGGGATGGGGGGGTGCGGCGGGCTCCGCTGCCGGGATCAGTGGGGTCCCCTGCCTGCGTAGCCTGGGGGCCCTGCTCCGACCAGTCCCGGCCTGGGGCTCTGCGCCCTTTATCCTTCTCTTGTGGGCCCCTCTGGCCTGGGGGGGGGGGGTCCTCTCTGCATTCTCTGGCTCTCCGGGGGGGTTTGCCGGGGCCTCCCCGGGTCCGGGTGGCTGCCAGGTGCCGGAGTGGTGGCCTCGGGCCCTGGGGTGGTACTGCGAGCCCTGCCACCACAGTTCCAATCACACCCAGTGGACAAACCACACACACACACACACACACACACACACACTTCCACTCCTCATCGATGAGATTTGCTGCTGATTTTTCTTATTTTCTGCTATTGTTCTGTCAATTATCAAAATCATGGTTTCGTTCTTTGTTTTGTGTCGTTTTGTTTTTGCTTTTGTTATCATTGTTGCTGCTGTTTTGCTTTTTGTTTTGTTGTTGTTGTTTTTTTTTTTTTTGCCTACCTGCTAATTTTGCTAGAAAATGATGTTACTGTCTAGATAGCTCAGGCTGGTTTTATCTACAAAATGATGTTACTGTCTAGATAGAGCTGCTCAGGCTGGTTTTATCTACAAAATGATGTTACTGTCTAGATAGAGCTGCTCAGGCTGGTTTTATCTACAAAATGATGTTACTGTCTAGATAGAGCTGCTCAGGCTGGTTTTATCTACAAAATGATGTTACTGTCTAGATAGAGCTACTCAGGCTGGTTTTATCTACAAAATGATGTTACTGTCTAGATAGAGCTACTCAGGCTGGTTTTATCTACAAAATGATGTTACTGTCTAGATAGAGCTGCTCAGGCTGGTTTTATCTACAAAATGATGTTACTGTCTAGATAGAGCTACTCAGGCTGGTTTAATTGCATAACAGTTGGAAAATATTTGGATCAGTGTGATTACTGTAAAAAAAAAGAAATATATGTAGCACTAACAAGGGTATTGTATGTATCTCCCAACCCAGTCTATCTCTTCGTCTTTCCTCTCCTCTCCTCTCCTCTCCTCTATCCTCTCCTCTCCTCTATCCTCTCCTCTCCTCCATCCTTTCACCCCAACCGGTCCGCAGAATTCCTCCACCTCTGAGTCTGGTTTCTACAAAGGTTTCTCCCTGTTGAGGGAGTTTTTCCTTTCCACAGTCGCAAATAAACCTGCTTGCTCATGTGGATATGTTGGGCTTTTCTATTTTCTATGTAAAAGCACATAGGAATGACTGGATTGTATTTTTTTTTTTTTAAACAACAACAACAAAACATTGTTCTCCTCCACATCCTCTGCTGTAGCGATTCTAATAAAATGATGACTCCAGTCCTCACAGACGTCCCAGGAGGACATTCTTTCTTGTGGAGACTCGTGCAGGCGGTTCCACTCTGAAGGGTTGGATGTGCTCAAGGGTCAGCAGCCAGAACCACCAGCCTCCTCATTAGCACAAATAAGATTGTAAGCAGATACAGGCATCTCGTTCTCTCCTGCTCCATCTCTTTGTCCCTCTTCACTGCTCTCTCTCACAAATATGTCTTAATCTTTGCCCAATCGCACGGCTCCACCGAGAGCAACAGAAGACAGATACAGAGGAAGAAAAACAACACCTTCATATGGGAAACCTCCTGTTGAGGTATTTACATCTGTAGAAACTAAAGATTGCTAGAATCTGGTGCATTGGGTGGTGATGAGACCTCAGAGTGTCCTGAGAATATCACACAATGAGTACAACCACTACAGGGCACACAATATCAGCCAGCACCAGAAAGAAAGTTAGTTAGAATTAACAAACCCATTAATAAATAGCTAAACATTGCAATCATGTATTATATTGTGTATTATATCATATTTTGACAATGATTATATGTTATTACAGTTTTGACTGGTTGTTGTCATATTGAAGTAACTGAAAACATTTGAAAATATATTAAATGTAGCCAATAATGTAATGGAATATAAATAGGAATAGACTGTTTTAGAAAAAAAACGTTTTTTGCAGTTTATGCACAGTTTGCTGGTTAGAAATAGATATAGTGGATGGCTTACTCATCATTTATTCACACAGAATGCTGTCAAATACATTATTGGTAGCTACGTGGAGTAACTCAGATTGGCTGTGTTACAAGTATTATGGAGTAAACTGGAGAATCTGGACACGTCTCATGCAGTCACAGGGAGAACATGCGAACTGCAAAAACACCTGACAGAAACAAACCAGGAGGCAGTGATTATTATTGAGGGAAAATACTATACTATTACTGATGGGTGTGAGATGAAGCATATTCTTATCACACGCCTTAACCAATGGCGATGATAGCACCTTGTGATCTGTGTTGAAAACTGTAGAAGACGTTGGACTGTTTTTCATGGTTTGGGTCATGGCTTATCATTAAAGGGAAGACAAGTTGTTTTTCCTTAACACTCTCCTAAAAAAAAACCATGGAACTGAAGATGAAAGCCACACAGACTTTGGCTCTTTTTAGGAAAAAGCCACTTTCACCCTGTCAGTTGGCTCGTGGCAGCTGACCCAAGCAGGTCACTGCTGCCGTCTACTCATTCATCAGTACCCTGTGCTTTAGATCAATAGTTAATTACATCCAAAAGGCTCTCTTCTTATCCAGATAGAGCAGCGGGCTGAACAGGGCAGCCTGGCAGAAGGCTCTGGCTCCTTCTACCGCCGCTGCGAACTGGACCATCGTTGTCGCTGTCCGAAGCTGCAGCTCCATTTTGCAGCCACTTCATTTCTCTCGCTGACACACACACACACACACACACACACACACACACACACACACACACACACACACACACACACACACACACACACACACACACACACACACACACACAAATATCAAAGCACATTTCTTCTGCCACTCTCTTGTCAAGAAACCGATGTTTAATAAGAGATTACATTTATGGTGAGAAGGGCAGGCGGGCTCTGAAATATGTCCTCATGTCCGGAACCTGAGAGAGGCGCTGGCACTTACTCATTAATAATGGGACAGGCTGGGGGCCAGGGGCCCGGGCCCTCAGCTCTCAGTCTCTGCTCATTTCCTCTCCGCACATCAAAGCGTCAAAGTGTGTGTGCATGCCTGTGTGTGTGTGTGTGTGTGTGCGTGCGTGCGTGTGTGTGTGTGTCAGTCCCTATGAGAAACAGCCTGTGGAGGAGCTGGCTTTTATTTAATCAGAAGAGAAGCAGCTTCCACCACCATCCGTAATTTCAGCCCTATTAACGTTCTGCCTTTAATTCCTCTGAGCGCTGGAGATGCAGCATCCTCTGGGCTGCTAATTCACTTTAAATGCAAAATGTACCGCAATTTTTGTTTCTCTTCCCCCCTGCACAGAAGCAACTTCATATACTGCACATTTAAGTTTGAGAGATGAGGGATTTGGTTAAATAAACATGGTGTGCACAAGAGTGCACAGTGAGCTGAATTGATATTCTTATAAGTTTGATTGTAGACTTGAAGACGTTTCCCACGCTTTGGAAGTCACAGACACGCAGCACCACAATACCTGCTTTCTTGGACTCTTCAGTCAGCCTCTGCCACGCCTGCCTCGTTGCCCCTAAGCCCTGAGCCTTCAGGCTTAGAAGTCATATTAAAGTATTCTGGGTCTGAAAAAAACAGATCCCATTATAACGATCATAAATGAAGGTCTTTGTTCACAGGCCTACAACCCCAACAGTCTTTTTACCCTCTTCCTCTTCCTGTCAATGCAGCACCCATTTCATCTTCAGACGGACATGCTTACGGTACATTTCACTTTTCTTCCTTGTGGTAAACTCCCATCAGTCTCCATAAATACATCTGCTTCTAACAAAACAGTCCAGAGGCACAGAAGCAGGTGACAGAGGGAAGAGAGAGAAGTTAAAAGAGACAACTGTTTATTCTCTTGCAGCATGGCTTGGAACAGGAAGTTAGAGACTGGGGAGGATGTACCTCGCAACTACTTTTGGATTTAATTAAAAAGAACAATCCAGCAAGTGAGATGAAACCATGAGGAAGTCCAGTGGAGAACAGAAGCAGCAGCCAGTGGGGAGGAGAGGGCTGGTGTGGACGAGGGGCTTAAGGGGCCGTGGGGTCAAAAGAGGTGGTGGAAATATTGCTGTAAGTATAGAGGCCCCAGGAGCCAGGGCTACGTGAACAGTGGGAAAGAAGACTCGATAATCAATGCTTTTCCTTCTCTCCTCTCAAGCCAACACATATTGAAGAGGCTCCTCTTTCCTGTTGACTGAACAACTGTCATCCAATCTGTAGGACAGATGATAATGGAGAGGGGAAAACTCCTCGGAGACAGAAAAAGAACGAGGAAAAGCACATTTTTCACACCAACATCCCTGAGTGGTTTGGTAGCTGGGTCACTGCAGCCAATCAATTACAAACAATGCCATTTTCTGCTAGGTGTAGCTCGGATGGTTATCGGGCAGTTTGTTCTCCTGCGCACATCAAGCCTTGGTGCTCTGCGTGCATGCGTGCGGGTGCGTGTGTTTACCATTTGAGAGAACTGGCTTTACCAGCAAACAGATGACTCACACAGTTTGAGATTGAACCGTGTCACGAGCGTCACTGCCTTTCCCTCCTGCGCTCTAATATGTTTCGTATGTTGCGGATTGCAGTGGGTCTGTTTGTCCCTGTGATTGGACAGATAAGGCCGCAGCCCCTCATCCCACAACCAGCCACCTGCTCTGACAAAGGCCAGACATGAAGCAAGACGGGTGGAACCTGACACTGCAGATAGCATCTCCGCAGTAAATCTCTGGACCCAGGAATGTGCCCAAGACCCTTGAAAACGACGTAGTAAAGAGCAGAAGATACCAACGAGGCCCATGGCCAGACTTGCACCAAAACACACACACACACTCAGCACAGCACACACTGCTGTGTTCCTCATTTTCTCTACTGTGCCTCGATGCAAAAGTCTCCCACTGAGATGTACACAGAAACGTGCGCATGCATACGCTCCCAACCTGCATCCACCATCTGGCCTTCCCAAGGCTCAGATGTCTCTGGGGTAAGGTGAGCTGCGAGGGAGAGAGAGTGTGTGTGTGTGTGTGTGTGTGCGTGTGTGGTGCGTGCATGCATGCGTGTACTGTATGTGACAAAGCCAGAGACAAACTGAAGCCTGTGATCACATTAGAAGTCCAAATATGTAATATGCAAGATATTGCAAAAAGGGGGAAAACATTTACATTTTGCTCTAAATTTCTTACACAGACCACAGACTGCATGCATGTAATAGTTTCATTGAAAAAGAATAACATCACATTTCCATTTGTGCTGCAGGCTGAGGCTTGTGATTGCTGTGCAGGCTCGTGTGCTTTAATAGCAACCGATCGTTTCACTGTGGGTGAAACCAAGCCCCCATTACTGGATGAGACCACGTCTACTGCACCTGTCACAAATAATGGTTTTAGCGCCACATCAACAACACAGGCACCCAAAAGTACAATACACACACGGCTGCTACAAAACAAGTGAAAAATGGAATCGTACTTCAGGTGTTCCCAGGTCAGCAGTACTGCCCCCGGCACTCATGTGAGCACTTATAATCCTTCAACTATTTGCAGGACTGGCAGCCCACAACATGTGTCTACAATACACTCATATTTTCATTTGTTCTTTTGCAAACTACTTTAAACAAGAGATCAGAGGAGAAGGGCAATCTCGCATTCACATCCATTAGCAACTCTACAGGAACCCTTCTACAAACTGGTGAACTCAACATATCTTACAGACTTTTCAACTACACATCAACACATACTTTCACTGCAAACTTGGGAGTCTGGGGAATAACTGTAGCACAAATACTAGCACGGCACCGCCCCTTTAAAAACCCTCTGACAGGGAGGACCAGCTGCTTCAAACTGCACTTTAGAGAAGTATTTTCTCCCTTTTGCTGGCAATTACAGAAAAGCTGCAATTTAAAAAATACATAAATACATATATATATATATATATATATATATATATATATATATATATATATATATATATATATAGAGAGAGAGAGAGAGAGATACATATAGACATCTTCATGGTAATTTCAATTATACTAACTGTGCTTCTAGCTATGACTGAGAGGTCAATACCAGTTCAGGTTAATACCACTGTAGGGATTTCTTACCTCATAAGGATCACTATTTATGTTGTGGTTGACTATCGATAATGATTAATAATTATCAAAGATAGTTATTAATAATGTTATTGAAATTTAATCTGATCTGTATCAGAACCTCGGAGCTCCACCTGTCTTAACAGGAAATGATAGCCAATTCAGTTCTATCAGTCTCATAAGATATACTAAACAGTTAATCAGGAATTGGAATTAATAGTTAAATTAATTACAATTACCAGAATTAACAGTAAAGCTTGAAGGATTTTGGAGTTCTTGACACAGAAGAGTCGACATTTCATTCACCTTTGTGCTCTTTAATAACACAGCAAGTATGATTCCAAACATTATATTTATTAACAATGAAAACAAATAAAACACAGATTCTAACTACCTATATACAGCTTGGTGTGTGTGTGTGTGTGTGTGTGTGTGTGTGTGTGTGTGTGTGTGTGTGTGTGTGTGTGTGTGTGTGTGTGTGTGTGTGTGTGTGTGTGTGTGTGTGTGTGTGTGTGTGTGTGTGTGTGTGTGGAGAGAGAAAGAGAGAGTGGTGGAGGGAGTGTGTGTGTGTGTGTGTGAGACGTGTGATGGAACTACAAAACAAGATGGCGGATCACAAGAAACTCCATTCAAATGGAGGTTATCAGGGAGCAGGAAGTCTGTCCTGGGTCTCGACCATGTGCTGGAGAACAATGGAACATGAAGCTAGTCTTTAGCGTCTGCTTCCTGTGTGTCTCTGCTAAAGGACCATTTCTAGAATGACTTGATGTGAATGAGACTTGTTTTGTAAAACGTCAGGAGTCGTCAGATGGTGTTCAGTTACTGTGTGATGTTGTCTTTGATGTGATATGTGTAGGATTGTGAGTTAACTAGTTAGTAAAGCAAAGATTAGCATGCACACCCTGTGTCTGTGGCAGAGCTAACGTTGGTTTACAGGTTGATAACTGCTCCTAATATCATTATCTATAGAACTCAATCACTGTAACAGAACCAACACACCTTCATAAAAATGTAACATTTCAATGCATAGCATCAGGTTTAACTAATCTCAGTTGTTGTTCCCACTTCCTTGAAGGAGTTCAGTTGTTGTCCTGCTGGAGGGAAGCTGGTGTCTTCTCCTGTAGTTAGCACCTCCTGCTAACTGTGGTTGCTGGTTCTGCAGGCTGAGGAGAAGAAGATGGAGTTGATGTTTCAGGAGTCCTTCTTTGCAGCTCCTGGTTGTTCCTTTTGTCCAGACTGAGGAGCTGGTCGCTCAGGTCTGTGATGGTTTTCCTGCTGGTTGAGGAAAACACAAAGAAGTTCTGTGAGGCGTCGTTTCCCTGGTCCGTCCTGGAGGAACCGGTTGGTTTTCCTTGGTTGATGGGAGATCAGACTCTGGACGCTGGTCTCCGGGTCCTGGGAAGGTCTGGCCCTCGTGGTGGGTCAGCAGAGGAGTTGAGGAGTGAAGGCCCCTGGTTGCAGGCCTCTGGTGTTAGCTGTATGCTAACGCTGGGTGAGCTGCCTCCAGCAACCCACCTACTCGGGGTCGACTCGCTGCAAGAGACTGTGAGACTGGTTTTGCAGCCTTTTGTTGCAAGTGTGTGGATTCAAAGGTGTCGAATCCTGAGAGCTTCAACCAATCAGTGACTGGCTGAGTGCATGGGGGGGAAGCGTCTTTTCAGCAGAAAACGGGGGAGGGTCTGCTGTGGCAAAAGGTCCCCCCACTGGGTGTGATGGTCAATCACATTCCTGGGTCCAAATTCATATGTCATGACTGTGTATCATGACATGAAAATTGTCTTTCCTTAGAAATGAACAAACTTTCTGTGTCCTTGTGAGATCCCAACACCACTTTAGTTTAAACCCTCTAAAATAAACATTAAATCAGTCCAAATGAACCATTATTAGATCCATAAACAAAGAGTTGTTTATCACGTTGGAAAGTGCATAAGCAAAGGTTCACTCCTCAGCCAAAGAAACGTGTCACTAACTTTGCAGTTTTTATTAGAAATTTTGGTCAAAATCTTCCAACAACGTTTTTGTAGCCTCACTGCTCTGATTAGAAAAAGTAGCATCAACCCCAGAAGGCCAATTCTCCCAGCAGCTTGGTGCAGAGGGCAGGGCAACAGGTCAGCTACAGGACAGCACCAGCGGAGCCGAGTCAGTGTCTTGCTCAAGGGCACTTCAGCAGGGCAGTAAATTGCTGAGACGGGCCGCAACTCTGACCTCTCAAATCGATATGCCTGCCTAACGCAGATGAATGTACATCAACAATGTGCCGTACTGACCTCCATAGCAGTCATCTATTGTTCCTCATGCAATGATTGTTTATTGAGGAAGCTTCAATATTCTGCATCTGGTCCTCTGAGGATGATGCAGTGCAGTGTGGGATCTCTGCTCAGCATGCTGAGGGACCGGTCGTAGCACATTACTAACATTCTCTTATCACCCCTGCACTGAATGCCACTGCTGTTTTACACCAGTGTACCATGGCTTCAGCGTCCACCGCATGTCAGACCGCAGAGACAGCCGTGCTCCCTCACTCTCTGGGCCTCATTCAGTTTCAAACTACTTATTTGTAAAACATGCAAACTGTATCTTTCCTGGATCTGACTGACCTCCCTCCTTCTGCTCCTTTCATCTTTATTATCTCCCCCAGTCCCCATCTATCATCCCTCCTCCCTGCACTGGTAAATGAGTGGGCTTATCGGAGCCTAATTGGTTTAAGGGCAAACAGAAATAAGCAATGGCTCCGGAGTAGGGGAGAATTACTGCCGCCGTCGGCGGCAACCATCCCCACGCCACAGACAAGGAGAGTTGAAGAAGTGAGGAGGGACACAACAGTGGAATGAGAAGATTAGTGGAGAAACTCTGGAAGACAAAGCAGGGCGGAGAGAGGAGGAGGAAGAGGAGGAAGAGGAGGCAGTGAAGGCGGAGGTGGCAGAGGGCCGGAGAGTGAAGACAAACAGGGATGAAACAGAGCACCACTTGCTTTCACTCTAATGCTATGCAAATCCCTGTGTTCACTCTCCTCTCCGCTCGCCTTCTGCTGAGGTCCAACGGTCCTTCTGTCTGCCTGCAACTACTTCCTGCTTCTGTCTGAACCAGAGCCTGTGCTGGACCAGACGTCTGGGAGACTCATCAATCACAACTCCACGTTCCTTCATCAGCCACACACTTCGTCACCGCACCTTGTTCACACACTCTATCAGACACACACTTTCAGAAACACACACTCTTTCAGAAACACACTATCAGAAACACACACTCTTTCAGAAACACACTATCAGAAACACACACTCTTTCAGAAACACACTATCAGAAACACATTTTTTCAGAAACACACACACTCTTTCAGAAACACACTATCAGAAACACATTTTTTCAGAAACACACTATCAGAAACACACACACTCTTTCAGAAACACACTATCAGAAACACATTTTTTCAGAAACACACTATCAGAAACACACACACTCTTTCAGAAACACACTATCAGAAACACACACACTCTTTCAGAAACACACTATCAGAAACACACACACTCTTTCAGAAACACACTATCAGAAACACACACACTCTTTCAGAAACACACTATCAGAAACACATTTTTTCAGAAACACACTATCAGAAACACACACACTCTTTCAGAAACACACTATCAGAAACACACTCTTTCAGAAACACACTATCAGAAACACACACTCTTTCAGAAACACACTCTTTCAGAAACACACACTATCAGAAACACACTTTTTCAGAAACACACTATCAGAAACACACACTCTCTTTCAGAAACACACTATCAGAAACACACACTCTTTCAGAAACACACACTATCAGAAACACATTTTTGCAGAAACACACTATCAGAAACACACACACGCTTTCAGAAACACACACTATCAGAAACACACTTTTTCAGAAACACACTCTTTCAGAAAAACACTTTTTCACAAACACACACTTTCAGAAACACACACTGCTTCAAACACACACTCTATCAGACACACACTTATTCTGTCAATACACACATTTCATACCAACCAATAACAGTGAGATGGGCTCTGGTGCAAAACAGCTGCAGACTTTTACCCAATCAAGAATGTGGGGAGATGTTTTCTAACTAAACCATATTTTAAAGAGAGATTCAACCAGCATTCAACTAATTTTCTGGAGTTAGGGGGGGTGGAGGGTAGGGGTTGCATCCAGACACCCAGGCATATGTGTGCAGACACATCTCTGTGTTGATCAGCCAATTTGGAGCCTTAATCAAATCAGAGATGACAGGATGAGCCGCCTTCATCTGGTCAGTGGCCTTGCTCACTGTCTCCAACACAACAAAGGCCAAAATTACTGAAAGCAACAGATTGGAGTTCAGTTCAGTGAAGATGTAACCTTCCCATGGGGCAAACTCCTTTCAATTAGCAACACAAACAAGGAAATCTGCTTTATCCTTCTTATTGGTGTAACACAGGGGCCTTCTCTCCACACAGCTGCTGTGCACTTATGACATTTCTTAAAAGCAGAAAACACCAAACCCTCTTCCCTGGGAGGAAAATTTTACTTCCCCGTCACTCTCACCATCCACCCGAAATAAGAGTTATGCTGTCATTTCGCAGGTATAAACATTTGTAATATGCATTCTGGCAGAGGTAGTAATTTGAGCCGGGGCTTGGTATTATGAACTGTGCTCAGATGAGCACAAACAAGAAAGCCACCACTGAATTATAGAGCACAGCCAGCACTGGGAGCAGTCCAGCACCAGAGTTGTAAATGATTAAAGAGGAAACCTGCATGTGGAAAAAAAAAAACAGACAAAAAATTTAAACATTTTAATTGTGCTTGCAACTGACTGTTTTGTGGGAGTGGATACAGACATCCTAAGAGAGGCTGCTGTGTCCCTGTGTGTGTTGTATGGGAGTGGGAGAGCCACCATACAACACAAGAACAGGCTTGTATCTCAATGCTTCTTTCAATATAACATCCAGCAGCTCACATCTGAGGCTCGGTGTCCCCAGGGCCCACAGCGGAAATGAAAAACATGCTTAACTGAGGAGATAGTAGGTACTGTACTAGTGGCGCCACTTGTCCAGATGACAATGAAGAGATGCAGACAAAGGAGGAAAGAACAGGGATGGAGATGTATGAGGAGGGAAATAATGCAGGGACGGACTGACAAAAGGGGGAGAGGCACGCAAGCGTTTCTAACAGTGGATGATAGTGCTTGATTTTCAATAGTAAAACGGGAACGTTTAACACATCCCATCAGCGCACTTCAAAATCTGGAGTTTGTCTGAGTAATTCCACAGACATGATTTAGTGGTTATCTTCAGGAGTAATCTATACATACCATTAAATGTGCAAGAAAGCCGTTAAATGTGTCCCACAGAGGAGGGGAAAATTATAGCTTGTGGGATCACAAGAATCTAAAATGCCACATTTAATAGAAGAGACTTCTCCCATCACGCTCGACTGGAAAACTGAGGAAAATACATTTTGACGCATGAAAACACACTAATAGTTTAAAGTTGACACCTGTTAAATCACACAAAGTGAGATCAGCGGAGGATAACGCAGAGGGAAAATCAAACCGATCCACGTGTGTTTAACATCCCCGCGCGCCAGAGGCGCAGCGCAACCAGGCGGAGCAGCATCCCCACGGCGCTCCCGCAACCACCGGACCCGCACCGGACACGCTTTATTTACCTTCCATTGCGGAGCATGTGATGACCAGCACGCATAGAAGCGAGAACAAATCCACTGTCATGGCAGAAGGGTAGTCTCCACAGCCTGTCCCCAAATAAACCAAGACGCACGGCGCGCGTCACAAAGAATCCCTCAGTGTGTCCCCGCGCAGCTCCAGCAGGTCGCCTCGGTCCGGAGTCACATCTCCAGCCCCGGTAAACAATGTGTGACAATCAGCGCGTGGGAAGAGTGGAGCGTGGAGGCCGTGGGGTGCGAGGAGGAGTAGGATGGGGGAACCGGAGGAAGAGGAGGTGGGGGAGACCCGACATCGCTCGCTCACGGTCCCATTAGAGGACCGGGGCCAATCAGCGGCCGGGAGAGGAAACTCACCAGCCAATCGCCGAGGCGCCGCTCCGCCCATCTCACATTGTCAAAACACAAAACTTTTCCTTGACCTAGTTGAAGCGGCGTCCGCTGCACTGAAGGGGAATAACGCCCCCAGTCGGGTGAAAGCCGCCACTGCACGAGCGGCGCCCCGGGGAGAAGATCCAACATCACCTGCTCACTGCCTCGGTTACTAAAGAGTTATTTTCCAAGACGCTTTATCACGTTGAGGGATCTCCCTTGTGCAAATGCAAAGCCTTTCCAGGTTTAAGGTCTCAATTAATTGTATCCCACTTCAATGTGTTTATGATGTCTTCCATAGAAACAGTTGAGAGGCACAGTCACGCTCTCGATGAACTGTTGTTCATGCAAAACCTTCCTCTTTTTCTTGAAGCCTTAAGGCTCCATAGCCTCCGCGGTCTGGCACCTTCACTCCCATTATGCTCACACAAGTGCGAAGCCCATTTGCAATGAAAATGTTCTTTAATAGCTTGACAAATTCAGCTGCACCTCCTAATGATATTAAACAGGCGTTGCACATCAGCTCACCCCACTTCACCCCCCCCCCCCCCCCCCCCCCCCCCCCCCCCTTTGTGTGGGCATGTGCTGCAACAGATGGTGCATACAATGGGCTTTTCCCTGCAGGGAAGCAGAGGACCTGAGTCTACCTTGGCAAAGAAGGGCCAATATCTTGCCCTGTAGCCCCCAACCATACACCTGTCCTGGGCTAGATATGTCCCCCACATGTCCCTGGAGCTGAAGAGCTGGGACTGAGCTGTTCATCTGGAGCCTGAACAGGTCTGCTCTCACCTCGGGCCACCGGCTGGCCTCATACTTCAGTGTTGTCCCTTTAAAGCACACTGCCCCACATACTTTTTACCTGTTTCTGTTGTCGTGCACGAAATGGAAGGCTTTAATCTCGACCAGGGTCTACAACCTTTATGACCAAAACAGCCATTTTCACAATTTTAACTATTTATAATCACTGTGTGTTTCCTCGTGGTTTGAGCAATTTGTTCTTTTTTCTTTGTTTTTCTTTTTCTTTTTCCTTTGTTCTTTCCCTTCTTTTCATCTGTTTCCCCTTTCTTTTCTATTTCCCATTATCTTTTTTCACCTATTGAAAAAACAACAACTCTGTACTAGTCGTTTTGATTATTTTAGTTTAACCATTTTTACTGTATTATTATTATTATTACTATTATTGCTATTATTACTATTATTATAATTTATTATTATTATTATTATTATTGTTGTTAATAATAATAATAATAATAATAATAATAATAATAATAATAATAATAATAATAATAATAACCACTATACCTTGATACTGTTTATAATTCAAAATAATGCCTACATTTAGGTATATGCAGTTATTTCTTAAAACGGAATAGTTTTGACGACATATCTTGGCCACATAATTCCAACTTTTACAAATCTGAACTTCTCTCTAAATGAAAGATGACTCACACTAAATAAATGGTTGTTCTAATTGTGGCAAAGGCCAAGTGATGAAGTGGGGCAGACACTCGGCTTCAGGAGCATCAGGCAGCAGCTCCTAACCTGGGAAACCAGTTGACGAGGGCATTTGTCATTTTTAATGGTGTGGTGAGGAGTGGCATTATCATGTGGTGTGGCACCGCACAGCGCGCCCCCCGGAGCTGGCTGCTTTGTGGGGCTCTTGCAGCCACCTGGCCTGATTTTTCAGTAGGCCAGTTGCCGTCACCTACACGCTTCCACGGGTCATCTCCAAACATGGGAGGAATCTGTCCCAGTTTGCTGTCCACACCCTGGGGAGGAGGAAGGAAGGAAGAGTAAGAGGGGCGGCAGGAACAATGGCTCTGCTAGTGTAGCACATCCTCCCTCACAATGCACACACGGACAAAAACACACAGACAATAACACAAACATGTGTGCAGTCGCTCACCCACACAGCACTCTGATAATGATCCACACAAAGCTGCACAAGCACTCGCCTACTTGAGCTGAAGAGCCTGAGCCAGGACCAATCCAGAACCCAAACACGTCACAAAGAGAGCCTCTCATTCGCTCCTAGCCATGGTTTTCCTGGTTCAGCCTGTCAGTGGCACAGCACACAATTCCCCTTCATTTCTATATTCCCAGATCAGATTTATGACAAAATAAAGAGTACACCTCACCAACCGAGGTCTTTGACTTGATGGCTGTTCTGTGAACTGAACCAAAGTTTATTGAGCTTTTGTCCAGTTGGACAGCATCTGATTCTCCATGACCTTTATATTTCTCGCCTCTGTCTCCTGTTTCCTGACTCTCGTTTGGTTCTGGAGACGGAAAAAAGGAAAAGTCGCAGTTCTGTTTTTTTCTCCATGAAGTCACACAAGAAATACAAAGTCGTATGAATCTTGTTTTTTCACAGTAACAAGAACATGAGGAACAACAGAGAGGACCAGGTGGTATACAGGGAAGGAAAACCTTTTAGGATGAAAAAGCAATGCATTTCACAGCCTTGTTCACTCAGACACACACTCATTATTTAGAGGTGTGGTACGACGGTGACAAGTAGGCAGGCACAAAAAACAAGGTGGTTGATTATAATAGCATAGAATGAGAAAGGTAGAAACAGACAGAAAAAATAGAAATATTTTGCAGAAGCTGTGGAACCTGGGAAGATCTGTCTGGTGATGAATATGAATGTGTAAAAATGAAATGTCTAAGTCAATATGAAGACAGTGCAGGGACTCAGGTGACAAAGGACTGGACACCTACTCTCACCCTGAGGGTATAGACTTGTTATTAGGCCTGGTTTGAGCTTCATCCATCTTCCAGAGCCCGTGCTCTGGTCATTGACAACACAAGTGCAGAGCCAGGCTGAATACAGATGTGCTCTTGACCAGCGCTCCCCTAACAGAGAGTCCACACTCACTGGTGTGTCCCGCCCTGACTCAGACTTTCTGGGTCATAACTCCAGGGACAACGGGGTGAAAAAGGTTCATTGCTTCACACGCGACAGGTTTTTTTGGGGGGTTTTTCTTAAAATATTTCCAAAGGCTGCTCTGCAGAAGGTAAAATTTCTTCTGAGTTGTACTGCAAATTGAAAATAAAGAGTTTATTTGCAGCAGTGGAGTAAAAATGTATCCACAAGTCATATTCAGCAAGACCTCTATGAAGAAAAAAAAGTTGAATGTGCTGCTTGTGGGGAAAAAGTTTTTGCATGGACTAAAAGATGATTTTCATAGTCTTGAGAATAGAAGAACTCTCCAACACTAGGTCACACAAGGACACAGGGCAAGAGCTAAATTCAGCTTTCTCGTTACTACCAATGATGCCAAAACCAATGGTACATGTTCCCTGCTGTCTGAATAACACTCACCTCAGAGACATTCACTACCCTCCTCTGACACACAAACTCTGCAGATGCAAGAGACTCAGACATGCAAATCCATGCAAACATACCGTATATAAAAATACATACACACACATGCAGAATCGATTTACGTAATAGATGTCCTTGTTTCTGTATTATATTGTGTGTAAGAGAAAATGAATTGTACAGCATATCTTCCTCCACAGACTTGCAGTGTTATTTGTTTTTAATCACAACAGCTTGATTAATAAGTGGATAACACACATTCAGCTCTTTCATTGTAAATCCCACAAATACATGGAGGGGATTCTGCACAGCGTGGAATAAATGAAAGCATCATGCATGCGTGTGTGTGTGTGAGACAGCTGCTTGAGCGCTTCCAGCTGAAGGTTCAGTGGCATCAGGTTGCACTCTGGCTCCAAAGTGAGGAAGAGTGTGCATGTTCTACCTGACGGCATCTTCTCTAGCTTCTCATCAGAACCATCTTCGACATGGATGGATGGATAATGGATGGATGTTCTACAATGAATCTCAGCCTTCAATTGAAAAATAAATAAACCCCCAAAAAATGTTGGCTTCTCATGCAACTTATATTAGGAAGCAAGTCATTTATCAATATATAGCAATAAACACCATCGATGACCACTAGATGTCTCTCTATGACCACAGAAAGCTGCTACAGTGCTACAGAAAGGAAAACCTCCCTTACGACTCGATTTAAAGGACAAAGCGATGAAAATGTCTCCAGAAAGAAAAATGACCACAGCAGAATTTAAATCAGAACTAGAGTAGCAGAATGAGTTCAGAGTGTGAGAGAAACGTATGAGGGATTGGAGAAAAGAAAGTGGTTCCGAGATGAAGACAAAGAAAGTTTATTGTTGGCTAAAAGCTGAGGGACAACTCCTTAGCATGTCCTGATAGTATACATATCATATGGTTCTCTATGCGACAACACTTAACCTAAGCTGAGAAACTCAGGAAAATGAAACTATGAACTGTGCAGTGCCCTCATTCTCTTTATCATTTTCATTAAAAAGCATCACTTTACTGGCTTTCTCATGCTTGTTACACATTTTTAATTGTCAATTACTTAGATCCTTAGATAATATAAGATATAATATAATAATATAAGACAGTGATATTCAGAATCCCTGCAATTGTCCCTTTTTCAAACCGTCTCCCAAGGCGAAGCTTTTCTATGACACTCCACGATGTCCACAGAGACACCTCTGTTACTGCGCAGGCGCCCCACCACCATGATGAAAAGTTCTTCTGCTCATGCACGAGTAATAAACATGGCAGCCTCCGGAGCAGCATGACTCAGAGTCTGTATTCTAGTTTTATAGCCAATATTGATACTTTTACAGTTGAGATTCACCCCTGAAGCATCAAATTCCTCACTCCATCGGGTTTATATTTATAGTGTATTCTCTGCACACATGTATGTGTGGTTTCATTATCAAACAAACAACAGTGCCCCCGTGTGGTCTGGCATACTAACTACATCATCGTCCGTGTCTCTGCTGTCATGTAAAATTAACACGTTCCTGTTGCCTCTTTTACACATTGTCGTGTAAAAGAGGCTTTGGCTGAGCAATTTCAAGGATGATATCACAGAGTTTGGAGCAATGACACATGCTAGTGTAATGCCTCAAACTTCTTGTTGCCAATCAGTGGCGCTATGACTATAATTGAATTTTAGTGTGGATGTATTCAGGCATGGACTCTTGTCGATCATATGCAATTTGAATGAAATTCGATCATCTGTTTCTTCCCACAGTTCAAAAACATTCCTGTGAGGTGATCTTAAATTGTGATCTTAAATTGCTCCGAGGTGTGGGTGTGATTGTTTGTCTCTGTGTTTGCCCTGTGATAAACTGGTGATCTGTCCAGGGGGCAACCTGTCCATGGTACGCTGGGATCAGCTCCAACGCCAGGTGACCCTGAACAGGCTAAGCGATGTAGAAGATGGATGGATGGAAGGTGAGGTAGAAAGTAACATTTCATTTTTCATGGGAAAAAGTGGACAATCATCACCAGGCCCCAATGGACATGCCATTTAACATAAGTGCACAATTTTCACCATGAATCATCACCAACATGTTGGGCTTTATATCCAAAATTTGATGTTGATACGATCAGTGATCTTAGAGCTCTATGTCAAAGTGTCATTCAGCACCACCAACAGGTGACACCATGACTGTGAATGCACATCGGAATATGATTGTGATCAAACATGAATCTCCGTCTGGATTGGCAGCTCCAGAGCCTCAGGTAAGAGGTTGCTGCAGAGGGTGATGGGAATGGCAGAGAAGATCATCGAGACTCTTCTTCCACCTGTCGAGGATGTTGCACATGAGCGCCGTCTCAGCAGAGCCCCAAACCTTATCAAAGATTCCACATACCTACATCATGGACTGTTCTCTCTGTTGGGAGGTCCTGCAGCTCCAGAGCCAGAACCGCCAGATTCTGCAATAGTTTCACCCCCCAAGCCATCAGAGTCCTAAACTGCCAGTAATCCTTCTGGGCTCCACTGTTCACTGTGAAACATAACTGCTACTGTCTTTTAGTGTTTCCTCTGAAATAGATCTCTGTGCAATCCTGCTGCTACTTTTCAATTGTGCAATAAATGTGGGCAGATATGTTGGTATGTTGGTGTTTTTATATGAGTGTGTATATTTATTAATGTTGTCAAATGATTAACATTTTAATTAGATTAATCACAGGGTTGCTGTGGATTGGATTAATTTTGATTAATCACAATTGAATATCATTGTCACGCCCCACTCCTCAGAGGCCTCCTAGGGGCGTGGCTGGGTGTTCTCCCTCTCCTGTCTCTCCTCCCCTTTTGGTTTTCAGGTTGTGTTTAAGGAAGTGGAGCTGCTGAGGGAATCATCTCCTGATTCAGTTCAGCTGCGACGACCGGGTGGAGCTCGTTGTCTCCTGATCAGCTACACCTCTTAAACGGGTGATCGACTCCACTCGGCGCTGGATCGTAAAACTCCCTGAGTTAGTGGACCTGCGTGTACGTTGTCCCAAGTTAGTCGTCTACTAACGTCGTTTCCTTTGCTTCCCCTTTGAAGACTCGCCAGCCTCAGCTTCCTTGGTTCCTGACCCACCGTGACCAGATCTGACTCGCGCCCCAGTAGCTCCTGCCTCAGCTAGCCACCTTGACCTCCTGCCTCCGGAGCCTGCAACACCGTCAATCCACGCTTGTTAAAAGAATAAAACTCTTCCAAGCGTATCATCTGTCTCCCGCTGGTTTCTCCGCACCTGAGCCTCTGAAGTCCCACCGTAACAATCATCCATCCATCCATCCATCTCCTACCTGCTTATCCTGTTCAGGGTTGCAAGGCTTGAGAGGCGATCCTAGCTCACTGTGGGCGAGGCCAGGATTCACCCTGGACAGGTCGCCAGTCTGTCACAGGGCAAACATATTAACAGACAAACAACCACACACACACCCAGAGGTAATTTAGTGTCACCAATTGACCTCACGTGCAGGTTTGTGGACTGTGGGAGGAACCGGAGTACCAAGAGGAAACCCGCACATACATAGGGAGAACATGCAAACTCCACAATCTGTTAATTGTGATTCATTTTGCATGAAGAGACATATATATATATATATATATATATATATAATAAATTCCCCTCTCGCCCTCCGCGGGCGGTCACCTGTTTTTCTATTCCAAGCTCGGGTCCTCTACCAGAGGCCTGGGAGCTTGAGGGTCCTGGTCCTCTACCAGAGGCGTGGGAGCTTGAGGGTCCTGGTCCTCTACCAGAGGCCTGGGAGCTTGAGGGTCCTGCACAGTATCTTTGCTGTTCCAAGTACTGCACTTTTCTGGACTGAGATGTCCGAGGTTGTTCCTGTTTTTTTCTCATGTTGATTTTATTATCTATTTGTATTAAATGTTGATTGTTTTATTGCATGGATCTGTACAGCACTTTGGGGCAGTGGCTGCTGTTTGTAAATGTGCTCTATAAATAAATTTGACCTTGACCTTGACCTTGTTCCAGGGATCTGCTGTAGCCACTCCTCCAGTTTGGGGGTTACTGCCCCGAGGGCACTACTGTCACCTTCACCTTCCAAGCCTCTCCAGCTCCTCTCTGAGCCCTTGGTATTTCTCAAGTTTCTCATGTTCCTTCTTTCTGATGTTCCATCACTTGGTATTGCTACATCCACCACCACGGCTTTCCTCTGCCCTTTATCAACCACCACGATGTCTGGTTGGTTCGCCATTACCATCCTGTCTGTCTGTATCTGGAAGTCCCACAGGATCTTCAACGGTCATTCTCCACCACCTTTGGGGGTGTCTCCCACTGTGACCTTGGGGTTTCCAGACCATACTCCACACAGATGTTTGGGTACACTATGCCAGCCATTTGGTTATGGCGTTCCATGTAAGCTTTCCCAGCCAGCATCTTGCACCCTGCAGTTCTGTGCTGGATTGTCTCAGGTGCCTCTTTGCACAGTCTACCCCTTGGGTCTTGTCTGGTGTGGTAGATCTGGGCTTCTATGGCTCTGGTGCTCAGAGCCTGCTCCTGTGCAGCCAGGATGAGGGCCTCTGTGCTGTCCTGTAGGCCAGCCCTCTCTAGCCATTGGTAGGACTTCTTGAGATCAGCCACTTCAGTTATGTTCCGGTGGTACATCCCATGTAGGGGCTTGTCCTCCCATGATGGTCCCTCTTCCAGCACCTCCTCATCTCGCCATTGTCTGAGACATTCGTTGAGTATGTCATCCGTTGGAGCCCTGTCCTTGATGTACGTAAGGAGCTTGGATGTTTCATCCTGGATAGTGGCTCTCACGCTCACTAGTCCTCAGCCTCCTTCCTTACGGCTAGCATACAGTCTCAAGGTGCTGGATTTGGGATGGAACCCACCATGCATGGTAAGGAGCTTTCGTGTTTTAACATCTGTGGTCTGTATCTCTTCCTTTGGCCACCTGATTATACCCGCAGGTATAATAAGGTGGATAAGGTGAATAAGGTAATATATATATATATATATATATATATATATATATATATATATATATATATATATGTATACTTACTATGTTACCTGCAACTGAGAACAGTCAACGGAATCCCTGACTGACATTTACTTCACGTTAATGTGGTATTTAATGCTGAAAGTGTTTTGGTGAAAAGAAAACTGTCCTGTCGACTCTTTGTCTTGGGCTTTTGCACTCCAAGGCCACCGTGCTGTTTAGCTTCTTGTATATGGATTTGAATCTGTGACTGTCGCACTGCCACGCGCTACGCTAAGTCTACCTGGACAAACTGCCTGAAATGCATTACAAGAAACTTTTCAGTGATTTCTGTGCTACAGATGGATTCAACGTATAAAAAAAGACCAGACTAGCCTTGACAATAGATTAATAATTAGCTTTTACAGCCCTAATATGGATAGATAGATAGATAGATTAATAATTAGCTTTTACAGCCCTAATATGGATAGATAGATAGATAGATAGATAGATAGATAGATAGATAGATAGATAGATAGATAGATAGAAATTCCACTGTCCAGCAACTCATCAAAAGAAAACGTAAAAAACATCAACCACACTTCCATTCATACATCACTGTTTGTTAAATTACTTAAGAAAGTGCAAACATAGTAGGTTTAAATATACATTAAAAAAATAGTTAAAATAGGATTTGAAATATATTTTTTAAAAAGTGCTCAAAATGAGGATGGAGACTGTGTCTGCTATTGTCCATTGTTGCTTTGAGTCTGTTCAGGCGCTCCTCTCTACCACAGTTCTAAGTGGGTCCAGTCCTCTGCCAAGCACTGAGCCCACTCTTTTCATAAGCTTGTCCAGTAGTCTTACTTGTATATATTGTAAATATATTTCTTTCTTATTTATTTACAAATCTTGGTTAATTCATTTTTTCACCTTGTTTTTAACATTTGTATTGTACGACGTTTTTGAGCTGCTGACAAATAATTTGTATTATTCTTATCATCATTATTGTTGGACACCTATTTGATATTGTTGAACAACTGTGTAATATGGGACCTTTGACTGTATGTAATCGCCCACCTCTGGTTTCGAGAGAAGCATAAAATAGGAGACACATATTCACTCCATAGAAAAAAGCATGCGCAGACCCTAAAACAAATCACTGATTAATTGATTTACTTGACGGCCATGGTGATTAGAATGCCTCCATTAGTCTGTGATTAGGGCTCTCTAATCACAGATGAGGTTAATGGGGTCGTGCAGTCACTCACCTACTTTGTTTCTCTCTGAGCTTTTAAGAAACTTTCTTATTAACGAAGTAGCCTCAGACTCCTCTGGTATAACGCACCTTTCAATTTATGCACCAACCTTTGGCACCTCCTCAAAAGAGGCGCTGTGACAACAACAACACTTGACACATGGTAAATTGTTTTTTGTATCGCTGAACATGTTATCATGGGCTACTCCACCACATAGTTTCCCGTCTACAAAAGCAACATTTCAGAGGTGGACTTGTTAATGAGGAGAAACAAAACTGAGATGACAGCTCATCCGTTTATGTCAGCTTCCTGTGACAGTCTGTCCTGTTCATTTCCACCAAGTTGTTTGTCTCCCAGGGACACTATCAAAATGCAGCCCTCCGCCTCCTCCGGCCTGTCTCCTTTCCCCCACTGGCCTGTGACAGATACTCGAGTACAATCTATCAACCTCAGTCTGCCACAGTCAGACCCAGTGCTTTGTAAAGGCCATGTGTGGACAGAGTGAGCACACAACAGAGCTCATCCCCGAGTCTGTCACACTAAATGGGATAAATATCTGCCGCTGCAGAGTGTGGGGAAAAAAACCGAGGTCAAATCAATCTGCCCCCCTGCCTGCCGTACACTGATCCGCTGTCAGAGGCCGACCCCTCCGACCCACCAAACCTCACCGAATCAAACTGCAGTGATGGATTTGAATACAAAGAGTCATCAGCACTTCAGTCGGCTTCAATACAGCAGAGGAGGGGAACCGACTCAACAGTCGCTTCTTCAGTACATTTGAAAAGCTGTTGGAACAGATGTAACAATAAGAACTGTCAATACTCACTTTAATATTAAAACACCCTGCTTTATAAGCAGTTTCTGTTACAAAACTGCGCCATATGTTCATTAATCTCCTTACTATAAAACGTGTGATAATGACATCTTTTAACAGAAACATCTCATCAGTGAGGACCCTTACCCTGCACTCATCCGCCACAACATTACATACACCAGTTCAACTGCTCAAGAGTGATGAAAATGTGATATATAAGTGTGTGCGCGCGTGTGTGTGTGTGTGTGTGTGTGTGTGTGTGTGTGTGTGTGTGTGTGTGTGTCACTCTTCCTGGTCTGGGGGTGGGGTGGGGGTGTGGTGTCCGAGGCTCGACGGCTGGGGCCTTCTCTGTCCCGCTGGGTTGGGGGGGTAGGGGGCCCCTGGGAGTGCGGTGGGCTTAGCCGCCGGCATCAGGGGGGGGGGGGGCTCCCTGCCCGTGCGGCCTGGGGCACTGCTTTTTCTTGTTTTCTGCTATTGTTCTTTCAATTGTCAAAATCATGTTTTTGTTTTGTTTTGTTTTATTTTTGCTTTTGTTGTTGTTTTTTGTTTTGTTGTATTGCCTACCTGCTAGTTTACACTCTTGCTTGAAAATCATGTTACTGTCTCGATAGAGCTGCTCAGGTTGCTTTAATCTCGAAAATCATGTTACTGTCTAGATAGAGCTGCTCAGGTTGCTTTAATCTCGAAAATCATGTTACTGTCTAGATAGAGCTGCTCAGGTTGCTTTAATCTCGAAAATCATGTTACTGTCTTGATAGAGCTGCTCAGGTTGCTTTAATCTCGAAAATCATGTTACTGTCTTGATAGAGCTGCTCAGGTTGCTTTAATCTCGAAAATCATGTTACTGTCTTGATAGAGCTGCTCAGGTTGCTTTAATCTCGAAAATCATGTTACTGTCGAGAAAAAGCTGTCAGGAGGTAGACTGAGGTCTCCTTTAAGAGTGGGCGGGCCACAGGTCTGGGCGGTCCTGTTCCACACCTGGGGCCAATTTCTGTCATCACCATGCCCTATATATGTCCTGTCTGTGTGTTGGTCTGTTAGTCGTCCATGTCTCGTCTGTCCTGTCCAGTGTGTTGGAGTACAAGTCTGCTGTGCTCGTCAGGTGGAGGAGCAACCTGCAACTCGTCGGTCTGTACTGTCCTTGTAAATAAAAGACTTGATTGAACTCAGCCTGCCTCCAGAGTCCTGCACTTGGGTCCTGTCCGTTATCCGTGACAAGAGCTGCTCAGGCTGGTTTAATCTCAAAACAGTTGGAAAATATTTGGATCAGTGTGATAACTGTAAATAATATATGTAGTACTAACAAGGGTATTGTATGTTGCCACCCCAAAGAAAAAGACAAAGAGACAATCCTCAGTGAGTGGCAGCTGTCTGAGCGAAGAAGCCCTGAATGTGTGTCATGACGCCAGAGGTCTGAAGGGGACGAGACTGGCTTCGGGCAAAAGAGGCACAACAGTCATTCAAATAAAAGCTGCTTGCAAACAAGAGGTGTCAAACCTTGAAGCAGTTGAAGATCCCACCGGGGATTGAATGAGGTCAACTTCTGCTTAAAGCTAGCCACATTATATTACTTAGACAGTAAAAGCTGCAGGAAGTGTCCATTCACCCTCCAAACCATCTCAGATCAGGCTGAGTGGAGCACCATGGCCATCACAGGTGCATTCCCATTACTTTGCATGATGTTATAGTATTATTTAGTATTCATATTAATTTGGTTGTAGAGGAAGTTTGAGCAATTTGATTGCATGTTGGCCAGCAGGAAGTAGATCTACTTGCTACCTCCTGTTTCTATTTGGGTGGTACAAATATTGAAAAATGTTTTCTTCAAATGGAATCTCTTTTGGAGAATTTTGCAAAATAACATTGTTTCCTTTTTCTTATTGAACTCATATGATCCTTTCAATGAAATAATTTAAAATAAGGATTCTTACTCATCAACCTGTGTCTTCTTCTACAACTGCATTTTATTTTTTGTCTGCTGCTACTTCCTTTTTTTGTGTGGTTTGCATGTTTTAAAGAATTGTTTTTCACTATTTGAAATTGCAAATTAAACATTTAGTTTAAATGTAAAAACCAAATTTAAAAAATGTGTTTCTCAGGCCTGAAGTTGAAGGCCCCTGATAAAACTGCAGCAAGTCTCTTTGTCTGGTTCTGCAGGCCTCTTCCTGTTAAAGGGAATTTTTCCCCTACTTGCTCATGTGGGTTTGTTGCTTTTTCACTGTAAAAGTGCCCTGAGAAGACTGCGTTGTATTTGGAGATTTTCAAATAAAAATTAATTGAACTTGTATAGGAAAGTCCAGTATTGAACTTTCTTTGCAAAGTTTGAATTTGTGTGTGTGTGTGTGTGTGTGTGTGTGTGTGTGTGTGTGTGTGTGTGTGTGTGTGTGTGTGTGTGTGTGTGTGTGTGTGTGTGTGTGTGTGTGTGTGTGTGTGTGTGTGTGTGTGTGTGTGTGTGTGTTTTCTACTCCAGTCCAGAAACTCCTGTTTGATGTGACCTCAAGTTGGACAAAGCAGCACAAAAAATATATGGATGGAAAATCTACAAATTCCAGAGGAGAAAATACAAACTGCACACAAAATAATTAAACCTGGAACCCAAACTAGTTTCTTCTTGCTGTGAAGTCAGCATGCTCGCCACTATTCCTCTGTACACCTCTGAAATTTAATAACAGCAAAAGTTGTCTTCCTTTCTTGAAGCCTCAGCCTCTCCTTACCTATGCATTGATTCCATTATCTGTGACTGGTTCTATTTAATTACATTTCTGTTTTCACTTCAGATCTTCCACAGTGTTTTCTTATTAATTGCTCTGCCAGCAGACTGTTATTTTTCAATTTATTGTTGTGATTTTGTATTTCCACTTCAGCCAGTTTGTGATTTGAGGCTGCTCCAGGCCCTCTCAAATTTCAAATTAAAATTTCCACCTGCTCTGGGTTCAAATGCTCAATGCACTGGAAATTCTACAGTATGTGTGTACACTCTGCTAGTTCAACAACATAGGCAGGTGGCCCCACTGTTGGGGATGTGATTATGCATCTGTTGGGATCTGACAAGACCACAAAAAAGTGGTTCATTTCTAAGGAAAGACAATCTTCATTTGTCATGACGCAAAGTCATGAAATGTGGAGTCTGATTCAGGAATTTGCCTGAGCATCTCACCCAGCAGGAGGTCCTGCGGACACTGCAGTCTCATGCAAACCCTCCTGCCTTTCCTCCTCAGGGACACTGACGGCCCCCATGCTCAGCCAGGCACATATTGCTGGAGGCCCCCAGGGTTTGACACCTTGGAATGCCCTGATCTCATTAAAAGTCCTTGGAGAGATTCTCTTCCGGTCTTCCCCCTGTGAACACCAGAGCTGAATCCCAGCAACTCCGTTGTAGCACAGCCTACCCACAGGTAACACCAGAATCCTGCAACCAAAGGCCTCTACTCCTCAACTCCTCTTCTGACCACGAGGGTCAGACCTTCCCCTGAGCCAGAGACCAGCACCCAGAGTCTGATCTCCCATTAACCAGTGAAAACCAACCAGTTTCTCCAGGATGAGACCGGGGAAATGAGACAGTGGGAAATGACATCTCACAGAACTTCTTTGTGTTTTCCTCAAACAGCAGGAAAACCATCACAGACCTGAGCGACCTGAGTGTGATAATGACATCTTTTAACAGAAACATCTCATCAGTGAGGACCCTTACCCTGCACTCATCAGCCACAACATTACATACACCAGTTCAACTGCTCAAGAGTGATGAAAATGTGATATATAAGTGCGTGTGTGTGTGTGTGTGTGTGTGTGTGTGTCCTGGTGAGCCTGCAACGTGCCGATAATGCTCTGAGCTTCACCTGGCAGCCATGACTATCGATCTGCTGATGCATGCTGGGAGAAAAGATTGCTTTCAAAGGTCAGTGGGAATATCAGAAGGTCAGTGCGTTCCTGCTGTTGTTTGTTTGTTTGCATCTGTTGTATACATATAACAGGATATTCTAAACGAAAGTATTTTCCAAACCATAAATAAAGAGCATTTTTGGACCATGACCAGGTGTAATTGAAGACATTTAGTCCTCTGAGCAGGAAGAACAGAGCAGCGCTACTTTGACAATTATTGTTTCCGCATGTGTATGTGTTTTTTTTTTTTTTTTTTTAAACTCTTTTCTATCACAGATGTGTTGTGATTTCTTACCTCATAAGGACCATGTGGTACCATTTATGCTCTGTTTTGGCATTTTGGCTATCAATAATGATCAATAGTTATCAAAGATATTCATTAATTATGTTATTGAAATTTTATTCTGATCTGTATCGGATAGCTCAGAGCACCAACCATCTTAACAGGAAAATAAAAATAGCCAATTCAGTTCTATCAGTCTCATAAGATATACTAAACAGTTCATCAGGAATTAGAATTAATTGTTAAATTAATTACAATTACCAGAATTATCAGTCAAGATTGAAGGATTTTGGAGTTCTTAACACAGAAGAGTCGACATTTCATTCACCTTTGTGCTCATTAATAAAACAGCAAGTACGATTCCAAAAATTATATTTATTTACAATGAAAACAAATAAAACACAGATTCTAACTACTTATATACAGCTGGGTGTGTGTAGGTGTGTGTGTGTGTGTGTGTGTGTGTGTGCAGAGAGAGAGAGAGAGAGAGAGAGAGAGAGAGAGAGAGGCAGGTGGAGGGAGTGTGTGTGAGACGTGTGATGGAACTACGAAACAAGATGGCGGGTCACAAGAAACTCCATTCCAATGGAGGTTATCAGAGAACAGGAAGTCTGTCCTGGGTCTCCACCATGTGCTGGAGAACAATGGAACATGAAGCTAGTCTTTAGCGTCTGCTTCCTGTGTGTCTCTGCTAAAAGACCATTTCTAGAATGACTTGATGTGAATGAGACTTGTTTTGTAAAACGTCAGGAGTCGTCAGATGGTGTTCAGTTACTGTGTGATGTTGTCTTTGATGTGATATGTGTAGGATTGTGAGTTAACTAGTTAGTAAAGCAAAGATTAGCATGCAGACCCTGTGTCTGTGGCAGAGCTAACAGTGGTTTACAGGTTGATAACTGCTCCTAATATCATTATCTATAGAACTCAATCACTGTAACAGAACCAACACATCTTCATAAAGTTAAACAGTTCTATCATAGCATCAGGTTTCACTAATCTCAGGTAAAGCCCAGTTGTTGTTCCCACTTCCTTGAAGGAGTTCAGTTGTTGTCCTGCTGGAGGGAAGCTGGTGTCTTCTCCTGTAGTTAGCACCTCCTGCTAACTGTGGTTGCTGGTTCTGCAGGCTGAGGAGAAGAAGATGAAGTTGATGTTTCAGGAGTCCTTCTTTGCAGCTCCTGGTTGTTCCTTTTGTCCAGACTGAGGAGCTGGTCGCTCAGGTCTGTGATGGTTTTCCTGCTGGTTGAGGAAAACACAAAGAAGTTCTGTGAGGCGTCGTTTCCCTGGTCCGTCCTGGAGGAACTGGTTGGTTTTCCTGGTTGATGGGAGATCAGACTCTGGGTGCTGGTCTCTGGACCAGGGGAAGGTCTGACCCTCATGGTCGGGTCAGCAGAGGAGTTGAGGAGTGAAGGCCCCTGGTTGCAGGCCTCTGGAGTTAGCTGTATGCTAACGCTGGGTGAGTTGAGCTGCTGGGAAGCAGCTCTTCCCACAGTGTTCACAGGAGAAGGCTCACTGCCAGACTCTCTTGTAAGACTGCTTTTGCAGGCTTTTCTTGAAAGTATGTGGATTCGAAGGTGTCGATCCTGAGAGCTTCAACCAATCAGTGACTGGCTGAGTGCATGGGGAAAGCGTGAACTAGAATGCGGGGGGAGGATCTGTTGTGGCAAAAGGTCCACTGGGTGTGAAGGTCAATCACATTCCTGGATCAGAATTCAAATGTCATGACTGTATCATGACATATGAAAATTGTCTTTCCTTAGCAATGATCAAACGTTCTGTGGTCTTGTGAGATCCCAACACTCGCATTCTGACATTTTTGTTTAATAAAATGTCATAAATGTGTAGCTATATCAACAATATCATAACAATATTTCAAAAAAATGTGTAAGATTTTATTTTTGTACTCAAATTTATTACATTTGTTTTCCTTATTACATTCCTTTGTATATACTGTCCTTTCAATATTTCAAAGAAGTTTTGTTCCAATAAAAGTCCAAGATATTTATCTTGGACTTTTATTTATTATTGCAGTTAATTGCAATTCTAGCTTTATTCATGTTGTTTGTATTTTACTTTCACCGAGGTGTTTTGCCACCTGTTAAAACATTTTGACTAATTATGCTCAGAAATTCTGAGAATAATTATTCCTCCCCCTCTCTTTTTTTAACAACCTGAAATGATTCCTCTGAGACGTTTCTTCACTGTGACATGATTGATGGATGAATTGTCGAGTGATATACACTTAGGTACCTGCTCACAGAACAACTCTGTTATGAGACGTTTCAGGTCACAGAATCTGGCCAAAGTCTCAGGGGTTTGTTCAAATGTCAGCCAGATTCATGAAGGATCACTGGGAATTCTTCCAAGCTGATGACTGGAAAATTGTGTTGACACTGCTGCATTTCTATTAATTATATATTTGTGTTTTTATTTCTTTAATTATTTTCTCTTAGAGCCACAGAATGAGGGAGGCACGAAGGAAGACCTTATATTTACAGTATAGCCCTGCAGAGCTTAGCCTTATTCTGAGGCCACAGCGCCCCCTTGTGGCTGAGCTTGGGGACTGCAGACAGGACCATCGACTATTTTCAAACTTTCAAACAAAAACAGGAACCTCCCTACAATTAGGAGAACTCTAAAACATGCAGGACAGAGAGCCTGTAGGACCAGGTCTGGACACCCTTGGTCTAAGTAAAAGAATTCCATCATATTGCCTTTGTGAAAAACCACACCGTTTAATGTAAAGAGTGTACAAACTGTTCTCTCCTTTCAGGACTCGGGCTGCCTGCCATCCCAGAGAATGTCAGGCAGCCCACAAAATAACCAAATGGAGTCATTTTAGTTTCTACAAAACTAAAACTAAAAAAACTAAACACATTTTTTTTATTTACTTTTTTCCCCCCATTAACAAAACATAATTATATATATACATATCCATCAATGTATGAAACATTACAAAAATATAACCCTACATACCCCCACCTCCACCTAGCAGAACAAACAGAGGGAGACCATGGACTCGTTCCGTACGGCTTTGCTTCTTAAAAAAAAACCAAATTAAGAAAATTAAATATAGTTGTTACATAGTTGTGAATATATTGTCATCCTTTTCTCATGCAATCATCACTGAAATGTATCTGCCCCATTTCTGTGTATATTTGTGCGCCTTATTTGTGATCCTGTAAGACATATTTTGATAACCTTTGACCGTCCAGCAGTCCAGTCATCAAATGGGGGAGTTCCTGGGGATTTCCAGTGTCTAAGCAGAATTTGTCTTCCAATCATGATCACAGTCTGTGGCCAGTCCTTCAGTGCACTAGGCCAGTTCAACAACATCTTCAACAAAAACACCAGTGTCCAAGAACATACAATGCTGGACAGAAATCAAAGTGTAGACCCGATACATGTATAATATGTGTATGTGTGTATTCTTGTACAAAATAATTGGATTTGTGGACAAGACCACCGCACATGAAATAAAGTACCATCACAGTGTTTACATTTCCAGCACAATGTCGAATCTAGCAACCCTATTCTAAATAATCGACTTGGTTTTCAATAAAAGCGGTGTAATATTTTGAACTGTATCAGTCTCACTCTTAGGTCTCTGGATAAAGTACGACAATCAACACATACATTTGCTCAGTCCTGGTCATCAAAAGAAATCCATAAATCTTTTTCCCATACCCATTTCAGAGAGGCCATGCTTTTATTCTCTCCGAGGCTGAACAACAGCTTGTAATATTTTGAAGCCTCCTGCCCTCCCCCAAATATCTTAAAAATGGCATTTACTGAATCTGCAGTCTGTGGGGTCTGATAATGTGAACTAGAAACTCCTTTCAAAGCATGACGAATCTGAAAATATCTCCACATGTAGTTTCTGCCCAACCCATATTGATAGATCCTCAAATGATTTAATTATATTCCCACAGTACAGGTCCACTATGGTGCCAATCCCTTTATCCAGTCAATATGTGCACAAGAAGGGAACTTTATTTATATAAACTGTAAGATTCAGCCAAATACTTTGCAACCCTGTTATTTTGCCCCGTTGTATCCAACAATACAGTCTGAGGCAAACACTTGTCGAAACAAATGAAGTGTAATTCTGAGTTTGGCCAAAAGGTGGCAGTGCACTAACGCCCTTTAGCACTCTTGTTCGTTAGTTTCCTTCTCTGGCATCCACATTGCTAAATTGAGCACAACGCAGAGAAACAAAGGTAAACTTGAATAAAAGGTGTTTTCATAGTATAAATCAACCAAAGGTTTAACTATGATGATTGTAAATATGTCCTGGAATGTTTTGAACCAGTCCAAACTTAGAGGAAAATGGTTTTGTGGTGGTGTGTGTGACCACATTTTCTGTGTATTAGCACACTAGTGTTGCTGATAAAAACACAAGAGACAACTATAGATTAGATTAGATTAGATTGGATTCAACTTTATTGCCATTACAAATGCAACGAAATGCAGTTTAGCATCTAACCAGAAGTGCAATATCGTAAGTATCAGATAATATTATATATACACACACACACACACACACATACATACATATATATATATGTATATGTATATATATATATATATATATATATATATATATATATATATATATATATATACTGTATATATGTTCACATCAGGTGTACATGTTGTGGAGGACCTGATTGTAATTGGTACCAAACACATAGTGTGTCTTAAAGAGTTCATCAAAAGCTCCAAGAGAACTGGTTGACTTGCATGGTATGACCTGCTTGTCCAGCACGATGAAGAACTCAAGTACGGTGTTCCTCTTCATCCCAATAGCCAGTAGATAGGGTTGAGTGCTGCTCTTGGTACCATCAATATGTTTCTGGAGGCTGGTTCCAGTCTGAACATGTATCAAAGTTAAATGTTGAAAATTACAGATTAGTTTGTTGAAAATATCTTGTTAAAAAGTCTTAAAATAATCAATTTAGGTTTAGAAAAAAAAGTTTTCCCAATTTTCTAAGAATTAATTAATTTGCCATAAAATACTTTGACATAAAAAAAAGTTAATCAAATATAAACTGCAAAACACACCTTCTTGAACAGAACAAGTTGGTTCTCTGCTTGAGATGCTGACACCTCCCTGGTCTTGGGCTGAAGGAGGGATCAAGTGGAGGAGGAGGAGGATGGAAGCCATATCACTGTCCCATCCTGGAAACAAACAAAAGAGCTTAATTTGATATAATTTTACTTCAAAATCACAATATCAAAACATTGCTGTGAAGCTCACATAATATACAGCCAGGGAACCGAAAGTGAAAAAGTTAGCAGAGGCAATAGTGTCGTCCATTTCCATCTCTTCATCTGATGTCGTTCTGCACAGTGTGTCAGTTCTTCAAGGTCGCTTGTGGCAGGATAGCCTTGCTCTGCTGGAGAACCTTGGGCTTGAACATGGTGGGCCATCTGAAAGAAATATTTCATTATTCCCACACAAATAATTAAAACAATAACAGATTAAGAAAAAAAAAGGTTTTGTTAGGTCAGGACTAGTATATATTTTGAGACCAACTTCTCCAAACACTTGGCAGCCACATCTTCACCAAACTGTAGGATGTAATCTTGCTCAATCTGCAACAGATAAACATTGTTTTTGTTTTATGGCATTATCAGTGCAACTATAGAGATGCAAGCCCCCCCCACATTTAAAATGAAATATTGACACTCGTAACAGTGTGTATACTGTTGAATATTGACACAATTCTTAATTGTCTGTGATTATAAATTTGTGTGGGAGAAATCTTATCTGTTGCCCCTGCTTTAAATATATATATGTGTTTAACTTCCTCAATACATTTCTTCAAAATTGTAATTACCAAGCCTTTGACATCTTTGAAGCGTGGAAATTCAGTCAAGACTTCTGAGGATTTGTCTTTGTCGAGGACCATATTGCGACGATATTCAAACGTCATCTTCATCTTCTGCTTGACGGCAGCCTCATCAGAAGAATACTTCATGAAGGATATTGCCTCCCTACATTGCTCGTCACTCAGGATGATCTCTGGACAACAAGGATGTCTTCTAGCTGTTGGTCCACCACCAGACATGACATGATGACCTCCTACTCTGTGAAGCTGCACTTTTCCTCTGTATGGTTTTGATCCTCCAAGCTATATAACCACTGCCGCTTTCAGCATCGTAGTAATGTTCCTAAAAAATGTTTAAAAAATTACCATTAGTAGTGAAAAGAGCAGCAGTTTAAAGAAAAACACATCATGAGGCTGGATTAAAGCTATATGGAATAGCCTGTATGACACAGGTTAGTCAAAGGATTTGAAACTGGAAAACTTGCAAATAACACAATTTTTTAAAGGTTAAATTGTGTAATCTATGAATTCAATTTTGGAATACTAGTGTGATCACTTACTTGAGAAGCCATATATTTCCAATAATCAACAAGAGAACCTAAGAGGCTTACATATCCATTTTTGGAGTATGGATCCTTCAGGTAAGGCAGTGGTTCTCAATTATTTTCTGTCACGCCCCCCCTAGAGGACAGAATTTTTTTCAGCCCCCCCCCCCCGAATTGTACTACCATTGAGAACTTGATAATATTTATTTATTTATCTGTATAAACCACTGTATCAGTTGCTGGCACCAGCATTCTGCATACAATCGCCTGATTATCAAAATAAATCTCTATGGTGTGAGGTTTTATGCACCTTGTGATGTGGTGGGCAACTTTGTAAGAGGCTAACAGGCTTTTTTGTTTACTGATGCCGCGCTGACACAATGACCGGCTTGTTGGCCATACTCATGGAGTTTACCATGAAACAACTCCAGTGGCTTACTGACATAACGGGTGTATGGTCTCCAGATGTATGGTGTATGGTCTCCAGGTGTATGGTGTATGGTCTCCAGGTGTATGGTGTATGGCCTCCAGGTGTATGGTGTATGGTCTCCAGGTGTATGGTGTATGGTCTCCAGGTGTATGGTCTCCAGGTGTATGGTGTATGGTCTCCAGGTGTATGGTGTATGGTCTCCAGGTGCCGTCTTCATTTATTTGGTTTCATGCTCCGCTGCCAGAGTTTTTAGGCATAAAACACAAATGGGTGTTTCCTGGTTTCCGACGTGTTCACGGTAAACCCAAGGGCGACGTAGCATCGTCATATCTCCTGCTCTTACTAGCTTTATGTTTACTCTCACCTGTTTTCTTTTCCTCTGACGCCTCATCCTTTTTTCTTTTCACTCCTGTCAGAAACTTCTCCACCTCTCCTCCTCCTCCTCCTCCAGCTCTGTACACCGGTGTTCATGTGTCGTACTTCTTCTACTCTACTGGTTGAACAGGCAGCCTGTTGATTAGTTTGAGCACTGCTGCCACCTAGTGGCTGGAGGCACTTTTTTTATTGTTCAAGCATGAATAAAGACACTAATACTGAAAGTCGCGCCCGCCTCGCGCCCCCCCTGACACCCCACCACGCCCCCCCAGGGGGGCGCACCCTACCATTTGAGAAGCACTGAGGTAAGGGAACATGGCAACGATTCCTCGAGCATACTTCTCTCTCACATTCATTGGTGGTGGTGTTCTAACAAGAGCAAAGTGAAACAAGCATTTTAAAAACTGCTTGACGGGTCAAATGTCACAATCTTGGAAGAAACTTTCTCTCTGAGTGAGCTGTCTGAATTACCCGTAACTTCCAGTCATGTCAGAAGTGAGGATGTTGATCATCTGTCGCCGGGAAGAGTCAGTCAGGCCTTTTGTCCGGTTGTACTCTTTCATGATACGGTCTCCACCTGGTTTCTTGGTCAGTGCAGATTCAACCACCTGTGAATTGACAAGGTAAAGGACAATACAATTAAAATTAAGTAATCTTTAACAGTTTAAAGTCAATACACCTTTAAAGAACACTGAATGTGTACAATCCCTAAAGGACAATGACACAATAAACACATTTTCACACATAAACTTACACTTTTGGCACCATCATCTGCCTTCTGCCTTTTTCTGGCATGGCTGAGATCCTCATCCAGGATGACTGTATCATCAGAGCTACAGGCTGCAGGTTCCAGGATAATCGTATCATCGGGACTGCAGGCTGAACCTTCCACTGGTGAATTTGTGTTGTCATGCAGGACAAAGGAAGAGGAAGATGTTCCTGACCAACAGTCAGATGAAGCTGTTCCTAAATGTAGTTGAGGAGAGAGAGAAAGAGAAAAGAAAGCAAAAATGAACATGTAATGTTTGTCAGTTTTTCAGCACACAGCAGCAGAATTGTGTTACCAAAATTCTGTGGACTTTGCAGAAAAAAACAGGAATCGGGGGAGAGAAAGTTTACCACTGTCAAATCTGATGGTAAATACACCAGCACTGGGTTGCTGAAGCACCTCCTCAAAGACATCTCCATCAATCTCAGTTCCTGTCTCATCAAATACTCGAACACCTTCGCTCACAGGTGGGATGGAGAATTTCAAGAAAGCTTAGGAAATAAACACATACAGGGAGTCATTTGAATGTGAAATTTTCAAGATCATTAAAAGGTAGGCCCCACAGAAATACTCGTTGATGCCTTTTGAACATCCTATGCTAATCTGGACACACGGTTTGCCCTTCCAAGTTTGAAAGAACAGTTCCCGTCATACCTCATTGGTAAGGTGAGGAAACTAGTTTGTTAATTTGTGATGACGACAAACTTACCTTTGTCTTTCGAAGTCCATAAAATGGCGATGTGTTTGAAATGAGTCTGGGGGGCTTTCCAGAGTACTTCAGGTCTCTCCAGAGTAACTTTTGGTTTACACTGAATACTTTTTACACTACGTTTTTTAACTCCCATTTTTTACACTAACACTAGGTTGTTGATGTTGATGTTACTCAGCCTGTTGTTGAAATAACTCTGATAGAGTAACTGAATTTCATCACTGCATATTTTACACTCCTGAATTTACTGTGTAGTTGCAAAATTGCAACGTATAACTATAAATGTATTTGTGAACCTTGCTGATGATAAAAACCAGTCAGGATAATGTTTATTGTTGAAACTGACCACTGGAAGAGTGAATTTACTCCTTTTGTTTTTGGTTTGTAATGTGAAAATGGCATGGAAAAATGACAGTGAACTCCAAGTTGCACATGTCTGGACTTTTTTTTCCAATCACATGAAAATGTGAGTGTAATATGCTACCTGTATATTTTAGGATGTTTGCAACAGTAATTTATAGTTCAGCCAATTATTTAAATGATTTATATTTTATTGACGATAAATACTTTTAATTGTAAAATGAATCCCAATTTTGATTGTAATACGGTTTTGGTTAATCCAGCTGATAAAGACTGATTAGTAGTTAATTTTCTGCACATTGTGCAGACTGTTGTTTTTTTTATGGATGACTCGTCTGGATCTGGTCCTTTGTCCTGCTGAAACTGGATTCCAATACATTCACCCTGGTGCCTGGTTCCCTGATCCACCTCCTTGTCTAACAGTGCTGCAACGGTCACATTGGGTACTCCTTTTTTTTTATATGGACGCTGAGTATTAAGGATCTTAATTTGAGCGCACTCAGAGGTTAATTTTATTTGGTACCAACCTTTTTGGATTTTTTTTCTTTATATTTTATTGTTCCTGAGATCTCAGCGATTGTGACTGATCTGTACATTTGCTTTTTGTTATTTCAAATGAAATGTTGACTTAAAAAAATAATGAAACTGAAAAACCAAACACTAATTCGAACTTAAAATTAAGATCTGTTGTCGTATCCTTCTTTTGGAGTGGAATCTACCAGTTATTAAACTGTTATACCTATTTACAGCCAGCCTCCTCATTAAATCTAGATTTTGATAACCTTACCATAGAATCTTAGACTTGCTACGAGCAAGGAAAATCACTGTAGGGTTACAACTTCATGTCCAATTTAGATAAGGGTCAACATCTGCTATCTTCAAAGTTTTTCTCCACATCCCTAGAAGATGTGATATGATTGGGTGAAATGTGTCCCCCTTCATAATTTGGCTTGATAAACAATGTATTAAGGGTAGAGGGGCTGCTTCAGATTGCTCTATGGAGTGCCATGGGGGGGCCCTTTCTGGAGGCAGTGCCCAATGTGCAAGGTGTCGTGTCCTGTCGTTTTTCGCCCACACAGAAAGAGAGGACAGATCTCTTGATGAAGGGAAGCAGCGGCGAACATTAAGTATAGTTCAACAAACCTTGAGATTGGATTAGCACAGTAATTTATTACAAAAGACAGAAATACTGGCCTACCAAAGATTAGTCTTATACTTAGCCGATAAACGCGAAGGAAAACAGCCAAGGATGAAACACGTCAAGTCAATACGAGGAGGAATGGACAGAGAGAGTGAGCCAGCAGGAGCTTCCTCTATATAAAACACGCGCCGTGGTAAATCCCCTCTTCCCATTGGCCACCGCTAGAAGGAGGCGTAAGCAACGTGCTCTCCTATTGGCGGACCTTCACACAGACTGAACAAACTACGGTACCCATGATGCATTTCGGTATTTGTCCACCATCTACAGCTCAATAACAAAACAGTCCGCCGCCATTTTAACAGTTTTAAGTAAGTCTATGCGGGAAGCGTCACAGTTCGGAGGTCAAAGAAAACGTCATAACTTCTAACAGTCGCAAACTGTATACATAGTAATAAAATCATAGTTTTGTAAGTCCCCCCTCCCCTTTTTCTACAGGTTGCGGAAGTTTCCCAAGATATATTTGTGGGCACTTAAGCCCCATGTCCACCGCACAAAAAGTGTGAGGATAGAACAGTATAGTCCATTACGGTTCACGTTTCCACCGCAGGAATTTGTGAGTTTCTGAAAACAACTGCTCCAAAGGTGGTCGCTTTTTCGCTACCCCTCCATCAGGATACCCGGCACCATGGAACGGGTCCGAGTTTGAGGAGCCGTCTGCTGATTGGCCTGTGATTGACGTCACTCTCGAGACTTCCGCCTTTGGAGCCCAACGGCGATACGTTCAAGTTGCGAGAAGAAGCGAGCAGCTGCACACAGCGCCTTTTCTGCACACTGATTATTTATCCAAACATGGCACGGGAGACTTCATCGTGGACCGGCGCAGAGGTCCAGCCCTTCCTCTCCATTATAGGAGAGGAGGGGGTCCAGCTGGAGCTTGACGGTGCTGTACGGAAGGAAAAGATATTTTGAGTGGTTGTGTAACGAATGGCTGCACGTGGCTTCGTTCGCACGCTAGCGCAATGCCGCTGTAAACTCAAGAAACTTTGGAGCGACTACCGCCGGGTGAAAGACGTGAACAGTAGGAGTGGATCCCAGCGGAAGCACTGGTGGTGGTACGAAGCCATGGATGCAATTTATGGCCACCGACCGGCGAGTCAGGGACGGGAAGGCGGCTGAGTTGAATGCTCCAAAATGTGCTGACAACCTCTGCTCATTGTAGTAAATAAACCCGTGTGACTATGCATTTATCCGTGACTTTCCTCAGAGCTTTTCTCTTAACAATTGCATTGAAAACACTGCCAAATGGTATTTGATTTGGTTAGCTTCAGCTGCTAGCGCGGTCTTAACGCGAGCCTGTCGTGTTTTTAGCATGTGGGCTATGCTACATTTCAGGAAGTGGGAGTCAGGGAGACACAGCTTCCACCTCATCCAACACCAGAGACGCCCGAGCCGCGCCACATTTCCCGCTGTCCCCGACACCGTCAGCTCCATCACCACCACCACCACTAGCGCCATCACCACCACCACCAATAGTGTAATGACCACCACCACCAGCGCCACCACCACCACCATTGGCACCATCACAGACTGGGCCTTCCAACACGCTGCAGGGTCCAGAATCAGGTAAGAAATAACCATGGAAATGAATCCAACTTTATTGTCATTCTATAGTTTAGTAAAAATGTTAGTGTTGTTAGCATTGGTGTCACGCCCCACTCCTCAGAGGCCTCTTAGGGGCGTGGCTGGGTGTTCTCCCTCTCTTGTCTCTCCTCCCCTTTTGGTTTTCAGGTTGTGTTTAAGGAAGTGGAGCTGCTGAGGGAATCACCTCCTGATTCAGTTCAGCTGCGACGACCGGGTGGAGCTCGTTTTCTCTTGATCAGCTACACCTCTTAAACGGGTGATCGACTCCACTCGGCGCTGGATCGTAAAAGTCCCTGAGTTAGTGGACCTGCGTGTACGTTGTCCCAAGTTAGTCGTCTACTAATGTCGTTTCCTTTGCTTCCCCTTTGAAGACTCGCCAGCCTCAGCTTCCTTGGTTCCTGACCCCCCGTGACCAGATCTAACTCGCGCACCAGTAGCTCCTGCCTGAGCTAGCCACCTTGACCTCCTGCCTCCGGAGCCTGCAACACCGTCAATCCACGCTTGTTAAAAGAATAAAACTCTTCCAAGCGTAATCATCTGTCTCCCGCTGGTTTCTCCGCACCTGAGCCTCTGAAGTCCCACCGTAACAATTGGCCTGTTCAGTGGCAACCCCGTTGAAGGCAATAAACAAAGGCAAAACAAAAACATGTGGAATAGGATATAAACTAAATACACAACTTGTATGTAGCATCTTCTGGCAGGAAATGAACCCGAACTGCTGCTGTGAATTCTATGTTGTGTTTTTATGTCATCAGAAGTTGTGTTGCCATATGTTTTGGATGAAATGCATCATATGGTGCAAGTGCTCTGTTGTTTAACATCTCCTGTCTGCTTCCTGTTTAGCCCGGAGGAGGAGAGATGAAGCCAGCAGTCCCTTGGTTGCATGCCTGTGGGACATGCATGCCTCTGAGAGCTCTCTGGCTGAAAGGGCGCTGGAGATGCAAGGCCGGGCGCTGGAGATGCAAGGCCGGGCGCTGCAGGTTATGGAGCAAGAATCCATTGTCATGAGGGAATACCTGACCACTCATAGGGACAATTTGGGGGACAGGTTCATACAGGGGATTGCCATGCTTGTCCAGGCCCTCAGGCGCGTGATCAGTCCAGCGAGCCCACCGACTGAAGCAGCCTTGTTGTACATTTTGTAAATAGTTGTCTTTATGTAAATATGATTGTTGTGGTTTTGTTTTATTGTTTTATTGTTTTATTACTTTTGATTTTCCATGCGTGTTTATGCTCATTTAATCAATATCAGCACAGGACTATCAATTTTCCATATCATGCCATTAATACAGTTTTTGCACTGTGACAACAATGAATGTCCTTTATTTTTGATGCTGAATATAAGTTAAGTAAAGGTTGCAAGTGTATCAATTTAACAAATCTTGCACTTTGGTCTATAAGCAATTGTTTTTTCCCCCCAATATGTCAAACACATTTATTATAATTATAATTATATTTACTATAAATACCAAGTCAGAATGTGCAGAATCAAATGAACCCCTTATAATTGTTCCTGGGCATGGTGTTAGCCAGTGTCAATGTAAATATTGCAATTTTCTTTGTGGTAGCTGTAATCTGAAATTTGACAAGCTATCTTCAGAAAGGATAAACACTTAAGGTAAGCAGGGACAACAAGGAGACAATTGTGGTTTGAACATATATTTACAACATACAAACATGTACATTACAGGAGGCCTTTATGCATGTAAATAGTTCATTACAGCCTCTCTGCCATCCTCGTCTGCACTGTGAGCCAGTGTCTCTGCAGGTTGGTCTTCTGGGGGTGATGGTCTGTCTCATTAGTTGCTGTTCTCCTTTCCATGAGACTCACAAACAGGTTGTGCAGAGCACAGCACACCACCACCATGGACTTCACCAGGCTGATGTCACTGTCTGCCAAAGGCGTTTTTCACAACCACCCGAGCTCGTGAGATCTTGCGGTTTTACACCTGTTGATCTGCAGTCAGATGGCCAGTGTCAGGGAAGGGTTCAGCAGCCACTTCTGCAGAGGATAGGCAGAGCCCCCAAGGATGTAATATCCAGTATTCACCCCGCCTATCTCTGGTGCATGCTGGGAAAAGGCAGCCATGGTCAACCAGCTCCCACAGTGTGGACAGTCTCAGGACCCGAGCACCATGCATGCTTCCCGGCATGCCTGCATTCCAGAAGAGCCCCTTGCCATCCACGACTCCTTGGAGGATAATGGAATGCCAGCCTTTACGATTGAAGTAATCGCAGTGGAAGTCTTGTGGTGCCAGGATAGGAATGTGTGTTCCGTCAATGGCACCAACACACTGTGGAACCCCTCCACCGGTTCTGGAAATAGGCTGCCAGGTGTTGCAGCCTCTCCTGGTTAGGAAAGGTAATGTGTGCAGGAACCAACAAGTCACACGCTGCATCACAAAATTCCTTCACACAATGACACACAGTGGTTTTGCTGACACCAAAGAGATGGCCAATACTCCAGTATTCAGCATTAGTTGCAAGCTTCCACAAAGCTATGGCAACTCGTTTCTGCAGGGGGACACACAGGCGGTAGTTTGTGTCCTGGCGCTCCATCGCTGGACGAACCGTATCACACAGATACTTGAATGTTTCTACAGACATCCTGAAGTTGTGGACCCACTGTGTGCTGGTGAACCCAGGGACAATCACGTCCCACCACTCCTGGCTTTGGTTCACACTCCACACTGCAGGTCCTCGGTGGCGACTCCGGAGCAACAACATGAGCTGAAACGTATACAGAGCACATATTTTGATATCATAACAGCATGTTATAAGCTGCACACACAAGACAAACGTTAGAGTACACTACTACTCCAATTTGCTTTGTACAATTACAAAAAAAACAAAAACAGGGTCGAATGATATGGAGGACAACACGCGAAATGGATGAAAAACATGTGAAAATGAAGCTGATGAATGGACATGACAACAATTTACCAAAGGAAAATGGAACAAAAAAACATGCACAACTTGAGGAAGAGCCAAAATGGTTTTAACAACCTAAATGTTTCGATTGTCAGGTAAATACTTTAAAAAGAGGAGCCAAAGTGCTACAATCAGGTAATAAAACTAGTCACGTCATGAAGATTTCACTTTTGTGAATTGTAATGGAAACTTTCTAAACTTAGTACATTTATCGCGAGGTCATATTACACTTCATAAGCTGTGTCTGGCTCACATTAAAGGTTAAACATGTTTTATGGCTCCAGTTACATTGTTGGAAAGTCACAGAAAATGCTTTGTTTGACGTTGCAGAACCCTTGTGAAGGTGCTTACCCTGTTGCGTCTCCTTCTGCTCCTGTCCACCACGTCTGGAGGGAACGCTATCGACCACAACATCGCCATTCTTCTCCTGTGAGCGCGCAGCACTGCTTCCTCGAGCATTACTTGTTCCTGCAGGCAAAACAGGAACCACGCAACCAGAAGTAGAATGACCACGAGATCTTCCATTGTGCTCCGAGCTTCTCCAACAACAATCCTTTTCAACAATCCTTGCATGATGACGTCACCTCCCTGTGTCGTTACGCGGCGCTCAACATCCCGTCTACATTTTCACCCTCCCCTCTGCAGTGGAAACACGACCCAAATTTCGGTTGGGGTCCGCTTAGCAGGACTGTTCCGTACCTCTCCGTTCCGTCCCCGTCCCTGTTTCCCCGTGTGGTGGAAACGGGGCTTTACTTCAACATGACGGATTGCAATGAGTGACTCATTATCTCGCTTTGTGCTGAATGTGGTGATGAACCATCCAGTGTGTTAAAGAAAGGAGGCATGGAGAACATGCAGGCCTGCGGTCCTCCAGGATCTGAGTCAGAGGGAAGATGGAGGGAGCGAAAAGATTTCGGCTAAATGTATGAATGCATCCACAGAAAGTCATGAACTTAAGTAGTGAGGCTTTTTTAAACTAAATTAAAGCTAAATGAAGCATCCTCGGTGACTGGTGCCAGCTCTCCTACCCTGAGACAGCCTGCTGCGGATTTTCTGTTGCGTGGTGGTGAACAAGTTGGTCTTGAAGCGCATTTTTTTGTGGAGGGTGTCGTAAAGAAGCACCCCGATCTGCCACACTGTGGTGCCTCCTGATGTGTGCACGCCGTGAGTTTTAAACTCTGGGGGGATGTGACACCTCGTACCTAATGAGAACACAAGAAGGAGATGACAAACTGCTTGCTGGACCTTCATATTAAGTTACTTCTGCTCTGGCTTCATGTAAAACTCACCAACTGGTGAGAACGAGAAAGGGAAATGAACTCACCAAAGAAGGTGGGTAATAGTGTCCCTCCCTCCACGATGGTGCTCACTGACACTCCTGCAGGTAATTTCCTAATTGATTGCTCCCACCTCTTAAGCTACGCAGTGAGGTGGGTCCGGTGCCCAAAGATTGTGTTTCTCAACCGAGACTTAAATATTGTATTTTACCATTTGACTCTTTGTTATGCTGACGGCATTCAGATTTACCAACATGTGATTCTTTGTCACCCACAGAAATATTGTTTTTTTTGGCTTTTGAGAACATGTTGGTGTTTATTATTCAGTTTTTTTTTGGGATGCATACTGCATTTTGTGTTTCAGCAGTAAGATATTTTAGGTAATTAGAACGGGCACTCAGTAGAGTGCAGACCTTCCCCAATGCCACATTTGTTTACGGAAGCAAGTCAGCATTGCCAATGTAATAGTCTTTAGCTTATGGATGGTAACTAGGTAGGACAGGCAGCTACACCACTGTGTGAAACATTGAGCGGGGAGCATCTCCATGACAACAGATGCTGATTACCTCTTTCAGGTGCCTCTCCCATCCGCTTTGTATGGGAACGTTTTTTGAGATGTAAAAGTATTTGGAAAAGGTTGGTTAATGTCATAAAATCTAATCAATTGGTCCTTGGAAGATGACAAATCCCTGAAAATGCCATGTAACATGTACAAACATACGCAGATGAAAACGTAACCTTCCCGGCCCAACTTTCTTTGGCAAAGCTAACTAGGAGTTAATGTAAAGTGTGAGGATCCACACCTCGCTCCAGCGCCAGATCCGTCCTCACGGACACCCCTACAGGTAATCAACTAATTGATTGCTCCCACATCTTAAGCCCTGCAGTGAGGAGGTCTGGTGCCAGAAGATTGTCTCTCTTGTACGAGTAACCTCTGCGAATGCACTCCACGGCTTCTCTCTACAAGCGTCCTCGGCCAGCCTTCTCGCCGTGCAGCTCTCCCTGCTGCGCTCCTTGTGTGCCCTAAGCACTCCTCGTGGTGCAGCACACCTCCCTGCTGCCGGCCTTCTGCCTGCATACTCTGCATCCCGGAGTCTCCGTTTCCTCGTCTCCCAGGTCTTGGTTCTCAATAAAATCACTGCCAATTGCACCTGCTCTGCCTCCTGGTCTGCTTCTGGGTTTCAGGACTCCACGCACCGGCTCTCAGCCGTAACTTTTAAATTGTGCTTTAAAAGTACAATTTGACTGACTTTGCTTTCTGCAAGCAAGTTCTTCAAATTGTATCTAAACTGTTGCTGTTCCTAATGGTTCAACAGCATGCTGGAGGCTTGAAGAAGCTCTCCTCTGGAAATCTACCTGAGCCTGCTGCTCTGTCATCAAGTGGTCACGTTGATGAACGTAGTCCCCATGTCCATGCAGGGCACGGGTCGCTCAAGGACCAGGGTGAGCTCACCGTTCATGCCTTACCAGTTGAGCATGGCCACAGGAGCTGACCCGGCCTGTGACCCAACTTGTCCAGCCATGAGCCTCTGCATGATGGCCACTTCCGTAGGGATCTCATCTCATCCCGAGAGCACCAAGAGGGGGTCAAAAAGCTTGGAATGAGGAGTGATGTATAGAGTCGGCAGGTCAATGCAGATTTATGGATAATGCACACTTACGATCTTTGTATAGTAGACGTTTCTTTCTGTTTGGCTTTCAGACTTTTCCTGACTGAAAATCAAAAATTGCACTTTGATGTTTCAGACAGCAGTCATTTGTTCTCCTCAAAGGACTCGAGGACATCTAAGATTAGGTGACAGACATTACTGAAAACTGATACATGAATGTGTGTGCACATTTTCAAATGACCACAAGTAAAACTGGAAAGAACAGTGACTTTGATACTTACAGGAAGATCATCTGCTCGGCGTGAACCAGCAAACACTTGCCCACAACCTCCACTTTGAAGACCCTTCTGTTGTGTTTGCCAATCTCCTGCTGGCCGTCTTCCCTCTGAACAGCTTCCTCCCTCACAGGTTGAAGATTTGTTGTGCCACTACTAATGACGATGAAGATGCTGCTGATGGTGATGATGTTGCTGCTGCTTCCTGCAGATGATAAAAACACTAAAACATGAGCATAATCAAAGGGAACCCAGATTGGTTGAAGCTTTTCAACACCAGATCAGGAAACACATGCTGGTGTTTATGTTCGACATCATTGAAAATATGTCATTAAACTTTTCCCATCTCTTAGAGACTCAAACCATTTTCCATACCTATGGGTTAGAAGGTTTAACTGACTCCTCAACTCACCTCCTTTTACATGGAGGCGTCTCCTCCTGACAGATCTTTCTTTTCACTGCCTGTGTCTTGTGATGTATGACATCGTGAGTGTGATCTGTGAATGAGCACAACATGATTAAAGACATGTAACAGATAAAAAAAAAAGACAAATTTACCACAAATGCATATAAAATGGCAACAACAGACAAAACATTACAGCAAAACACAGAATAGAGATTAAAACAAAAAACACAAAGACCCCATGTAAATTGTAAATGACCAGAAGGCAAGGGTAGGCAAATGTAATTATAGCGTACCATCCAAACACGACAATTCACAGTGCCCTACAAAGACATTAAAGAAATACAGAAAGGCTTAACCTCCCCCTTGAACTGCTACCTTACCATGGTGGGGGAGTTTGAGCACCCGGATGATCCTAGGAGCTATGTTGTCGGGGGGCTTTATGCCCCCCAGTAGGGTCTCCCAAGGCAAACAGGTCCTAGGTGAGGGGTCAGACCAAAAGCAGTTCAACACACCCCTATGAACACGCATCAGAGGAGAGCAGTGACGTCGCCCGGTTTGGCGCAGCCGGGGCCTCACCTCCAGGGTGAAGGGTTGAGGCTCGCATGCGAGCGCCTGGTGGCCGGGTTCTTGGCCGCGGGACACGGCCGGGCTCAGCCCGAAGGGACGACGCGGGTCACTCCTCCTCATCCTCCTGTGGGCCCACCACCTACAGAGGCTGCCGTAGGGGTCGGGTGCAGTGTGGATTGGGTGGCAGTCAACGGCAGGGGCCTCGAAGACCCGATCCCCGGACACAGAATCTGGCTTTTGGGACATGGAATGTGACCTCGATGGGTGAGGAAGGAGCCTGAGCTTGTGAGGGAGGTTGAGAGATACCGTCTAGATATAGTCGGGCTCACCTCCACTCACAGCTTGGACTCTGGAACCCAGCTCCTCCACAGGGGCTGGATACTCCACTTCTCTGGAGTTGCCCATGGTATAAGGCGGCGGGCTGGCGTGGGCTTGCTTATTGCCCCACAGCTCAGCCGCCATGTGTTGGAGTTCACCCCGGTGAATGAGAGGGTTGCGTCCCTACGCCTACAAGTAGGGGACAGGTCTCTGACTGTTGTCTCGGCCTATGCACCGAACAGCAGTTCAGAGTACCCAACCTTCTTGGAGTCCCTGGGAGGGGTGCTGGATAGTGCTCCACCTGGGGACTCCATTGTTCTCCTGGGGGACTTCAACGCCCACGTGGGCAATGACAGTGAGACTTGGAAGGGGGTGATTGGGAGGAACGGCCTCCCCGATCTGAACCCGAGTGGTGTTCTGTTATTGGACTTCTGTGCTAGTCACAGTTTGTCCATAACGAACACCATGTTCGAGCACAGGGGTGTCCATAAGTGCACGTGGCACCAGGACACCCTAGGCCGGAGGTCAATGATAGACTTTGTGGTCGTGCCATCTGATCTCCGGCCGCGTGTCTTGGACACTCAGGTAGAGAGAAGGGCAGAGCTGTCAACTGATCACCACCTGGTGGTGAGTTGGATGCGCTGGACTGGGAGGAGGCCGGATAGACTCGGCAGGCCCAAACGTGTTGTGAGGGTCTGCTGGGAACACCTGGGCAAGCCCTCCGTCCGTGCAGTCTTCAACTCCCACCTCCGGGAGAGCTTCTCACAGAGGGAGGCTGGAGACATTGAGTCCTAGTGGACCATGTTCTCCACTTCCATTGTCGAAGCCGCTGCTCGGAGCTGTGGCCGCAGGGTCTTTGGCGCCTGTCGTGGTGGCAATCCCCGAACCCGGTGGTGGAAACCGGAAGTAAGGGATACCGTCAAGCTGAAGAAGGACTCCTATCGGGCATTGTTAGCTCATAGGACTCCCGAGGCAATCGACAGGCACCGGCAGGCCAAGCGAGCTGCAGCCCGGGCTGTGGTGGAGGCAAAAACTCGAGTCTGGGAGGAGTTCGGAGAGGCCATGGAGGAAGACTTTCGGTCGGCCCCAAGGAAATTCTGTAAAACCTTAGGTGGGGGAAGCAGTTCTCCACCAACACTGTTTACAGTGGACATGGGGAGCTGTTGACCTCAACTGGGGATGTCATCGGGCGGTGGAAGGAATACTTCGAGGACCTCCTCAATCCCACCACCACGTTTTCCATTGAGGAAGCAGAGGCTGGGTTCTCAGAGGTGGACTTGTCCATTTCCCAAGCTGAAGTCACTGAGGTTGTTGTGAAGCTCCTCGGTGGTAAGGCTCCAGAAGTGGATGAGATTCGCCCAGAGTTCCTTAAGTCTCTGGATGTGCAGGGACTGTCGTGGCTCTCTGCAACATCACGTGGCGGGCGGGGAGAGTACCTCTGGACTGGCAAACTGGGGTGGTGGTCCCTCTCTTCAAGAAGGGGGATCGGAGGGTGTGTTCCAACTACAGAGGGATCACACTCCTCAGCCTCCCCGGGAAAGTCTATTCCAGGGTACTGGAGAGGAGGGTCCGGCCGTTAGTCGAACCTCGGATCCAAGAGGAACAATTCGGTTTTCGTCCTGGTCGTGGAACACTGGACCAGCTCTATACCCTCCACCAGGTTCTCCTGATGGTGGAACACTGGACCAGCTCTGTACCCTCCACCAGGTTCTCCTGATGGTGGAACACTGGACCAGCTCTATACCCTCCACCAGGTTCTCCTGATGGTGGAACACTGGACCAGCTCTATACCCTCCACCAGGTTCTCCTGATGGTGGAACACTGGATCAGCTCTATACCCTCCACCAGGTTCTCCTGATGGTGGAACACTGGACCAGCTCTATACCCTCCACCAGGTGCTTGAGGGTTCATGGGAGTTCGCCCAACCAGTCCACATGTGTTTTGTGGATCTGGAGAAGGCGTTCGACTGCGTCCCCCGAGATGTCCTGTGGGGGGTGGTCCGGGAGTATGGAGTCCGGGGTCCCTTGTTGAGGGCTATTCGGTCTTTGTATTCCTGGACCAGGAGTCTGGTTCACATTGCCGGCAGTAAGTCGGACCTGTTCCCAGTGCATGTTGGCCTCCGGCAGGGGTGTCCTTTATCACCGATTCTGTTCCTTATATATATTGACAGAATTTCTAGGCACAGCTGGGGGCCGGAGGGGGTCCAGTTTGGGGACCACAGAATCTCATCTCTGCTATTTGCGGATGATGTGGTTCTGTTGGCCCCATCAAGCCTGGATCTCCAGCGTGCACTGATGTGGTTCGCAGCTGAGTGTGAAGCAACTGGGATGAAGATCAGCACCTCTAAATCCGAGGCCATGGTTCTCGACCCGATAAAGGTGGCTTGCCCCCTCCAGGTCGGTGGAGTGCCCTTGTCACAGGTGGAGGAGTTCAAGTATCTTGGGGTCTTGTTCACGAGTGGGGGAAAGATGGAGCGTGAGATCGACAGGCGGATCGGTGCAGCGTCTGCAGTTATGCGGTCGTTGTATCGGTCCGTCGTGGTGAAGAAGGAGCTGAGCCAAAAAGCGACTCTCTTGGTTTACCGGTCGATCTTCGTTCCTACCCTCACCTATGGTCATGAACTATGGGTCATGACCGAAAGAACGAGATCCCGTATACAAGCAGCTGAAATGAGCTTCCTCCGTAGGGTGGCTGGGCGTACCCTTAGAGATAGGGTGAGGAGCTCAGTCACCCTTAGAGATAGGGTGAGGAGCTCAGTCACCAGGATACCTTAACAGAACCAATGTCCTAAATAATCTGCACAGTGTGATATGTGAATGGTCAAAATCGGTTGAAGATTGAGGAAGACGAGTGCGTTAAAATAGTTTTTTTTTTTTACAAAGTTTAAAAGATTTCAAACATTTTAAAGAAGTTTTCAAAAATGTTGAATGGTTTTAAACATTGAATGGTTTGAATTGGTTAAGGTTTGAAGGAGTTATATGCTGAAGAAATGTTTCCCCATCTGTTAACATGGGGAAAAAAGTTACACAAAAGTTTAAATATTTCAAAAAGTTGAAAATATTTCAACGAGCTAATACACAGCTACATTGACTTCAAAGAGCTACACAGTTTGAAGTGTGAATTGTCAAAATCGGTTGAAGATTGGAGGAGTTGAAAGCAGTTGAAAAACATACAGACCTGTTAAAATAATAATAATAATAATAATAATAATAATAATAATAATAATAATAGCCAGTATTAATGCATTTACACTTGAAAATGCAATAGTGAATGCTTCAAGCAAACTGCAATGCCTTTTCCAGTTTAAATATAGTTTCAAAGGTTGACACATGGGATTTTGTTTATAAAGTGCTTCATAGACGTTTGAGCGGCCCAAAGTGCTATACAGAACTCATCACATTTACCCTTTCATCATACACACATTCACAATTAACAATCCGACTCAATCTTTACAAGCTTCAAAGTTTTAGCCAATAAGCTTACAATAAATGACATTTGGCTTGGACTTTTTTTTTTTTTAACAAAAATCATCTTCATTTCCCGACAAAATAAAATCATTCATAACAATGCTTTATTCAACGTATGCTCCTTGCTGCAAGCGAGATTCAGCTTCGCTTTTCACTCAGTTGGTCCTCAGCGTCCGCCGTAGCCTGCGACATCTGATGACGTAAGGAGTGGGCGGAGTCTCTTCCTGCTAATCCGAACAGGGACGAAGAGACGTCCACAGCTGCTCATCAAAAACCTCTTAATCACAAATAACTCGTCATTGTCGCCCGGATTGAGGCACAGCATGGCCGCGCAGAAGATCAACGAGGCTCACGAGCACATCGCAAAGGCGGAGAAATGGTGAGTGTTGGTGAAGCCGCCGTGTCGGTGTTGTTAGCTTAGCCGAGAGGCCAGAGGGAAGGTGATGCGACAGAAGCTGGCAGAGAAACACATCAGCGCTGAAACTGTGTCTCCATCTCCCACTGTCTCGTGTCTGCAGCTTAAAAACCAGTCTGACCAAGTGGAAACCTGATTTCGACAGTGCTGCGTCAGAATACGCCAAAGCAGGTGAATCCACGGTCCCAATACCGCAGAAGAATCACTGCAATCTCATCTAATCTGATCTGTATTGTCTTTCAGCGGTTTGTTTTAAAAATGCCAAACAGTACGAACAAGCGAAAGATGCTTACCTGAAGGAGGCCGAGTACCACACGGAGAACAAGACGTATCCAAACACCTCTGTGTTTATAACATTTTTACTAGAGCCATGGATGGAGTCAAATGTTCACTGTGTTGTAGCACACCACCACTCACTGCAGTTATTAAAACGTCAGTTCAAGCTTTCTGAGGCTTTGCAAGAGGTTGTTGGTGAGAACGACCTGACTCTAGTAGGGACTCTCAAACCTTCAGTTCGTTTTCACCTGAATCTTGTTCATCAGCGGTTTCAGATCTGTAGGCAACATAAAATGCAGCAAGAGGATTTGTTTTCATGTCGGCATTATTTAGTAGATTTCTAGTATTATTGTTCATGTGAAGGCTGGATGTACAGCCTGGGACAGTTGATTATAAAATGAGGAAGGGAAGAAGAAAGAGGCAGTTCAGCTCTAAACATATCCCAGGTGAACGGCAGCTTCCTTAACCTACTCCTCAGGCTTTTCCATGCTGCAAAGTAAGTATGTTTTAATGTCCTAGTAGCAGTGAATCACAGCCCAGGTCAGTGAGTGTATTTTAAATTGTGTCTTCTTTGTCAGGGCGATCGAACAAGCTGGCATGATGATGAAGGTGAGTACCACAGTGCACAGAGTCAAGTCATGAGTTTATTATCCACAGTACAGACATCACTGCTGGATTTTACCGCCACAGGAACAAAAGAAGATGCCGGAAGCCATCCAGTACATCGAGAAAGCCTGCATGATGTACATGGAGAACGGGACTCCTGACACTGCTGCCATGGCTTTGGATCGGGCTGGAAAGTAAAAAGAACTCTTTCTTATGTGTGTGACCAGAGATCATTTATTAGGAGATGTTTTACGCGGACTTTGTTCACGCTCTGGGTTTTCTTCAGGCTTATAGAACCAATTAACCTGGAGAAAGCTGTGGACTTGTACCAGAAGGCTGCAGGTGTATTTGAGGTAAAGAGGCCAACCTGCGCTGGATAACTGGATTAGAATTATTTGGCAGATTAAATATAATGTGATTGGTTATGGTTTGGATGTGCAGAATGAAGATCGTCTGCGCCAGGCGGTGGAGCTGCTGGGCAAAGCCTCGAGGCTTCTGGTCAGGTTAAAAAGGTCAGTGAAAGTCATTAGTGTTGTTCTGTTAAAGGACAGTGCATTCAAGCCATTTGTGACGGCGTTTCTTTGTCACCAGGCTGGATGAGGCTGCAGTGGCCCTGCAGAAAGAGAAAAACATGTACAAAGAGATTGAAAATTTTCCTATGTGCTTCAAGGTTTGTCACGTTTTTCTTTTAATAACTTGAATGACTTTATACTCGCAGATAAAAACAAACAGGATCCTGCCTTCTTCCTGTCTTCCTCCGAAAGCTTTAAGTACATCACATCAGGAATGACGGCAACTTACTGACACTACATCCACAGAGTTTCTCCTGCAATAAGCAGTTGTTGGACTTGATGTTTAACAGTCTGGATCCAAATCAGCCAGAAGACTAAACTCAAGTGTTTCACTCTCTACTGTAGAAAACGACTGCCCAAGTGCTGATTCATCTCCACAGAGGCGACTATGTAGCAGCCGATAAATGTGTCCGAGAAAGTTACAGGTAGGAGAATTAAAGTACAGATAAAATCACATGAAACGCTCTCCAGATTCATCAGACTGAGCTGCGCTGCTTGATCTCCAACAGTCTGCCGGGCTACAGCGGGAGTGAGGACTGCGTTGCCATGGAGACTCTCCTGCAGGGCTACGACGAGCAGGACGAGGACCAGGTCTACCGCGTGTGCAACTCTCCTCTCCTGAAGTACATGGACAACGACGTGAGTTTACACATTCAGCTTTGACTGACTCCAACTTTTACGAGTATTTTTATTTCCCTGTGAGTTTCCTTTCTTTTATTAATGCTGGCTGTGGCCAGTGATTGACTGGGATATAAGGGATTTTTGTCCTGCTCTGAGGAGAAGCACATATACATCCCAGCTGTGGCCTGAAGCAGGATAAGTATAAACATGTTACCAGACAACTTGGATCCCGTTCTAAATATTCATAATGAGTCCTCACGAGGAGATGTCACTGGAACAATCCAAGTAAAATACAAATACTTACTTCAAAGACCTCAGTCGGCTCATATAATATGTAAATGCACATATTGGCCAACATCAGACGACTCTGAAAAATGTAGACGCATCACTGTGTTTCACATTTCAATTTAGTGTTGGTACGTAGAGTTTAAAATGTTCTATCGACTAGATTGAAGTGTTGTGACATGAGCATTACTGTGAGCGCGTCTTAGCAGCTACTGAGTTACAGTCTGCCCGAAAACGCCACACAGAAAGGTGTGTGAGGTTTACAGGTGAACTTAAAACAATTGAATTTGTCAGTCAGGTCACAGTCATCGACCAAGTCGGCCAGCCGTGCTGGCGTCGTGTGACCGTAAACATTCAAGTTGTTGTTGCTCTGCAGTGACGGCCTCAGGTCACACAAGACTTTAGAGGCTTTTCCACTAGTTCCTGTTCAGCCCATCTCGACTTGACTTTAGCAGACGGCAGCCTCTGATTGAGTCAGGAGGCTCGTTCAGCCACCATTTTTGAAACACGATTACAGCAAAAACTCTCTCAAACGGATATAGACGCACAGAAATCTATCCCATGGAGCAGCGGTGAGCTGCAGACGTTTCCTTGTCTGCTGGCGACTGGAGGATTCAGGAGCTTGATGGAGCGACCCGCTATGGGTAGCGGGAGGTCTCCGAGCCACCCGGTGTTTCAGATGAACTAGTTTCCCTGTTAACTAGTGACCGGCTTCCTCAAGTGTCCACCCCCTTGTCACGGCAGATGTTAAAAACCTGACCAAAATTCTAAGATGTCTCGGTGAACACGTTTAACAGCATTTCCATTAAAGTTTTAAGCATCGTACTGTTTGTTTGTCTTATTTGAACCCCTGCTGCGTCTCACGGCTGGTGGCAGAGTCACCAGTTAACAGGGGCACCAGTGAAACCGAAACACTGGACAGTGAAGCATGACAGTAACAATCCACATTTTGTATTAATATTAATAAATGTATTCATAAAATTGTATTTCTTATTTGAGCTGATATCCAATACATGTTGCTCTGCATCATATCGTGTTGATTACTTGTGCATGACGAGGCGAAGCTGTGATGATTTCAGCCATGCTGCAGTGATGTTATATTAGAATGGAAACTGCGTCCAGGCGAGTGGAGTCGGGCTGAGTAGCACTAGTGGAAAAGTTCCTTCAGAGTTTGTCATTAAAAATTGAAGCAAAAAGGTAAATCTGCAGCAGAAACGGATTATCTCAGCCAACTCGGCCAGTATAACAATATAAACCTTATCCAGGGTATTTCTCCGATTTTCTGAAACTTCTTCTTGGACAAGTTCCTGTAGAAGCAACTAACCTGAGTGTAAAAACACTCTCAGTGAAAAGTTCATCCTCTTCTCTCCTTGGCAGTATGCCAAGCTGGCCATCTCCTTGCGTGTCCCTGGAGGGGGAGGGAAGAAGAAGAAGGCTCCTGCGGCTCCAGCAGGGGGCGCCACGGCTCCCGCTGAGGAGGACGACGACTACGAGGGCGGTCTGTGTTAACGTCCAGGAGAGTCTGCTGCCGCCCGTCATGACACCCGTCAGCTCCCAGAGAAATACCCGTTCTGGTCAGAGGGGATACCAGGAGGGTCTCCGGAACCCCCCTGGTATTATTTTGAGGTGGATCCTCAGCCTGTCTGTGTACGTCTCATCATTTCTCCGTGTCTCTGTGAAGCTGCTGTAAATATAGCTCTTATTGTTTGTGGGTAAAGTGTAAGATTACTATAGAAATATTCAAATGTACATGTCGATGTATAGGTGTTTATTTGTACAGAGGTAATTTATTCAGTATTTGTGACTGCGGCCTGCTGGGAAATGTCCGAACGGAGTAATAAGCAATCAGATCATTCACGCATGTGTGCAAATATTCAATCAGATCTCAGAGGAATTGATCTGCTTTCAAACTTAAACATGGCTGCTGTTTCCGACGCCTCACAAGGAAATTAAATGAAACGACTGCTCCGCTCGCTTTTGTACATGTACACTTTTGTTTCCCTTCAACTTAGAAACGTCCTGCTTGTGTCTTGAGTTTCCAGTTGAACACTGATGTGAGGGAATAAAAGGGACCATGCATCAGTGTCTGCTCCGTCATTTCCTTCCTTCTGTGTTGCATTCTGGGTAAAGACCCCACAACAAGCGCATCCTCCTGCTTGTTACATTGATCTTTATAAAATGCTAATAAAGGGACTGTTTATATATATATATATTTTATTTTATTTTTTTGTGCTGTTGCCTACTTGTATATTCCTCGAAAGCATATCTCCAAACTTTGCACATCTATCAATAAATACTTCCATTGTGTGGCACTGGGTTTGTTTTCTTTAAGCGCTTATCAGATTTTCCGCATTAGTCCGTCTGGCTGCGGCTTCTGACAGACATGTAACGACGGCGTGGAGCCTCCTGAGCCGGACTTCTCTCCGACGAGGAATGTTTTCTCCCCGTGTATGTCTCAAATGTCAAAGGCTGAGGTGCATCTGTGCATTAGAAGGATGAACGCTGGACGCAAACGAATACTTTTTCTGAATGTTGGTCTTTCCTCTCAAGTAGCATGTCTTTGATCAACTCAGAGTAAATGCTCCATATGACAACAAATATGAGAATCGTTTTACAGTGACGACATTATTCCCTACAAATCACCAAGATGTTTAGACAGACATGACCATTTCCCCAATATGTAATTTAAGAAACCTATGTATCACAAACTTAGAGCAAATATAAATTAAAAGACGCATTTTTAAAACTACACATGCAGCTTTAAGATCATTTCTATTTTTTTTTGTATTGCACATTAAACATTCAAGTTTTGCAAATTTATGGGAAGAAAACTTCATAGCAAAGTAAAAAAAGTGTAAATTTTTTAAACAGTAAGTGAATGTTTGTTGGATCATTTCTTAGTTGTAACATTGTTTGACGAAATAAGCTTCACACCACAAGAGAGCCTCACTACTTCCCCATGAAATGATTGGACATCCTACAAATGCATGCCCCTCTTGTACGAATGGCACTTATTCAAGTTGTCAAAGGGTTTAACATTTATTGCTGTGAAGCTTTATTACAACCAGGGAATAATCCACCAAACAGGAATTTACTCACATTCTGTGTGTGGTTTTAAATTCTCCTTTTTTAAGAAATTTCAGGTTTTTTTGGGTGTATTTTTACTCAAATATAATTAGACTTTCAGATTTGCTCAGTTTAATTATAAAAACAACTTGTTATTCAGTTTTCCTCCTAGCATTTGGTCTCATTGGAGGCATTGTTGATTCACATTCTTAGTTTTTCTGGAGGCTTTCTGGTCAATTCAGGTGGAAATAGACTGCAGGAGACGAGCAGCTGAAATATTTAGAACAGTGAAAAATGTTCATTAATGGGATGTGATACATTTTCATTACTGGTGTCTTTTTGTTAACAAGGTGATTAAAAAAACTTGATAGATTTTGAACACATTTGAAAACTAATGCATCATATGCAAAAGGAGTTGATGCAGATCATATTGTGGAAGCAGAATTGAGAAGCTTTTGATGTTCTATAAAGTGGAAATGATGCCTGATCAGATTGAATAGTTGGTTGTGTGCAGAGACAGAAGAGACTAAAGAAATCAGGATTATATCCTGGACAGGAAAGTATGCAGATCCAGAAACAAATCTTCCTGATGGTGGAGAAATGGGCTCTATATATTGTTATATATATACAAAGGCTAAAGAAACAGACCCACTCTAGTTCTCTCTTTTACTATCGGCTTCTTTTAATCAGTCTTTTGTCCTCCAGGTCATCAGATCCCAACGTTCGTTGCTATTTTTCACTCAAACTTCCCTGCACATTTGTTTTTAATGAATGAAACACTCTCCCAGATGCTGAAACTGTTGAATGTTGACCCCTGCGAGATGAGCACTATACTTTAATGTTTTTAAGTTTGTTGTACTCTCAGTCTCAATAAAAAAAGAGCATCCGTGTCAAAGTGAGGGAACATTTTGGACAGATGTGACACACATCAAAAATCCCTCCTATCACCAAGGTGTGTTCATGTCACTTTACTTAACTCAATGGTATAAATACGTAGTGAGAGACAGGGAAGTCTGGCGCACCAGTGTTCAAACTCTGCATCGCATCATTAGCGAGCTCATCAGGCCACACATGTAGAATTAATGAATTAAAAAACGTCCCTCTTCTTTGCTCCACTACCACGAGTCCAGGCAGAGGCCGTGCAAAGACGAGTTTAGGACGGCAGGAAAACATCCAAAAATACCTACAAAAAAAAAAATCCCCCCAGCAACCTCCCGCTGTGGTTCCACATGTGTTCCGGGGTGGGGGGGGTTCTGGAGTACGGGGGGCATGCTCGCTCAGGCGTGGCGCTGGGTTCTCCCTTCCTATTCACGGTTGGATTGGTGGAGGATGAGGTCTCGTAGTAGCTTTTCTATTTTCTCTGTAAAAGCACATAGGAATGACTGTACTGTATAAAAAAATAATAAAAAATTAATAATAATTAAAAAAAGACAATGTAAATAATCTGATAATTAAAAAACAAACAAAAAAAGACGCCACGTGAAAAAAAAAAGAAGACATCTCACGCACGTTGCAGAGCTGGCATACCTGATAAAGGAATCGTTGGCAAATTTGGCAAAAGATTCCAAGGAAGTGAAACACTGGGAACTGATTCCCATTCCTACTCACTCCTCTTCCACATGCAAGCCACTGCACAGACACTGCACAGACACTGCACAGACACTGCACACCTTTCCAGACACTTTTATTTGCAGATCTCTGGACCTCTATCACACCACTACAGTTTCACATTTCATTCCACAGTGACTCGTCGCCTTAAAGTAACCTCTATGTACATGTACTGAAAGTGAAGTCATGGCAATAATGAAGTTTTTCACTCATGCTACAATGTCCTCTAATGCATAGTTTGGACCAAAGGGCTCCGTGTCTCAGCCCTTAGTGTGAGGAATCGTTTTGTCTGCTCCTTCCTTCCTGGACGCACAGCAGGAGGCGCCACAGTATTCCCAAGTACTACGGTTAGAAACAGCAAGGAGTCTCCCGCCTGATGCGCTTTTACCCTGATTGAGAAACGGCCCTCTGCTGCTCGCGACCCGAGCCAACCTGTAGGCGATGCAAAGCGAGGAAGATTGGCAATAGTCTCATTCTCTGTGAGGAAAAAAAGTCCACGGTGGAAGATTTCCTACTGCAAAACACGGTTGAACTGTGCAGTGAACAAACTCCGTCCGTCTCAACAACATCCACATTATAGATCATGCCATTTAAATAGTTCTCGTCTTTTCGACAGTCTCATCACGGATCCGTCAAAATCTACATGTTCCAACCAACACCTAACGCGTACAATGAATATGTGAAAACAGCTCTTCCTGAGAAAGATATGTAGTTCATAGGAGTTTCAGTTCTTGGTGTAAAAACAAAATAAGACAAGTTAGAATGTCTGATAATGTTCTATACTCTCAGGCTCCAGCGTGGCTCCTAACATAAAAAAAAAAAGTCTCATCTGTTTGTGTCTTCAGGTCCATTTATTCGCCCCACCTGTTCTTCACAAACATGGAAGAAGGAGCTTGGTATTGCACAGTCCCACAATCCAGTTGGAGAAAATATGAGATTGTGCCCGTGTGGTCATTATTGTGCACTTTAATCACAAGTGGGAAGCCCTTAAAGAGTAATGCTGTAGCCAGTTTGAGTGTTTCCTCCCTGACCAGGCCATGGTGAAAATGTCCGAGGCAGCTGTGGAGAGCAACGAGTCCCTTTAAAAATCCCCTTCTACATCGAGCACGAGTCATTTTTTTTTATATACGTTAAGAAAATCGTCCGAGAAGATCTCGGGAGCCGCTCGTTTCACCCGACTGATAAATACAGCACTTGTAAATTGTGCTCATGTTCTAGTTTTGTCACTGTTGTTGTTGTTAGACATCAGCCAAAAGTTAAAAAAAACCCAAAACAAATGGTGTCACTGGGATCCGAGCTCAGCTGAGGAGGGGGAGTGCTGCTCCTCCTCAGCTCCGAGGCTTGAAGCAGCAGAGCGGCCTGAAGGCTCCGACTCGTCTTCACTGGGTTTTCTCCCGCGTCCACTTGATCATGGTCTCTGGCGAGCGGTACAGGAAGATGAGTTTGGCATACATGTCCTCCTCCAGGTCCAGCTCCCCCGTCTCTCGGACCAGGAAGATGTCGGTACAGAGTTTGAGGATCCGGTCCACGTTGGGCAGCTCCTCGAACATGATGGTGTGGGAAATACCGCTGAAGAACTCGCGCACAAACTTTCCGATGACCAGGACCACGGAGGCGTACATGCCCATGATCCTGAGCAGACGAGACAGACGGAAATGGATTCAGGTGAGGTGAAGAGAAAGTGAAAAACAAACAAAAAATAAAGGGAACAAAAAGAACAAAAAAGAATGCAGAAACATGCAGGAAAGAAAGGCTGCTATATTTCTACCATCATGACAACGGAAATATACTCGATCAAACACTTGTTTTAATTCATGTCAAAACATTTGGGCTGTTTTAGTGAGCATCCGATTTCAAGTAAAAAAAAATTCTACAAGGTTGCACCAACTTTCTATGAAGGAGAGACTCATTCTTTAAATTGATTTGAAATTAAATATCATCTCTCTTTCAAAACCAAATGATCTTTGAGACTAGCAAACTTCAACCCTCATTAACAAGCCTGTTTTATGGCCACATCAGAGGTTAAAGCAGTGGTTCTCAATTATTTTCTGTCAGGCCCCCCTTAGAGGACAAAAAAATTTTCAGGCCCCCCCCCCTGAATTGTACTACCATTGAGAACCTGATAATATTTATTTATTTATCTGTATAAACCACTGTATGAGTTGCTGGCACCAGCATTCTGCATACAATCGCCTGATTATCTAAATAAATTAATAAAATGAGCTGGAGGCCCTTTTTTTATCGTTCAAGCATGAATAAAGACACTAATACTGAAAGTCGCGCCTGCCTCACCCCCCCCTGACACCCCACCACGCCCCCCCAGGGGGGCTCACCCCACCATTTGAGAAGCACTGGTTTAAAGGGACTTCATATTGCAGTTTTGTTTTCTTTTATATCACAAGAAAAAAAAGAATCCCAGGAAAATCATGTGCTTCTCCTTTAATTCTGCCTCAACTGGCCTGATACTACATTAACACTCAAACACTTCTTTCTTTTCCGTTAAAACTAAAAACCTTCAATAAACTATACATTGAAATTAAAATAAAACAGGCTGCCAGTTCTCTCAGTGAGTGGGAGATTCTCACCATTAACTCTAAACTCATGTTGGTTTTCAATTCAAACAGAAGTTTCTTTGTTGAATCTCTCACTGACTTATTCTCACATGTAAGTATTCATCATTGAATGTGGTGTTGGGTCATGCAGAGTGGATTTTCCTGTGACGGTTAAATAACGTCTGGATCAGGAGTCGTCACCCTGCGGCGCCGGAACCACAACATGGCTGAATTGCTCTCTGAAGGTTTCACAAAATTGTACCTAAACAAAATTTGTATCTTATTTTGATTTTATTTGCACATGAGTCATTTTCGAGGACGTTTATATCTTGGCTTTAAATGGCAGGGAAAGGTAAAATGGGGGAAAAGAGCTAAAATCACAAGAAATGGGGGGAGAAAACACTAAAGGTGGGAAAAAAACATGTAAAGTGTTTAAAGAGTCCAAATGGTAAAAACAGCTAAAATGATAAACATTGTCAAAAACAAATGGTGAAAAAAAAAGAGTGAATCAGGTACAAAAATAGAAATGTAGTGAAATGTTTCCTACCTTGACCAGTAACTGAAACTTCATAAATGCAACATAACTAATATCAAAACTATCAATGAAATTCACGTGTTTGCCTCACGTTAAAGATTCAAAAGTGTTTTGCAGCTCCACAAACACTAGTTTTGGTAAAAAGTAACAAAACCGCCTCTTTTGGTCACAGACCTTTTTACAGACCAATTTTTAAAGCATCGGCATTTGCTAAAATGGATTTTCGTCATATTTCTGGGCCTGAAACAGTGCGTGTCGTACGTACCCGTATCCAGCGAGGAAGCCCAGGCTGGGTGGACTGACTTGGTCGCTGAACACGTACAGCTCCAGTCCGGCTTCGTTCTTGTATTTTTGACTGATATTGATGAGGCCCGGCTCCGTCTGCGTCACAATCCACCATTCCTGGATCTGATTGGAGGAATTTGCTTTCTGGTTTCTTTTCAGAGTCACATTCAGGTCAAACATCTTCTCATCTGCAAACAAAATTAAGTAATATGAGCATTATTATATGTGATAAATAATTAAAAGAATCCATCTCTCACATCCAAACATTGCAAGTTAATGACATAATTTATTAACAATATAGAAATATCTAATGAAAATATCAGTTTCACAACACTGAAGAGATGAAGTATAACAAGAAGGCCGTTGCTGGGCTAATCCCCCGCCGGAGGGCTTTCTATTTTCTCACAAAGCCAGCTCTAAGGCAGCACACTTGGTACACTAGAGGGTGTTCCATGGGTCCTAGTAGATAATTATGTAGAATCTGAAAGGTCTTCTTCATAAGCTATGTCAAAATACGTCTCCAGAGCCCAAAAGGTGTTTTTATGCACTTAGTGACCCTGTGACCTGATATGCAAATGAGGTCATGGTCACCATGGTGACCCTTCTCCCCAGGTGGAGTGTCCATGTGTGAAGTTTGGTGACTGTGGGCCCAGGAACTGCTGAGAAATGAGGAGAAATGTTTATATGGAAATACATGTATTGTGCAACCATGACGAGCAAACTTCAGACCCTACCAATCTTCAAGTTCAAGGTCAGGTCACTTGGTGTACTGGAGGTTATCCCTGGAGTGTGTATCATGTGTGTATAAAATTTCAGAGCCCTAGCTCAAAAACCTAGGCCTCCAGAGCCCAAAATGTGTTTTTAAGCACTTCGTGACCCTGTGACCTACTTAATATGCAAATTAGGTCAAGGTCACCATAGTATCCCTTCCCCCTCTGAGATGTATCCACATGTGAAGTTTGGTCACTGTGGGCCCAGGGGTTGCCGAGATATAGGTAGAAACGTTCCAACGGACGGACGTACGGACGTACGGAGACTGTTTCAAGATCCCCCTTCGGGGCCTATCGGCCACAGCGGGGGATAAAAAAACAACATGAGTAGGAAAGTCTAGTTTATTTTGATAGTCAAAGTTGAATACTGTGTTCTTTCTTATGAATGTGATTATAAACATGATATATGTGTGTTCAGAAGAAGTGTCAGTAAATTGAGCTATGCAGTTGAGTTTAACTATAAACCTGGTCTAAACTACAGAAGACAGTTCAAACCGAGTTGAACTGACAGAAAACCAGTCAAAACCAAATTCCAAAACCAATTCAAATTTAAATAAAATAAAATAATTCTGAACTCCACAAAACGTGTCGGAAACAAATCTAGAAGTAAATAAAACCACGCTGAAGCCAGTCCCCACCCCAGAAAACCAGTTGAAAACGAGTTTCATTCACATAAATTCAGTCTAAACTCCACAAAACCTGAAGCCAATCTAAAACCAGCTGAAACCACTAAAACCCAGTCTAAAACTATTTCAATTTATATCAAATCAGTCTAAACGCCACAGAGCTGGTCCACATGGAGTCCAGAAGTAAAGATAACCAGTGTAAATCCAGTCACCGCCCGAGAAAAATACGTCTCAGTTCAGTTTAGTCTGAAGAAGCAGTGTCGTCTGTAGTTTAGCTGGTTTTCTTTGGCGTCATCCAGACACGAGCAGCACCAGTCCCACCCCACTGGGATGAAGAAAAGGTTCGCTCACCTTTGTAAAGCTGCTCGACAGGCTTCGCGTCGGAGTCACTGGGAGCTCGAATGTATCGAGGGAAGATCTCAGTCAGTGTCCTGCAGGAAGGAAAAGCCATCAACTTTGATCACTTCATCTATTGAGATGTTTCACAGCGACAGCAGCTCTAATAAATGATCTAGTAATCGAGAGCTTTGTCCAAATCAGCGGTTCCCCGTGATACAATGTGTGAGGATAGGTACACCTGGACAGACATGAGACAGGCTCATGTCTGTGGAATTGTTTGGGGGTTTCTAAAATATTATGAAAATGCTGTTTTTTCCTATAGATGCTCTTTTTGCTTGTTTACAGTGTTGTTATGATCACGTGAGACATTAGTCTAGTTTGAATGTATGATTTGCACACGAGGGTGAATCATCACTTTTTCACTTCGATAAAGTTGCCGGCTTGCATGCATATGGGGGTTTTATTATAGCAAAACTGTTTGTCAATGCTTATGGAGAGTTGTCGGTCTGTATAGAGAGTTGTCTGTCTGTATTTCAATCCGTCTGTCCAAAGTCAGAGTTGTCAATGTGTAAAAGAATTAGTCAATGTGAACTTCTGCAAAAGTTGTATTGTAATTTGTCATGATCGAGTCACACAGAAGGTTTGGTTCAATTCCCAGTGGAGGAACGCTTTTTTTCTGTTGTGTCATTAATGTTTCTAGACGTCCAGACAAGACATCATGCAGTCCAGGAAAAAGAATGTTCATTGTGGTTCCTCTGAGGACGTGTTTTGAACCACTTGTTCCTCAGTGAGGTGCTTCTGTATGCCGACATGAGGCCAGGAGGCTGCAGGTTTGCAATAATGGATGTGGATGTGCTGATGGAAAGCTGCGGTATATTTTGCACCTTCTCCCTGTCGACAGGTTTTCTCTGGTTCCCCCGACAGTCCAAAAACATGCAGTTGAGGCTACTTAATGTGCTAATGGTGAATGTGGAGAGTCTCTGAGTGCTGAGCTGTCCTCCACCTTCATTCCAGGACGCAGCCGCCACATGAAGCCAAACTGTGTTAGAAAATCCATGAATTCAGCCACGAGAGTCGCGTCTGCAGTTTGTAGACTCACACTTGTAAGTTGTCCTCTTTCCCACTGAGCAGCCTGATGAGCTCCTGCTTGGTGGTCTTGCTCAGATTCGTCACTCGCTTCCCAGACGCTGTTTCTGCCTTGGCACCAAGAGTAAAGTTTCTAAGAGAAGAAACATTCTACCATTTAAAATGTGTCAAAGATCATTTGTTTGGTCAGAAATAAGACAAAAGCACGGTAGAACTGATGTTCTGTGTTTATGTTTTGTTTGGGTTTTTTTCTCATGCGCACGTCCCAGAAGAGAAACTCCCAGATCTTTTGTGATTTCTAGAACATTCAAGAAGTGGCAGAGAGCAGAGAGATGAAGCTCTGTGTTCATGGTCCTAAAGTGCAGACCTTAGCACGGACCAGGACACCGTGATGGGGAACTCCTCCTCGGAGCTCAGCATCTCAATCAGGTTCATCCTGCTCGGGGGGCTGATGGTCCACAGAGAGTTGGAGTTTCCTTTGAGCTCGGCGATGATCAGGTCCTCCGGCATGTAGCCCTCTAGCCACTGCTGGGCCACCTGCCGGCAGCACACCACCAATAAACTCTTCATTCATCCACTATGTCACCAACTTCTCCACCACAACACGCAGAACGCATGAAGGCATTTAGTAGTGGCTGAGCTAACGACAAATTAGACATTTACATCAGAGCCAATATACTGTTACCAAAACACTGACATATCAGAGACCCAACGAAAATAACATGCTATATGGAAAATATATCCTTTTCTGGTGGTTTTTTTTTTATTCAAAACAGCAGTGAACTCAAATAATCATACTGGTGTTTAAAGGGTTAAAACTCCTCTTGACTTTATATTTCTGACTTTTTTTTGACAGATCACAACAAAAAAACATCTGCAAAATGTTCTCACAACACTGAAGACGAGACCAGATTTTGATCAAACAGAAGCAAAAGAAAAGAATCCCAACAATAAATATGAATTATGAAAAACAATAACAACAGTAGTAATAATTCCATATGTTTAGATTTATTTTCAGGACTAATTCTGAGACGTTTTTCCTGAGAAACGATCATGTTGGTGTCACGCTGATGGTTGAGACTTTGGATTTTGCTGATGAAACTGTCACCAGTTTCAGAAAGAGGAATAAAACTGAAGAGCTCAGAAATGGAAAAACTTTCAGTATCAAGGAACAACTTCATTATTAAATGCACATTAAGAATATCTATCAAACTCAGTTCTCGTTGAACCTCCAGGACAACCCGATCATCGACTTTTTGCTCCTTCCTCTGGAAACACTTTGAATCTGACTCAAAGTACTTCAATATGAAACAGTTCATTTGTGGCATCAACAAAAACAATTACAACAGAATTATAAAACCGATTTCAGGCCTATTTAGTCTGACTGAGCAACTTTAAAATGACCAACAAGCAGAATAAACGATGCGCTCACAGCTTCTGTGTGAAAATTCAGACAAACGACACTAAACCACCATCCAACGATTCATGTCCACTGGTTTCTACCATAATGAAGAGTGAGTTGATGGTAGTTCAATCCTCCCCGTGGTTGAGTCGTACTTACATCAAACTGAAAGTAAGCCAGCTTGAACTTTTCGAAGTCTGCCGCTGTCACATTCTGCAGCTGTTTCTGCTGAGCGCTCATGGTGAAGATGGGCTGTGGAGACAGGAGTTTTTTTTTTTTTTTTTATACAAACAATCAGGTCTACATACATTTTGTTTCTACACAACCGCGTTGGAGCTTGTCCCTCTTCTCCTGATCAAAGTTCTTCTTCCTGCTGGAACGAAAATCTGCTCCTGCCCAGCAAGTGAACGCAGCCATAAAGGATTCCACTAGAGAAGCAGTGTGGGCACCTGGAAGCCGGCCAGTGTGATTTGAAAGGAGACGTCCAGCGGTGCGTTGACCACTCCAGCTACAGACTTGATCAGCGACATGAAGAGGAGCGGGAACCAGACGATGCAGATCAGCAGCACGACGATCATCCCTCCCATGCCGTACTTCACCACCTTCTTCTTCTTCTGGCCTCGCGGCTGCGGGTACCTCTGCAGGGACACCACAGCGACAGTAAACGTCCTGCTCGCTGCCACACAGGAAAATTACCACAACATCTGCTACGGCTGAGCAGATGTTGTGTCATCAAAAATAAATACATATTTGAAGGGACTTTTGCATCAGTCGAAGACACTCACTTTCATTGTATTGATAAAACGAGATGAGGCAATAGAGGTGTGTGTGTGTGTGTGTGTGTGTGTGTGTGTAGTATAAGACAGGGAGAGACTGGGATGGGATTATTATTATAGAACATTTAATATGGAAGAAAAGCAGCGCAAACAGATCAAAAAAAAAACTAATCTGGGTGAATTTCAGTCTGAAGCAGGTGCAAGTGAAACAGGGGGTTAGAAAAACCTTCTCGGACTCCCTCCAACACTTGAGTATGAAGATGTGAGCGTAGATGTCCTCCACACAGATCCAACTGGACAGGGACAGTGACGTGTCCGTCCACACCCAGTCCATCACAGCTCGCAGCTCCGTCAGGAAGGGAACCAGGCGGAAGCTGGAATGAACACAACACTTCCGTTCATCTCCATCCACACTCAGCACTTCCTTCTAAAACACTCATGCATCATTCTGGTTGTTTCAATGACATTATAAAATGTTCAAATAAAGTTAGAATAGAATATAAATCCTTTAGTAATACCAGAGGGAAATTCTTTCAACCTTTTGTTTCTTCACTATAATACAAGTTGCATTGTGTTGGAAATGCTACATTTACAAAAATCCAGACTTCGACTGAACTAAAAATGCGGGAGTAATATTCTCTTTTTAATGTCTGCCCTGTTGAGAACAAACAGTATATATTAAAAATTATGTAATAATTAAACTCCGTCTTATTTATGTAATAAATGTAATAAATAAGACGTGAAAAAAACGTTGTTTTTTTTCAATAAAAAGGAGAAAACATTATACAAGCCTACTTTAACAAACCGACTGTAAAAGAGCCTCCTGGAACGTAATGGCATTAATCCTAAGCCCTGAAAGTGAAGCACATGCAGCAGGGAAGAATCCCGCTCGGAGCGACGCCTCAGACCTGTTTGTCCAGCTGGAAGAAATGAAACTCACCCCTGGAACAGGAAGAGGTTGACATAATTGTAGCTCTTTGTGAGGAAGTTCCCCAGAACGCGGGTGGGATAGCCGCAGCGGATCTGATAGGCTGACAAGCCGAAGTAGATGCACTTAACAAAATACCACATCTGAGCCACCGTGTTCTTACTGAAACGCCTGTGAGGGAAGAAAGGCACAGAGATTCTCAAAATGACACTCCACAGACACAGTGAGGAGCAACTTGCTAAAGTGGATATGACGGAAATACAAAGGTACATTCAGAGATTTGTTCTAAACAAAATCTTGATGTTTTTTTTTAAGGATCAGTAACAAGAAAAAAAAGTGAATTAAAGAGAACAATAACACACGGTCGAGGTTGAGGACTGTATCTCATACACAGGATTTGTGTGAATACCTTCATGCTACCAAATATCAGAAATTCTCAAAATGCAGAAATAAAATACAATATTTTCCAGACTATGACTCGCAGTCATTTTAATAGTAGAGTTGCTCATATGACATATAGTAAAAAATGTAACTTATTTCTCAAAATATAGCTGTATATACCACCTTTGACCACTAGATGTCACTGTATGACCACAGAAAACTGCTACAGCACCACAGAAAAACCTCCATAACTATTCAATTAAACTGACAGAGCAATGGAATGTCTCCAAAAAATAAAATGTCAACAGCTGAGCCTAAAGTAAAACTAGAAAACAGTAAGAAACAAGAAAGGGTTCAGAGTGTGAGAGAAACTTGTGATGGAGAAAATAAAATGGTACCATGATGAAGAAAATTAAGAAGGTGATGCATTTTTAACAGGCCCAACTTCTAGTCCAGAAAATGCAGTATTTGTAAATCAAAATAGAGAAACAATAGAGACAGAACTCTACTTGGTCTTGGTTCCTACTTTTCCGTGATGCTTGGCAGGATGAAAAACATCCAGAAGTGGATTCCAAAGACTAGGATGACCTGGAAGATGACCTTCCCCATGACAGACTTTCGGAGGTAGAGGGCGCGGTCCACCACCATGGTGCCAAACTGGATCAGGACCATGACGAGGAACGGTCCCGGGACCTGATCCTCCGACAGAGACGAGGTGATGTCTGCCGAAGAGTGTTTCTGTGGAGGAAAAAGGGCCCATTAGTTATTCAATGAACAAAAATCGTTCGGGGGAAAGCTGTGACTTCGGTTGAAACGTACACCAAATGCTGAGAATCCAAACACGATGATGATAAAGTTGACCGTGTCAGCGAGGAACATCAGCACGTAGACATCAGTGACGGCACTGTAGTCTGGATGAATCAGGTTATAGAAAAACTGCTTCATGGGAAGGTAGATCTCCAAAAACCTGCATTAAGGACACAAGTTATTAACTACACCCACCATGACATGGACAAGTTAAACAATTGCATCTCATTAAATCGGCTCTATCAGACTGAAATGTGTAATTTCAACAGCTCCACTTATTGCTTCACACACACTGATGGAGAAAAGTAACGAGAAATGCTGCTCTCAAACAAAGAATTGTCTTTTCCTAATCAGACTCTGAACAAGTAGAAATGTATGTTCTACAGAAGCACGAACAGCCAACAAATCATCTTCAACACTTCCTGATAAAGCTTGATGAGGATGTGACCATGCCGCAAAGCACTCTGGGATCGATACACTGACTGAATGGGAGGACATTATGATCACTTTATTCAGTCTTCATGTAAACAGGACAAGCTGATTAAATGAGACCAGTACTTTAAGTAGGCCGGTACGCGCCACTATGCAGTACCGTCACTTTTAAATTTGATCCCTCAGTGTACCAAGACGTTTCTAGCATATGGCGCTTACCGGAACTTTCCGTGATTTCCAGACTACAAGCCACTACTTTTTTCACATGCTTTGATCCTACTGGCTTAAGCAATGAGGCTAATTTATGGATTTTTTTACGGTAAACAAGCTTCATGCCGATATTACATGGGTACATCACCCATGTAATATCGGCATGAAGCTTGTTCAGATGCATCATGTAACTCCGACCTGCTGCGCTCCGCGGCTGAGCAATGTCCTCGGAGGAGGAAAATCTCTCAGAATCACAACCAGAAAATACTTTATGAACAGAGAGAAAACCCTCAATGTTTGTGTGTTTTTGTTGTGATTCACTTGTCCTTGCTATCTCACATCATCTGTCGACCCACTACTGAAGCTGGTTAAAAACAAAACAAAATCCCACAGTGAAATTCATGCCCTATTACAATGTGGACACACGTGTTTCGTAATTTGGTGGTGCAGCTTCTGTTCATTTTTTAAAAATTGGTGTACACTCCACTGTCTGTGGGCCATATTGATGTGATCATCGACACGATTAACACGATTTTCACAATTAAACACTTAAAACACACAAAACATCACATCACCGTAGAGGCAGTACATTTGATAAAAATTTATTGCAATTACTTACAACATTTACTTATGTTTTTTTAATCTCACATGACTACAATAAGGCAGACGGTGGATCCAAACGCTGCACAAGGTGCCTTTATTTTACACTGTCTACCTGCCATACACAATGTCTGTACAAGTCGTTGAATACGTATTATATTTTTGTCTCATATTTGTACAAGAGACTGCCAGCAGGTCACTAAGGGGACTACTGGCACTTAAAGCAGTAAATCAGATCAATGAAGTGACCAGATGAAGACAGATAATGAAACAGCTGAAGTATCATTGTGGAAAAGTGATATTATCTTGAGTCAAATTTCCTTTTTAAGCATTAAAACCTTTTGTATGCGACTTGAATCCACAACTAACTATAAAAAATACCATTTAATAGTCAGGAAACCAAACAATCCAGTGCGATTTCAACTGGGTTGAAAACAGGTCTGAGCTGCTCGTGTCCTCATGTTCCCCCAGACCGTTACACCTTCTCTCAGTCAGACATTTTCAAGTCTCCCGGAAACATAGTGAGTGGACTCCACCAGACACAAAATGTTCAGCATCTGCTGATAGTTTTCTCACCGCTTGATGATGAAAGCCTTTGCTTTGATGAGCTGCTCCCTCAGTTTCTCCATGATCATCTGTTTGCGGGTCTTCTGGTGGACACCGGCCTCACTGCCGTACTTGCGGCTGCTGTTGTGGGAAGTGGTGCTTCCTGTGGAAGCAATTTAGATTTTAGCTTGTTAATGAACCGTGATGAAGCAGCCTGACAGTATAAAAAAAACCCACAGAAAACATCCACACCAGAAGTCTAGAGAGGATGGAGATTTGTGTGATACAAGTACAAACACTTCATCATCATCTTGATGGTGCTTCAGTGCCATTTGCATCTCGCGTATGTGTGGGGCTTTTCTGTGATATTCCAGTTTGCTCCCACAGTCTGGAGACTCTAAATGTCCTGGCGCCTATCGACAACTGGATTTTTTCTTATTCAGAGAACTTCAAGAATTAACTTTGAGAATGGCGCTGGTTCACTTCTCAGCAGGATAAATCACCCCGGTAACTGACTATGAATGACTAACCTGCTCCGAAACAGGTTATGTCGTCGTCACGAGGTCAAAGTTCCGCCTCCTGACCAATCAGATATCTTCGAAAATAACCTACCCATTTTGAGATGATCATGACTGATGCACTGTTTCAATTCAATTCAACTATAACTGTAAAGCACCAAATACAAGACAGTTTTAGAGCTGAGTGCAGCAGAGCAGAGAGGAGAAAAAGTTTGACATAATATAAAATAGAGCAGCCCGCTGAGCATCTTCCCCGGGCTCTAGCGGTGTACCTTACCTTGTCTACAAGCGCTGCCCAGAGCTTCTCCGGCACCTGTGGAAGACCTTCAAGGTGATCTGGCGAAGGGGAAGAGTGGTCGACCAGTGGAGGTATGGAGAGGGCGTTTGGATTCCCAAGGTAGAGGACTCGAAAAACATCAACGAGATTCGGACAATCTCTCTACTGAGTGTGGAAGGGAAGGTGTTCTTCAGAATTGTCTCCCAAAGACTGATCCAAGTTCCTCCTCGGGAAGAACTACATTGACACATCAATGCAGAAGGGTGGGATTCCTGGAGCTTCCGGATGTATAGAGCACACTGGTGTAGTCACACAGCTCATGAGAACAGAGGTGACCTTGTCGTGTTGTGGCTGGACCTGACCAATGCCTACGGGTCCATCCCACACAAACTAGTTTAGCTTGCACTACACAACCACCATGTTCCCTGCAAGATCCAGGACTTGGTCCTGGATTATTATGGTCATTTCAGGCTCAGAGTCACTTCTGGGTCAGTAACATCAGACTGGCATCGCCTTGAGAAAGGAATAAATAACAGGTTGTACAATCTTCGTTATCCTTTTCGCACTAGCGATGAACATGGTGGTGAAGGCTGCTGAGGTGGAATGCAGAGGGATGCTATCCAGATCAGGCATTCGACAGCCCCCTATAGGTCTTCCGGGACCTACATGGATGACCTTACCATCACAACGTCAGTCCCAGGGAGCAGGTGGATCTTGCAGGGATTGGAGAGACTCATCACATGGGCCAGGATGAGTTTCAAGCCCTCCAATCAAGGTCCATGGTACTGAAGAGGGGGAAGGTGGTTGATAAATTCCAGTCCTCAATCTCAGGAACAGCAATCCCATCCATCATGGAGCAACCAGTCAAGAGCTTGGGGAAGCTCTTTGATTCCAGCCTGAAGGAATCTGCTGCCATCCAGAAGTCTACTGAAGAGCTCGAAGGGTGGCTCACCAAGGAGGTCTGGCTTGCCTGGCAGAATTAAAGCCTGGATCTACCAGCACTCCATGTTGCCCAGAATCTTGTGGCCTATTGGTGTATGCAGTTCAAGTAACAACTGTGGAATCCTGTCAAAGGAAAATCAGCAGCTTCCTTCGGAAATGGCTGGGCCTTCCTTGCAGCATCAACAGCGCTGCCCTGTACGGGACGAGCAACACCCTGCAGCTACCCTTCAGTGGGCTCAGTGAAGAATTCAAAGTGGCACGCACAAGAAAAGCCCTCCAGTACAGAGACTCCAGGGATTGCAAGGCGTCATCAGCTGGGATTGAAGTGAGGACAGGAAGGAAGTGGACGGCAACAAAGACAGTGGAGGTTGCTGAGTCACGCCCAAGGCAAAAGTCACTGGTGGGGGTCGTGGCTACAGGAAGGCTGGGCCACTTCCCCAAAAGCCAGGTTAGACAGGCCCAGGGCAAAGAGAGACACCGTCTACTCCAGGAAGAGGTCCAAGCAGGCTTGGAGGAAGAGCGAGTGGGCATGGCAGTGGGACTCCGGCAGCAGGGAGCATGGACTAGGTGCATGGACTAGCTGCTGAGGAAATCACTGGCGGCACAACCAGGTACTCAAAGCAGTAGCTGAGAGTATAGCCTCAGTCATCAGCTCCAGCAAACACCAACGTGTCCCAAAGAAGGCAATCTCTTTCATCAAAGCTGGAGAGAGACCTCGGGCATGTCCACAGTCAACAACAGGCCTCCTTCACAGCCCCTGAATGGCAGCTGCACGTTGACCTGGGAAAACAGCTGAGGTTCTCTCCGGCCAGATATGATCATCATCTCTGAAGCTTCAAAACACATGATCATACTGGAATTTGCAGTGTCCTGGGAAGAGTGGATTGAAGAAGCCAACGAAAGGAAACATGCCAAGTACAAGGAACTGGTGGAGGAGTGCAGGGGCAGGGGCTGGAGGACATTCTGTGAACATAGAAGTTGGCTGTAGAGGCTTTGCAGGACACTCGCTACAGGGAAGAGGGCCATTCAATCCACTAGTGAAGCTGCAGAGAAAGCCACGCGGTGGCTGTGGCTGTAATAGACAGATCCGGGGATTGCTACTGGGACACAAGGTGGGACTTGATCACCCCAGCTGGGTCACCTGGGCAAGGATGTCTGATGTTGCGAGACCCGAAATATCCAATGACCACAGGATACATCACTGAAGATGTGTCCCAGTGCATCCAGGAGATGTTTCTTTAAAGTAAAGATAAAGACTTTTCATTGAGTCTTTCAAGCACGTTTTGTTCTTAACGTGTTTCCAAGTCTGTTTCACTACACGAAGGTTGATCTGGAAAAAAGAGGTTAATAATAATGGTCATGCCTGACAGAACTGCAGAAACATGAGTTTATGGAACCTAAAACTACTCATGCTGTCGCAGTGATGAAGTATTATTCACAACACACACTGACACAAAGGGTACTCAGCCTCAAATATAAACTAAAAGAAGAGCACTGATGAAATTCTTTCTGAAATGTTGGAGTGAGCACACTGCCATGCCTGTCTGTTTATATTGTCCGATGAATTCATATTGTGTAATCTCACCAAAGCCGGGAATGTTCCGGCTTTGGTGTGTTGCTTTTAGCCTGGTGGATGTGTTTTATTTCTTCATATTTTCAGGGAACATTTGCTCCTCTATGGTAACTTAAGCGGCTCTGCAGAGTTTCTCCGTGTGTGTGATTGGTCAGACACTGCAAACTCCGCCCCTATCATGTGCATGCTCACTGATCCTGAAGGAAAACGAGCGAGTTGTTAACTTGCTTCCTGTTAATGCTTATCAGGATCTTGCATGTCTGTATAAGTGAGCTCAGGTAACAGATATACCCTGGCTATGTTATTGCCGGGTCATCATATAGGCCCCTGGAGGAGTGAACCTGTTGCTTTGAAGCAGGAAACGGTGTGATGTGTTGGTTTGGACCGTATCTGCTGTAGAGAGAAGAATATTCACCTCTCTTGGACCTTGCAGAAGAATGGAGGGATCGGTGGGAGATGTAGGAGCCTCCACTGGAGCTCTTGCGTCTCTGGTAGGTCTGCGGCTGCGGGTACTGCACTTGGACCTGTCCTGAATCGATGGATCTGAGGGTGTGGGTGGAGCCCCGCCGCTCACTGATGAGTGAGGAGGCGGGCTCCGACTCCTTCTCACTCTCCTCTTTCTCTTTCCTCTCGTCCTCAGACTCACTCCGATGAGTAGACTCCTTCGTCTCTTTGGGGTCGTCTTCATCCCATAGACCGTGACACTGATGACCAGAGAGAGAACATATGCACACTAAAGTTGGGGGATAATACAGTAATAAGGTATCCCACGGCTTCTAAAAATAGCAATGATATCAGTTTCATTACGTCATTGAAAAAATTGTTAATCTCCTGTGCATACAGGTCTACAGGGTTGCTAATACATTGGTAACTTGGTATACTGGTCTTTAATGTCTAAATAATAAGATTGTCCGGCACCGTGTATGTATGCTTGAGTTTTCTATTCAATACTATTGAAACTATTAGTAAGCTCAACTGATTCTCTTAACTGTTATTCCAGGAGGTGAGAGTTAGTAAACATTTGGGATGTGATGTTGTCACATGACAGCTCGGGAGTGAAACTAAAGTCAAGACGGCGAGGAGCACACCGAGACAGTTGATCACCAAAAAAACACCCGAGGTGCCCAGATGTTTAGAATAATGTTCAGCTTTGACAAAGACATTCACTCTTCTCTCCACATATTGAGTTTTTTCACCTTCAGGATGGACCTGTGGAAGAAGAGAGCCAGTAACTGAACCAGATCGTAGTGCACGTAGCCGTCTTTCTTCTCCACGCCGATGATGTTGGGAGGGTGATACGGTTTAGATTTTTCCATCTTGTTCTGATTGAAGGGGAAGAAGCCAAACTGAAAGAAGTACTTGGTGACGATGGTGACCTGCAGGGAAAACACACAAAAGAAAAAAAAAACCTTCAGTTTTCATATTATTAGAATATTTCACATGCTTGTTTCTTTTGTTTATATGTTTTGAAAATTAACAGTTTATTTCTAACAGAATGCTTTCAGATGCACTTGTATTATATCTGAACAATGGGGCCAAGAATTGCGATCCTTTGAAGGACCAATGTCCTGGAGCAGTCACCTCGGTATAGATGATGGCGGTCATCCAGTAACGCTTGCTGGGCCGAGGCACCGACAGCATGGCCCAGAGGAAGATGGTGATAGGGAGGACCAGCGTGGCACAGGAGGCCGACACCATGTGGTTGATGATGATGACCAGGTAGCACACCTGCTCCGAGTGCGCCACCAGCATGTTGTAGAGGGCGTAGCAGAGCTGCAGGATGAGTGGCTGGCACTGGTAGAACTTATCGGATTGCTCCAGCTCCTCGTCATAAAACATCCTGCGCACAGGAAGAGGCTGGTTGTGCACTAAGACCACTTATATTTACAGACCAAGTACAAGTTTGAGTATTGAAATTCAGCTAATGCTGTCCTATACTATATTACTCTTATTATACTCTATTCCATTATTTTGTTATTTATGTTTCAGTGTCAACCGGGCCTCGAGTACACAAATTCATACTATGTCATGTAAGAGGGGCAAGAAAGAATCCTTCAATCATAAATTCTTATTCATAGAATTACTTTAAATATGTTTTATTTTCACAAGATAAAAATATTTGTTCAATATCATTCACATCACTACAGACTTCTCGCTGTTTGCCATTCTATTATGTTCCTCAAACAAAGTGAAATACAATTGTTTTAGTATATAAACCACCAGATTCACTTTCTGTGTAGCTAAATCCTGTCTGCTCTGATTTCCTCTCTACTTCCAACCTGCTGTGTTCAGTCAGGAGAGTAGATCAGAGAGCTGATTCTGGTAGAAACACCAGAAATATGTAGAAATCCTGCGGATGGCAGTGAGAACAGCGATGCCTGGTGGAAATCAAGATTTACTACCACTGCGTATTTACCACATTTTGCCTTTAGGCCACTTTGCATCATTGAGTTTACTTTCCTGTCCCTTCTTGCACGAACATACAACTGAATCACCACTATTTTGTATCCCATTTTACTTTTGCTGCTGCTTTTATTTACTCTTTTTCATTGTAAATCTCCAGGGTACAATGCTCTGCGGTGTGAATGTTTGTAGACGGCTCCATGATTGTTTTCTATTTTTAGTTTTCATGTGAGCAAAGGACCTCTGTGCTATCGATATCTATGACTGACAGTTCTGCGACTAATCATTGCGCATCTAACATCCGTACCAGTCAAAATCTCACATGTACTGCCATGAGAGTAAGTTGTGGTAAGAAAAAGGGTCAGAAGGAGCTCTATGTTTGATTTTTTTTTTTCCATAATAATTTGTAAGAATTGATTCAAAGATAATGTAAGGGAGAATGGACATGTGAGAATACCAGCTGATTATTTCTTCTGAAGAAGAACATGGAGGCAGGAATGATATCATGTCAAGCTTCAGGTAATGCAGCAAGACGATTACCCTGCTCAGTATTGGATCTGACCCTAGAAACTGGCCTCCATGGTCAGAATGTGCCTGAACAGTGTCTGGACTCACTTGTTGAGCAGCAGCTCGCTGGCGGTCAGCTCAGTGGTCATGGAGGGCAGCATGATGTCTGAACGGCTGTCTGAGCGGCTGTCAGAGGTCATGAGCATGCACCTCTTCCTGTCGGTGTCACTCTCATCGTCGCTCAACTCCAGACGGTCGAAACTGACTGCCTTGCTGTAACTAGGAGGCACGTCGGCATCCGAGGCTTTGGACGCGTCGGTGTCGGGCGTGAAGGGCAGCCCGCCCTGAGAGCTTGTCTGCAGGAAGTCCTCGCTTTCTGTGATGAAGCCGGCAGAATCCTCCACGTCACGCCTGAGGGACGGGCCCTCATCGGGGCCAAAGGACTCCCAGGGAGCCCCCTCTGCTACTCTCACTCTCTGTCTGTCCTCGGCCTCCTGCTCCTCTGCTTTCTCCCTGGGTTCTCCATCACTCTCCTCAAACTGTGTGAACTGCCAGGAAACGGCCTGCTCATCCTCCACCTGGTACTGCTTGTCCTCCACCTGGTACTGCTTGTCCTCCACCTGGTGCAGCTCATCCTGTCCCTGGTGCAGCTTGTCCAGTCCCTGGTGCAACTCCTCCTGTTCCTGGTCCTGCCCATCATCTGCCTGGTCTTGCTCATCCTCTTGGTGCAGCTCTTCCTGCCCCTGGTCCTGCTGGTCATACTCCTGGTCCACTTTGTCCTCCCCCTGGTCCTGCTCGTCCTCCGCTTCCTTGATGGTGTCTGTGGTTCCCTGTCTGGAGTAGAGCATCACACACTGGGTGGCTTCACTATGAAGGAGGAAAACAAGAAGAGAAAACCAAGTTCAACTTTGTCCACCAGTCAGCTACCAGCAGCCACCAGTTAGTCAGCAGCAGCCAGTTAGCCACCAGCAGCCAGTGAGCTACCAGCATCCACTCAGCCAGCAGCAGCCACCAGCAGCCAGTCAGCCACCAGCAGCCACCAGTCAGCCAGCAGTAGCCAGTCAGCCACCAGTCAGCCACCAGCAGCCAGTTAGCCACCAGTCAGCCAGCAGCAGCCACCAGTCAGGCAGCAGTCAGCCACCAGTCAGGCAGCAGTCAGCAGCAGCCAGTCAGCCACCAGCAGCCAGTCAGCCACCAGTAGCCCCCAGTCAACCACCAGTAGCCCCCAGTCAACCACCAGTAGCCCCCAGTCAACAACCAGTAGCCCCCAGTCAGCCACCAGCAGCCACCAGCAGCCAGTCAGCCAGCAGCCACCAGTCAGCCACCAGTACCCACCAGCCAGCCACGAGCAGCCAGTTAGTTACCAGTCAGCCACCAGCAGCCAGTCAGCCACCAGCAGCCACCAGTCAGCCAGCAGTAGCCAGTCAGCCACTAGTCAGCCACCAGCAGCCAGTTAGCCACCAGTCAGCCAGCAGCAGCCACCAGTCAGGCAGCAGTCAGCCACCAGTCAGGCAGCAGTCAGCAGCAGCCAGTCAGCCACCAGCAGCCAGTCAGCCACCAGTAGCCCCCAGTCAACCACCAGTAGCCCCCAGTCAACCACCAGTAGCCCCCAGTCAACAACCAGTAGCCCCCAGTCAGCCACCAGCAGCCACCAGCAGCGAGTCAGCCAGCAGCCACCAGTCAGCCACCAGTACCCACCAGCCAGCCACGAGCAGCCAGTTAGTTACCAGTCAGCCACCAGCAGCCAGTCAGCCACCAGCAGCCAGTCAGCCACCAGCAGCCACCAGTCAGCCAGCAGTAGCCAGTCAGCCACTAGTCAGCCACCAGCAGCCAGTTAGCCACCAGTCAGCCAGCAGCAGCCACCAGTCAGGCAGCAGTCAGCCACCACCAGCTGCCAGCAGCAGCCAGTCAGCCACCAGCAGCCAGTCAGCCACCAGTAGCCCCCAGTCAACCACCAGCAGCCCCCAGTCAACAACCAGTAGCCCCCAGTCAACAACCAGTAGCCCCCAGTCAGCCACCAGCAGCCACCAGCAGCCAGTCAGCCAGCAGCCACCAGTCAGCCACCAGTACCCACCAGCCAGCCACGAGCAGCCAGTTAGTTACCAGTCAGCCACCAACAGCCAGTCAGCCACCAGCAGCCACCAGTCACCAGTCAGCCACCAGCAGCCACCAGTCAGCGACTCATAGCCAGTCAGCCACCAGTACCCACCAGCCAGCCACGAGCAGCCAGTTAGTTACCAGTCAGCCACCAACAGCCAGTCAGCCACCAGCAGCCACCAGTCAGCGACTCATAGCCAGTCAGCCACCAGTAGCCACCAGTCAGCCAGTTAGCCAGCAGCCACCAGTCAGCCACCAGCAGCCAGTCAGCCAGCAGCAGTCAGTCAGCCAGCAGCAGTCAGTCAGCCACCAGCAGCCAGTCAGCTAGCAGCCACCAGCAGCCATCACCACCACCTCTCATAGCAGCGTTCAGAGCACAAGTTTGTATTAATGAGCACAAAGGTGAGTGAAAGATCGACTTTTTCTGTGTCAACAACCCTGAAATCCTTCAGGCTTTACTATTAATTTTGATAATTAAATAATTTTATATTCCAAAGTAATAATTTATTATATTTCACAAGCCCAATATAAACAAATTGGCTATAATTTCCAAGGTGGTACCCCAGAAGTGCTATGATGTACATCAGATTCGTGTGGAGGATTTCTATTGCCAGTTGAGACAAACTCTAGAGCCCCAGAGAGTCCTGTCTGGTACGGAGCAGCTCTACAACTTGTGTCATGCCACCAAAACCAAGGCTGGACATAAAACCTGATGAGTAAAGAGTCGTCACACTCTCACAGGTGAATGACTTACTATGACAACAGAGAGTTCGGCTCAGTGCATTGTAATCAAGGGCTTTATCAAACAGGTACTGTACTCAAAGACAAGAGTAGATAAGATATTAAAGTTCCTCTTCCAAAATCCACACAGAAAAAATGAAAAACGTAGGACCCAGTTTTAGATGTTGATGTACATCTCTAATATGTTGTCAATACTTTTCTGAAGGAAACAATCAGTTTCACAACATTTCACATAATAGTCTTGTTGTTTGAAAACTTTTTCATTGAGAAAGTCTAGATTTTTTTCAGGCTGAATGGGTCAAATGTTGATAGTTAAGCTTGAGCTGTTGCGATGCCATTTTTGATATCCCAGTGGCAGGTTTCCCAAGATGATGTCAGTTAAATATACAGGACTGTCTCAGAAAATTTGAATATTGTGATAAAGTCCTTTATTTTATGTAATGCAATTAAAAAAAACAAAATGTCATACATTCTGGATTCATTACACATCAACTGAAATATTGCAAGCCTTTTATTATTTTAATATTGCTGATTATGGCATACAGCTTAAGAAAAACTCAAAAATCCTATCTCAAAAAATGTTAATATTTAGTAAATATTATAGTAAAAAAAAAAGATTTATAACAGCAAAACAAAATCAAACATTTGAAAATGTCAATGAATGCACTCAGTACTTGGTTGGGAATCCTTTTGCACGGATGACTGCATCAATGAGGCGTGGCATGGAAGCAATCAGCCTGTGGCCTTGCTGAGGTGTTCTGATGCCCAGGATGCTTCAATAGCGGCCTTTAGCTCATTTGCATTATGGGGTCTGGTGTCTTTCAGCTTCTTCTTCACAATACCCCACATGTTCTCTCTGGGGTTCAGGTCAGGGGAGTTGGCAGGCCAATGGAGGACAGTAATGCCATGGTTAGTACACCAGTTACTGGTGGTTTTGGCACTGTGGCCGGATCATGCTGGAAAATGAAATCATCATCTCCATAGAGCTTTTCAACAGATGGAAGCATGTAGTGCTCTAAAATCTCTTGGTACACAGCTGCATTGACTCTGGACTTGATGAAACCCAGTGGAACAACACCAGCACTGACATGGCTCCCAAACATTGCTGACTGTGGGAACTTCACACTGGATTTCAAGCTCCTCTCCAGCCTTCCTCCAGACTCTAGCGCCTTGACTTCCACATGAAATACAAAACTTGCTTTGGTCTGAAAGCAGGACTCTGGACCACTCTGCAACTGTCCAGTGCTTCTTTCCACAGCCCAAGTCAGACGATTCTTCCGTTGTCCTGCGTTCAGGAGTGGCTTGACCATGGGAATACGGCTATTGGAGCCCATTTCCCGGACACGTCTGTGAACGGGGGCTTTTGATACCTGGACTCCAGCTTCAGTCCACTGTCTCTGAAGCTCCCCCAAATTCTGGAAGCGGCTCTGCTTCACAATGCTGTTAAGGCTGCGGTCCTCTCTCTTGGTTGTGCAGCGTTTCCTGCCACATTTCCTCCTTCCACATTTCCTTGCCTGCTCTTTAAGAAATGTCTTTTTGTGTCTGACCCTCCTGATGGAGGGTGTCAATGATGGTCCTCTGGACAGCAGTCAGGTCAGCAGTCTTCCCCATACTTGTGATTTAGTTTACTGAACCAAGCTGAGTGTTTTTAAAGGCTCAGGGAAACCCTTGCAGGTGTTTCCAGTTAATTAGACGATTCAAGTGATTAGTTAAATGGCCTGCTACTATACCTTTTCATGATATTCTAATATTTTGAGATAGGATATTTGAGTTTTCTTAAGCTGTATGCCATAATCAGCAATATTAAAACGACAAAAGGCTTGCAATATTTCAGTTGATGTGTAATGAATCCAGAATGTATGACATTTTCATGTTTTTAGTTGCATTACAGAAAATAAAGGACTTTATCACAATATTCTAATTTTCTGAGACAGTCCTGTACACACAGTTTGATGGATACAAATTCCGGTTAGGTGTGATGGATTTGGGAAACTGCATGTTAGAGATTTGTGGAAATGAGTGGTGATGGTCTTGTTTTGGTTTATTCTTTTAGCAGACATAATAACTTTTATAGGAAGTAGACTTCAAAGATCTAGTAGAGGAGTTTAAAAAGAAGTTCAAGAAAACAAAACCAAAGGCTTACATTCACACAGACAGAGGTAGAGGATATTAAGACCAGTCTTGGCAAACAATCCAAGCACTGTAATGACACACAGACTGAAATCTTTAAGATATGTGAATGTGCTCTTGCTGTATCTGTGGAATATCTGGAGATCTACTCCAGAAGAAACTATTTGGTCATTGATGGACACCAGGGCACAGCAGCAGAGACCCGGGAAGATATGGAAGCTACCACGAGAGATGGAAGTGTAGCACAGGGAGAACGGCACCTGAGAGCAGCAGACAGAATTATTGTGAAGTCTCCAAACTATAACGACAGAGCAGCAGTGCTGCAGAAGCTAAAATGTTTCAAAGGTACTGAAGATTATACAGATGCTGTCCAACTGAAGAGAAAGGAACTGTTCCCCAAAATGAAAAGCTGCTGGAGAACGACGGAATAGGCTTTGACAAACTGATGGTCCATCCACGCAACAGCACCCCAAGACAGCCTGGAGAAAACTAACCTCATGCAAGTACACTTCCAAACAGCTACTGTAATCAAATCAAATACACATCTGTTTCAGTTTGCTTTCTATCGTGGCAGAAACCTTTCACCAATTGGCAGCAAACAATGATAAATTCACTAATTGACCAACATGAGCCAGAAGGTAATTCCTCCAACAACATAAACAGTGACTCAAATCCACATCATTACTATAATGAGGATGAGATTCGAACTTTAACTGATAATCTAAAATATGAGTTACATCTGAACAAATGTAGTCTGCCAAAGAGAAATGACAAATTTTACATACTTTTGACAGAAACACAACGACATTACAGTCTGTCTCAGTACTTTTACCTTCACTAATAGAAAGGAACGTGCTGATGATGGATAACATCAAAGCCTCCATCACCCAGAGCAAACAGATCTCATTTCTCCTCCACCTGGAGGCCCTAGCAGCCACGTCAGGAGGCCGTTTGTTGACTTCAACTTGAGCAAGCTGCTCAGCAAACTGGAGACGATTCCTCGATTCCCAAGACTCACAGCTGCCAGTGTGTCCGAACTCCAAACATCCACTTTCTACTGAATGTCGTGGGCCCAAACTCAGGAATTCTCTGGATAATTCACTTAAAACGCTCCCATCTTTCAGGCTAAATTATGTAACGACCTGCTGATCAAATAGGATCCCACTGAATCTGTGCTGCTGTTGTGTGACTGTTTTATATTGACTTTGTTTGTTTGTTCTGCTTGTTGTTGCTTCAGTCATTACTTTTATTTCCATTACAGTATTGTTTATTGATGGGTAGGACTTTGTACATGCCTGCTGGGTTTCTTTCCTATCCTGCAGTTTGGCTTCGTGTTCTTGTAATTATGTAATATATTCTGATTTTGTGCAAATAAAAACAATAAGTTACTTCATTTAATGCTCATGCTACATTGGACTTTCGATGAAGGTTTAGATTTTTATTGATAATAATTTTCATTTCAGTTCCTCATTTAAATTTTTTTTTTCTGTCTCACTGAAAACCTGCTGGTGTCTCACCGTCCCTCTTAAATCAGTAAAGTCATTTATTCTGAATGCTTAATAGTAGAAGATGTTTTCAGTCATAAGAATAAATGCATTTCAAAAAGGTTTCTCCAATTATTTTAATCTGTGATATTTATGGCATCCAATTAAAAAAAAAGACTTTTTCAGAAATATTCAGATGATTTTAGCTGAAAATATTGAGAATGAAAACAAAGAAAGGCCTGATATATTTCAGTTTAGGTGTAATAAATCTTAAATATAAAGAAGTTTCACAGTTCAAAGTAATACATTATTTATATTCTTTCATTAGAGGGGTCAAATTATACAAAATTCACTTTCTAATGGTTTTCCAACAGTAATAATTAGGGATGATCGAGAACACCACTATCTGTATCTATATCTGATCAACCATCTAAATTATCTGTATCCATATTGGCACTTGGGGTGGGCGGGGCCTAAACATTGTTTATTGTATATGGCCGAACAGCCATATACAATAAACATTAATATAAGCTACTTTGTGTGTTCAGCTATATGTGTGTATGTGTGTAAGTAGTCTTTAAGACTTTCATTTTTAATGATCTGTGTGAACTTGGTGATTCATTTAAACATCTAGTAGTGGCAAACGGAAATAATCTGTTAGCCTTGTTGACTGTATTCTTCCCAAAAGCACCGCGTTCAGTACGAGCAACGTTTTCCAACTGACTTTACACCACCAGCCAAACTAAGAGCAAGCGGACCGTAAAATAAAAAAAAAAAAGAAAATCCCGACCGGAGTGGAGGCATTGACCGACACGAGCCGTTTTCTGCTCTGTCCTGTCAAATGCACCACGTACGCTACGAAACAAGTTCGCCAAGTAACTTTAAATATACAAACTGAAACAGAGGCGAGCTGAAGAAAACAGTCATTCTCTGTGTGTGCGAGCTGGCTGCGGAGATGTGTGTGTGTAGGGAGGGGCGGCGCTATGTGTGTGACTGGCCCAGAAGTGAAGAAAGTGTGTCTTCTCTCTCCCTGGCTTGTTTCAGTTTTTCAAAAAGTGTGTTGCTCCAACTAGCCAATCAGAAATGAAACCATATATAGTGTCATCGTGGGTTTAGCCAATCACAATCAAGGTAGGCCCTCCCATTGACTCCTCCCAAAACAAGGGAGCTATGCTCTGGTACGTGGCACCACGATAGGAAGTACTTTCTCCTCTTCCCAAGATGGGTATGTGTGGGCGGAGCCAGTCCAGCTCACACAGACACAGCAGATTCTAAATGCAGCTCCTATGATCCAATATTCAAATGGAGGAAATCAAAGAAAAGCTGGATTTGGGGCAATAAACTTTCAATACAACATTTTTTTACCAATGAGACCAAGTACAAATGTTGACCTGCTGGATAATAGGAGATCCTTAATTGCACATCCATCTCCAAACCGTTCAGATTTTCCTCATCATGAGTTGCAAGCAAATGCATTGCTATGAGAGCCATGCGGTGATTGAAGTGAGTGATGAAGGTGATGATGAGGGTGAGGGGCCACCTGGAGATGAAGCTGCTGCCACTGTCCATGGAGGACGTGGACATGTCCAGGCCGTACATCTTGCGCAGTTTGGGCCGGGCTCGCTCGCTGGTTTTGGGGATGCTCTCTGCGTCCATGTCCTCCAGGGTGGACTGGCGAGAAAACAGCGTGGTGGCCTCGGTGAAGGCGCTGAGGGCCGTGAGATGAAGTGGTGAGGGGGATGAGATGGTGAAGCCAGCATGCACACAGGGCAAGTTTTACCTGGACATGCTGTCTCTGGACGCCGTGGAGTCCTGGCTCTCCATGCTGTAGCCTGCTCGCCTCCGTGTCACCCGGACAGATCCCGAGGCCGTCTCGTCCTCGCTCAGCTGGTCCATGCTGGCCTGCCTGGACATGTTGAGTCTCATGGCCTTCTGGTAGTAGACGTGGATGCTCTCTCTGGATGGAACGTTGCCCTGCCGGACGACAGTTCAGCTTTTCTTACTCTCAACTCCAAGTTTAGACACTTCAAAAGAATTAAAAGCTTCAACTTTGTGAGGTCACTGTCATTACAAAGTAAAAAACGTGCTTTTATTAGATTCAAAGCAAAAATTACAATGGTGGCAACATTGGAGTTCCTCAGATATTTGAAGAGACATGTAACTTAAAACACGATGGTCTGCTGGCTCTTTGTGGAATCTTGATTTTTCAGGTGATGTCACAGGGATGACAGACTTTATTTCTAAAAAGGTTACTTGAAAAAAGTTGGGAATGTATAACCCCAACAGGCATTTGTAGGTTGAGTATAAACAAACAGCTTCTGTTTATTGTTGACTGTGTTTTGTGCTGTCTGTTGGATTGGATGGTTGAACAAAAAATAAGATAAATAAAGACATCCTATGAAGATAAATGTAACACCATTTAACATAATTAATCAGGTATAAGAAGCAAAAACAAGTTTCAACTTCTGAGGAAACTCAGCCAGAAGCCACTGGTATACATCTCCCATGGCAAACATATAAAAAACTTCGTAAAGTTCTGAAAATATTGACGCTAAAACCATGTTATTTTGACACATTTTACACGATTTCCACATGTACAAAGCCAGACAAAATGATCAGCATTCAACTTGCATCTGAGTTTTGAATCAAACAAATATTATTTCCTGAATAAAAACGGGATTTTATTGAAAACACTCTGAATTCCAATTTTGTAAGAAATCTCATTACTCTTCATTTATATAAATTACTATCTTTTACTTAGTAGTTTCTTCATCGAGCCTGTTTCACTAAGTGTCCTATGAAAGATTTAATTTATCACCCTTTGAAGCTTTTACTGTAATTCTGAATCCTGATCATCCAGATTTAAAGAGGCGAACCAATTTGAAGAATGAAAGGAGAAACACACCCAGGAAGTAAAAATATAATAGTGTGTGTGTGTGTGTGTGTGTGTGTGTATATGGGGAATTGAGGAGGACGGCCGACCTTCTTGACCTCCCGGGTAAGCATGCAGCGCTCGATGCGCAGCACGGTGGAGATGTCGATGTATTCTCTGCACATGTCATTCATCCACTTGGTGAAGCTGTCGATGGTGGTCTGGAAGAGCACCCAGGTGAACTTTATGATGTTGAACACCCGCCTGATGATGTTGTCTGCGGGAACATGTCATGCAAACAAAAGATCTTCAATTCAAGAATGATTCTTAAAATACTTTTTTTATTTTTATTTTTTTTACTTACCTGGACCATCTGACTTCTTATTGTCATCTTTCTCTTGTCCGTCAGACAGCTCCCCGAGATCGATGGTCACATGAGCTGCTGCAGTGTAGTAAAGACATTTTATTCATTTAAGTCTGAAATGAAATCACCCTTGAACACCCTCACTTCCTGCAGGGCTGCGACTGAGGTGGTCAGTCGTCATATGTAGGGCTTCAGGGCCAGAGTATGAGCAAACATATTGTAATGACCAGTGTTAACCATTGTTCATTGTTCAGTTAAAAACTGTGTCATCGTTTCTCACTGTTTATGCTGTTGCGGTTGTCACGGTGATGGGATGAGCGGGCACCTGGGAGGAGGGGCAAGGAACAGGGAATGCTGGGAAGGCGGCGAGACGGAAGCGGAGACAAATGAATGACGGATGTGTTTTTGCAGTGTTCTGTATTTCTGCTGGCGTGGTCACGGCCGACAGTGACCATTTTGTACACGAAATAAACGGCGACTTGGATGCCAATCAGTGCGTGCTTCTTGGGACAAAGAGAAGACATTACACTGGTGTCAGAAGTAAAAGACCGGACTTGGCTGCTCCGTGTGGCTACGATTAGCTCGGGCTAGCGCCGTTAGCCCCCTGACTTCAGCGTTATGGCGGTACAGCCAGATGGAACCAAGTCACGTCGGTAGAGGCATCAGGAGGTGACGATGAATATGAGGCCCAATGTTGTACCGGTAGGAACGCAGGATGAACCCACAACAGTTAAATTGCGAACAGTGACAGGTGAATTAGCTCCAATGATTGGGAGGGGCGTGGTAGCTATTGCAGTGGGTGGGTTCTCTGTGAACTTCAAGGTCTGGGTGGCAGATGTACAGGACTCATGTATATTAGGACTTTTTGAGGTTTGCCCGTTGTGTTTTAGACCTCGGGAAAAACACACTATTGTTTCCTGGGGGTCCAGAAGTTGGAATGGTGTACCCCACACCCATTACAAAACCACACTCACTGACGCTGAGGGTTGAGACACACACCACTCACATTCCTTTGGCCAATCAGCCAGACACGACAGGGAGACGGCAGTTCGAGAAATCTGGCGATGCAACTGTGAGGGTTTAGATTCTGGTCAGCAGGAGGAGCTGTGGCAGGTGCTGCTTGAGTTCAAAGACATTTTTGCATTGACAGAGGAGGAGGTGGGGTTGACACATTTAGTGCAGCACGATATTGACACGGGAGATGCACAGCTAATTAAGACACGCCCACACCGCCTGCCCCTTGCCCACCAGGCGGCTGCAGAGAAAGCGATTGAGGAAATGTTGAGATCTGGGGTAATTGAACCCTCTGACAGTCCGTGATCTTCAGGAGTCATAGTGGTCAACAAGAAAAATAGCCCAAAGATGAGGTTTTGTGTTGACTATAGACCACTAAACAACGTGAGAAAAACAGACTCCTACCCAACACCACGCATCGATGAGTCATTGGACTTGGTATCAGGTTCATCCTGGTTTTCCGCATTAGATCTGCGCAGCGGGTATTGGCAGGTGCCCCTTAGCCCAGCAGCAAGGCCCGAGACTGCTTTCTGTACAGGAAGGGGATTGTGGCAGTTTAGGGTCTTCTGTTTTGGGTTGTGTAATGCTCCAGCCACATTTGAAAGGCTTTTGGAGACAGTGTTGGCTGATCTACCTAGACAGGAGTGCCTAGTTTACCTAGATCTTGGTGCACGGTTGCTCCTTCCAGGTTGCCTTGGGGGCCCTGCGGCGCATCCTGCAGAGAGTAGCAGATGCAGGCTTAAAACTCCATCCAGACAAGTGCCAGTTTATGATGAGAGAACTAGAGTTTCTGAGTCACAGAGTTGATGGAGTGGGGATTAGCACTGTTGAAGAGAAAGTGCGAGCAGTGAAAGACTGGCCAACACCAACTAATGTGAGGGAGCAAAAGTTTTCTTGGCTTGGCGTCTTATTACAGACGTTTTGTGCGGGGTTTTTCTTGTGTTGCCTGGCCTTTGTTCCATCTGCAACAGAAAGACGGAGATTTCTCTTGGACTCAGGAGTGTGAACAAGCTTTCTCCCCATTGAAGAAGGCTTTGATAGAGGCCCCTGTCCTGACACCACCAGACCCTAACCTGCCATTTATCCTCGACACAGATGCAAGTGATAGTGGTTCCGGGGCAGTGTTGAGTCAAGTGGGGTCGGCAGGAGAGAGAGTAGTAGCGTACTTCAGTGAAACATTCAATAAAGCTGAACAGCGCTACTGTGTGACACGTAGGGAGCTGCTGGCTATTGTCAGGGCGATCAGTCACTTCAAGTACTACTTAGGAGGCTTACCTTTTGTAGTCAGGACCGACCATGCTGCTCTTCAGTGGTTGATGTCATTTAAGGAGCCAGTAGGACAGATGGCACGCTGGTTAGAAGAACTAGCACCCTACGTGTTCACAGTGTACAGAGCAGGAGTTCACCATGTCAATGCAGATGCTATGTCTCGTCGGCCTTGTGCGGTGACAGGGTGCCAGTATTGTGAGAAAAGAGATTCCCTGGAGGTTGAGCTCAATGGAAGGGGCGGGAGAAACCCTGAACAGGCAGAAAGAGGGCCAATGTGCAGGGAGTTGCAGGTTTTAAACCCTGTGGATTGGAGAGATCAGCAAGAACAGGACCCAGACCTACTACCAGTGCTGCAGTGGTTGGAGTCGGGGCAAAGTCACAGTGGAGTGAGGTTGCAGGGTGCTTGTTGGCTACAAATAGATTGTTGGCTAAGCTGAGACCCTCAGGCTGAGTGCTGGGGTGTTGCAGAGGGTGTGGAAAGAGCCAGCTGTTGGGGAGGAGAGGTGGCAGTTGGTAGTCCCTAGAGCACTACAAGAAAAGGTGTTAAGGACAGCACATGGAACCACAGGAGCTTGACATTTTGGGGTCTCCAAAACCCCGAGGCGACTCAGGCCGGGGTACTACTGGGGTCGACTCAGAAGGGACGTAGAAGACTTTTGTCACCGCTGTGACCTCTGCTCAGCACATAAAGGCCCCCCGGGGCAGTCTCATTCCCCCCCTGCAACAGTTGGCAGTAGGAGCGCCGATGGAACGCGTGGTTGTGGATGTATTGGACCCATTTCCCTTCACTGACAAAGGAAACCGCTACGTGTTGGCTGCAATGGCTGCAATGGACTACTTTACAAAATGGCCAGAAGCTTTACCAGACCAAGAGGCGGAAACAGTTGTTGATGCGTTGGTGGAAGGCATGTTTGCTCGGTTTGGAGCAGCTGAAGTGATCCACAGTGATCAAGGAAGGAACTTTGAGTCACGTGTATTCATGGTTATGTGTGAGCGGTTCGGGATGTACAAGACTAGGACAACACCATTGCATCCTCAAAGTGACGGTCTTGTAGAGAGGTTTAACAGGTCGCTAGCCAAACAGTTAGCCATTCTTACTGCAGAACACCAGAAAGACTGGGATACACATCTGCCCTTGGTGTTAATGGCCTACAGGTCATCAGTTCAGGACTCTACCTCCTGCACACCTGCCTTACTCATGCTGGGGCGAGAACTGAGCACGCCGGCAGAGATGGCATTTCTCTGTAGGTGCATCTGGGGTCGACCCAGTAGGTGCATCTGGGGGTCGACCCCCAGATGCACCTACTGCTCCTCCAGGTCCGGAGTATGCGAAGACGCTCCAGGATCGGATGGACACAGCACATGCTTTTGCATGGGTCCAGCTAGAGAAAGCAGGTATGAGGCAGAATAGTAATTATGATGTGCGAACAAAGGGCCAGGACTTTAAAGCCGGAGATTTGGTGTGGGTTTATAACCCAAAGAGGAAGAGAGGCTGGTGCCCAAAATTGGACTGTCACTGGGTGGGACCATGTCCAGTTCTGGAAAAGGTGGGTGAGGTGGTTTATAGGGTGCAGTTCCCCTCCCCCGAGGAATAAAGGTCTCCACCGAGACAGAATGGCACCATACAGGGGCGATGCAAGCCCCAACCAGCACCACTCACCTCGAGGGACACAATAAAGTGCTCAGGCAGCCACAGCCCCAGAGTCACCAGCTATTTCTACACAGGCAGTGACACGGCCTGTTCCACATGATGCAGGGAGTCCCGAGCTGCCACAAATGCGGCCTAGTAGACAGAGACAGCGGCCACATTACTTACAGTTTGTGTGTTTTCCCTCGGGACGAGGGTCTTTATAGGGAGGGGGCAGTGTAATGACCAGTTTTAACCAGTGTTCAGTTAAAAACTGTGTCATCGTTTCTCACTGTTTATGTTGTTGCGGTTGTCAAGGTGATGGGATGAGCGGACACCTGGGAGGAGGGGCAAGGAACAGGGAATGCTGGGAAGGCGGAGAGAGGGAAGTGGAGGCAAATGAATGACAGATGTGTTTTTGCAGTGTTCCGTATTTCTGCTGGCTTGGTCACAGCCGACAGTGACCATTTTATACATGAAATAAACGGCGAGTTGGATGCCAATCAGTGTGTGCTTCTTGGGACAAAGAGAAGACATTACAATATGAAATGTGCAGGGTATGTAGATTCCATTTCCTGTTTCCAGCAGGTGGCATGATAGGGCGATGGATGTTATTATCATATGTCTGTGATGAGATCCGGACTCATGCAGCGTGTAACGTATCTGGTCGATTGGACCATGTTCAGGCTATTTACACTGCACGTCAAGTACAGCCCATGCCCTAAGATTCCGAATTCCTGTTCACCAATGTCAGTTGTATGAACTGGCCAAATTTGAAGTTATTTAGAATAACCCCCTTAACGAGTTTGCTCGAGAAAATCTACAAATTTGGGCAAATATTTGCCAAAATCTGCTATATTTTTCAAAATGGCCGGCTTCCTGTTAAGTTTCTCGTATGTCTGTGAGAGGCTTTTTTGTGCGTCTTCTTGGGGTGTTACATAAGTATACCCAGTACTTTTGTAGGGTTAGGTGAAATGTGATGCAGGGGCTAAATTCTGCAGGTGGCGCTGTTGAGCCATTTGGACACTCACGTGTGTATTTCCCCCAAAATATGGACACTTTATTACCAGGTCAGACGTATGCACCAGGTTTGGTAACTGTTTGTGAACGTTTAGGACCTCAACAATGTGTTTGTTTTGTTGGGAGGATATTTCTATTTTTCCTGTAGGCTCATGGTTCTCAGACCCTAAATGAAAGGTGTATGTGGAACTTTCTTACCGTCTTTCTTGAACTTCCTGTGCCTCATGCCTTTGGTGTATTTCTTCCAGAACTTGCGCCTGTCCTTGCCCCGTGCTCGCAGGGCGGCTTTGGGGTCGGTGATCCAGGCTTGGTAGAGGAACTGGAGGAATGAGGGGAAGCACTTTAGTTTGCGATAAACGTGGGGAGAGACTCGGGTGAAAAATTCAGAAAATGCAAAAATGCATGAAGGAACAAACTTCAGCTCAGGGGTGTCAAATTCACTTCAACTTAAAAGCCAAACACATTTCATCTGAGTTAGGTTAGACTAATAACATCAAGAATGAGAGGATCGTCTACAAAAGTTCCAATTTCATACAAAAGTCCACATGAATCATCTGGAATGATCATTTTTTTCAAAGGAGCAATCGGAACTTTGTTTCTCTAATGTCTAAAGTTTGTAACAGTCTGACGCTTCACATGCAGAAACATAAGTTCACTTTAGTTTCCTGTGTTCGTTTTAAATGTTACTTCTCACTGACACGCAGTGAAACCTTCCCCAGTGGGCCAGACTAAACCTTCTGCCAAACGGGCCGGAAGTTTGACACCCCTTGCTTTAGGCGGTTTTGTATTTTTCAGTGTAATGATGAATTGATTGTTGATGAAGAGTCATGTCTTTTAATGATTCTCCGTCTGATGTGGAATATCGTCTATAATGGCTGTAATGTCCAGTCTGAAAACGTTTACATTACTCACACACAAATGCATTTTAAAGGAGTCATATTATGCAGCTGTTCAAACACTTTCACATGGCTTTCGGTAATCCAAACATGTTGTATTTAAAGTTTATTGTCCCAAAACCTGGATTTTCCTCCAATTGAATATTGGATCATAGGAGCTGCATTCAGAATCTGCTGCGTCTGTGTGAGCTGGACTGGCTCCGCCCACACATGCCCATCTTGGGGAGAGCAGGAAGTACTTCCTTTCATGGTGCCATGTGCCAGAGCAGAGCTGCCTAATTGTGGGAGGAGTCAAAGGGAGGAGCTACTTGGATTGCGATTGGCTAAACCCCCAATGACACTATATCGGGTTTGATTTCTGATTGGCTGGTTGGACCAACACACTTTTTAAAACCTGAAACCAGCCAGGGAGAGAGAGGACACTCTTTCTTCACTTCTGGGGCGTCGTTCCAGGTATGGGGAAGATTATTACTGTTGGTAAACCATTAGAAAGTGAATTGTGCATAATATGAACACTTAAAGAAAAGTCATCTTTTGAGATGTGCCTGTATAAATTAACAATAATTAAATGAAAACATCTGTGACATTCTTGTAAAATCATTGTTCTTTATTATTCAGTGTATTTGTGAAACATGCATGAACACCAGGCAAACTAATCAAAAACTACTGCATGCAAATAAACAGCTGGAAAAACAGACAGGAAGCAGCAACACTTTCCAAATTAAAGCTGAAACATGCAGAGCAAAATCATCAGTGTCTCTGCAGCACAGCGTCCACAAGTCACATCAGTAGCACTGAACAGGAGCTGCTGGTAGTTTGTACGTTCGCAGAGGAGGCGAGTACCTTTCCTGCCTTCACTACATACTGCAGCACAGTTTTAGGCAGCTTAATGACAGACTTGGGTAAAGCCAGAACAGCAGACACAAACTTTCCAATCGCTCGCTGAAGAGAGGAAGCAAGAGTGGGAGAGAATTCAGATTTCACCCGTTAGAAACACTGGAGACTCACTGGGTTAGGCGACATGAGAGGATGGAAACATGCACATTCAGGCTGTTAGGTTTAGTTCAGCTGCTTGAATGTTAGACTTCACATCCACAAGTTGAGAAAACCTGTGAAGTTGACCTTTAACCTGCTGTTTTACAACTTGGGGAAACAAGTTTTGCATCACCAATTTAACTTTTGAAAATTGTATGTGTTGAAAGGAAAAACTGTGTGTGTACCTCATATAGTCAGGGTCTAGTTTAAAAGGTCCAGATCTGCTATGAACAAAAATTATATTTATGTGTAAAAGTCTGGCTGTGGATCAAAGAGTCCTGGTGGTGTTTCAAGAGATCAGGTCAAATAATGTTAACAACAATACATATTTCACATCATTATTTCAACATCAAACCGGGAGACAAGCAGACAGAAGTCAGACAAAAAAAAGAGAAAAATACAACGAAATTGAACTCATACACATACGTGAAAAATAAAAAGAAACCGCTACACAATTGTGTCTTAAGAAGAGAAAGAGCAGTGTGATATTATATATTTATACCAAACAGCATCCTATGTCCAGATAATAACATCAACAATCCGACTCCCAAGTCTAGATCCAAAATCTGGGTCTTGTTTGAGGATTTATTTTTTACAGAACCTCAATCTGTACCTGATCAGGCATTGTTTAAAGAGTTAAAATTCAGTGGAAAGACCCCAAGTGTCTTTTTACAGAATCCAGGTGGACGGAGTCAAATTCAAAGTTTATTTGAAAGAGTCCTGGTTTGGTTTGAACACAAAACCAATCATTTAATTTAAAACTGAACATCCCTTCAGGGCTCCAAGTCAAACGGAATCTGCTGAAGAAACACATTTAAACAGGTTTGTTTTGTCCAGCTTGGGTTTTTGGACACAGTGACGGTCTGCTTATGAAAGCAGACCGTCACTGAAAACTCACAGCGAGAGAGTGACGTACTGAGTCTGTGTCAAGTCTACTTTTATTTATCATTTTACCAGCAATGCGTCATCAAATCTCATGAATAATTTCTCAAAGCTCCATTACTTGTATTATTTCCAAGTGAAGAAGTAGAAAGTCAATGAATATTCACGCAACGTACCACATTTCCACACTCTGTAGAGCTTTGTTGTCCCACAGTTTAAACAATATAACTTTATAGGGATGAAAAAGACAGGCTTTTTTTGTGAGCACCTGAAATGCAGACTTCCTCAGTGGCTCCTCATCGCTTTTCTCTTCCTCCTCCTCTTCCTCCTCACTGTCAGTTTCAAACAAGTAATAGTCTCCACTTCTGACCACTGAGGGACAGAGAGCAGAGCCTTGTAACACAGATGAAGTCACTGGTCATTTCCATCACATTGAAGTACAAAGAAAAGGTTTCCTGGCTGAAAGGAAGACGGAGGAAAATCAAAGTGCTCGCCCTTAAATTCTCATTCATTCACTAACGTTCACACATGTAAAGACAGTCACAGTTTGTCGTTTTAAAGACACACGAGAGGATGACACACAAAGTATAGAGTGCAATAATGTTAGTAGAACTGAAATGACTATGAGCACAAAGCACAATGAAGGACATCCTTTCGACTCTGCAGCAGGTCAGTGTGAGACACAATGGGACAGACAAGGCTGACTTATGTCCTTGAACAGAGCCGCGGTGGGCAGGAGATGTTCGGGAGGATGCTGGGGAAATGGACGGGCGAAACATCAAATGACAAAGAGATAAAAATGGAGAAATTATTTGAAAATGTTGTGTGGGGGGGGTGGAATACGATACGAGACATGAGCTGGAACCAAACAGGCAAACTGGGCTGATTCAATGATGTTTAGATTCACCACGTTGAACAGTTCCAATGACTGATTGCGGTTTGATTCTCCTTGCAAACACCTGTTTGGTGGTCATGTCTGCAGGCAAAGAATGAACAAAGCCTCCATCCTTTATTCCAGCTATGAAAACGAAGGCACCTTCATATCTTTGCTTCTGTGTGTTGCACAACAGAGCGATTCTCTACTGTGGACTCCTCAGGTCAGACCAACGATGACGTTCGTGTGTTAAACAAAGTCGAGCATACACCTCCGGCCATTATTCATTTTCTCTTTTTTTTCCATCTTCTTCCAGTGTCTATTTAAGGCCACCCTGCTGAGCCGTTTTTATGGAGCTTCTTAAGACTGAAGTGCCTCTTCACACATGCAAAGTAAAGTCACGGGATGCCTTCAGGTAGCAGGGCCCTTGAATAGACACAGAAAAGGAATAACGACTGGAGGGAGCCGGGCTACTGTGCAGCATGGCGCCTTTGGAGCCCTGGGGCAGTATGGGAATCCTCAGCGTTCTGGTCAAGGACACAAGGGCCAATCAGAGTGAAGGAAGAGATAAAAAAAAGGGCTTGGAGGGGTCAACCTACTGGAAGCATGGTCAACCCACGGCCTCCACCACTGCTTTTTTTTGGTCTTGGCTTTCGTTCGCTGTGCTCCTAAAATTTCACAAATACATCAATGCAACATAAGAAAATCAATTCTTCATATATTCATATTTCCACCACATGAAGCTACAACTTTGTCCCAAATACAAACATGAATCATCCTTCCCTGAGAGCTGCTAAGGCTCACAGAGCACACAGGGAAACCTTTAAATTCTCATTCTCATTATTATTATTATTATTGAAGTGTTTCGGCCGCAGTGGAGGGCTCTGTCATACCGTCATCATCATCATCATCATCCTCAGGCTGGACCAGTGTCTGTCCTTCTCCAGACTCTTGGGCCATGCTCAGCATCCTCTCCTTGCCCCTCTTAAACTTTTGCTGCCTCACCTTAATGCGCTCCATCCTGATTAGATCAGAGAGACGGTGAAGAGACGTGGAGTATGGACACAGGCCAAAATCATCACACACACATCTCAGGCTTCATACGTCAGATCATCAGAGCTCATGGTGAACTCCTGGGAGGAAAGCTAAAAGTGGTGGGAAGACACTGCCTCTAGGTACAGTATATACCAACAGCTTTCTCCCAGGAAACAACTAAGCTGGGAAAAGATTAGGTTATTCTGAGTCAAGGTTTCAAGATATTTTCCCCAATATATCCAATTAAAAACACTTGAAAGCACCATTACACCATAAGTTGGGAATACAAATTATATAAATACTATACATTGTGGCGCAAACTTACACTGCAAAGCTCAAGGGGCCGATTAAAAACAGTTTTTGAAATAATATTGTTTGCTTTTGCCACTCTGCCTTGTACATTGCTCCTTTACACTGAACTGAAATCTAACATATCGTACATTTTAAGAACGATTCCTATCTGATCCTGGACAACAAAGCTGCACTGTGGCCTGTTTCTAGATGAACTGTATTGCTTCCACACACAGTAAGAGCGAAACATTTAGAGTCTCACTGTCTCTTCAGCTGCTCCACAGACTTGCGTTCTTCCTCTAGTCGGGCTCGCACCGCCTTCACAATGGTGGCCTGGAAAAGCTCTGCCCCCCTGAAACACGCCGGTGAACATCCCAGATTAAACCTTACATATTCATATTATATGTCCTGAATGAACCATTGATATATTCATGTATACATTTCTGGATGCACTATCAAACAGACGACTTGTGTGAATTGTATTCACTGTCAGATGAACATTATTTCAGAGTTAGTGATGATAAATCCCTTCATTTTTTTTTTTTTCTACAAATGTTACTGAAAACATTTGGTGACGAGACGCATTAGAGATGAATGACTGTTCACACTCCACCACCGCTGTGGTCAGATGCTCCCTGACCACCTTGGGAAGCGGTCAGGTGCTTGTTCACACATTTCTTTCTACTAGGGCTTGTCACTTGTGATCTGAATGCTCCGAACGCCTGTTAATGGCCTGTCTGAATGGGCCCCCTCACCGAGTGCATCACAGGATATATTCACTTCTGTGTGGATTCCATCATCCTCACCGCGACTGTCCTGGATATATCATTCATCCTTCCATCCATTGTCTGCCGCTTATCCGGGGCCGTGTCGCAGGGGCAGCAGTCTAAGGACGGATGCCCACACTTCCCCCGCCCCAGACACTTCTTCCAGCTCTTCCGGTGGGACCCCAACACGTTACCAGGCCAGCGGAGAGACATAGTCCCTCCAGCATGTCGTTGGTTGGCCCCCGAGGCCTCCTACTGGAGGGACATGCCCGGAACACCTCCCTAGGGAGGCGTCCGGGGGGCATCCGAAACAGATGCCCGAGCCACCTCAGCTGGCTCCTCTCCATGTGGAGGAGCAGTGGCTCTACTCCGAGCTGCTCCCTGGTGACTGAGCTCCTCCCCCTATCTCTAAGGGTGACTGAGCTCCTCACCCTATCTCTAAGGGTGACTGAGCTCCTCCCCCTATCTCTGAGGGTGACTGGGCTCCTCACCCTATCTCTAAGGGTGACTGAGCTCCTCACCCTATCTCTAAGGGTACGCCCAGCCACCCTACGGAGGAAGCTCATTTCAGCCGCTTGTATCCGGGATCTCATTCTTTCGGTCATGACCCATAGTTCATGACCATAGGTGAGGGTAGGAACGAAGATCGACCGGTAAATCGAGAACTTCGTCTTTTGGCTCAGCTCCTTCTTCACCACGACGGACCGATACAACGTCCGCATAACTGCAGACGCTGCACCGATCCGCCTGTCGATCTCACGCTCCACCTTCCCCCCACTTGTGAACAAGACCCCGAGATACTTTAACTCCTCCACTTGGGACAAGGGCAAGCCACCTTTTTTCGGTCGAGAACCATGACCTCGGATTTAGAGGTGCTGATCCTCATCCCAGTAGCTTCACACTGGGCTGCGAACCGCGCCAGTGCAAGGTATAGGTCCTGGTTCGATCGAGCCAGCAGAACCACATCATCTGCAAAAAGCAGAGACGAGATCCTGTGGTCCCCAAACCAGACACTCGGTGCCAGGCTGTGTCTAGAAATTCTGTCCATTTAAATAATGAACAGAACCGGTGACAAAGGCCAGTCCTGCCGGAGGCCAACGTGCACTGGGAACAGGTCCGACTTACTGTCGGCAATGCGAACCAGACTCCTGCTCTGGGCATACAGGGACTGGACAGCCCTTAACAAAGGGCCCAGTACTCCATACCCTCGGAGCACCCCCCCCACAGGACGTCTCTAGGGACGCAGTCGAATGCCTTCTCCAGATTCACAAAACACATGTGGACTGGTTGGGCAAATTCTCATGAACCCTTGAGCACCTAGTGGAGTATAGAGCTGGTCCAGTGTTCCACAACCAGGACGAAATACGCATTGTTTCTCTTGGATCCGAGGTTCAACTAACGGCCGGATCCTCCACTCCAGTACCCTGGAATAGACTTTCCCTTGGAGGTTGAGGAGTGTGATCCCCCTGTGGTTGGAACACACACTCTTAAAAAGAGGGACCACCATCACGGTCTGCCAGTCCAGAGGTACTGTCCCCGACCGCCATGCGATGTTGCAGAGACGTGTCAGCCACGACAGTCCCTACACATCCAGAGACTTAAGACAGTGTTTTTCAACCTTTTTGAGCCAAGGCACACTTTTTTGTTTGGAAAAATCTCGAGGCACACCACCACCAGAAAATGTTAAAATTTGAAACTCTATAGCCTCTATTAACAATATAAAGTCATTCTCATCATAGTTTTATCAACAGGAATCAAATAAATATAGATAAAAAGTATTTCACAATTTCTTTTTTCTCAGTGTGAAACCTGGGCCTGTTTGGACGAACACAGAGCTGATATCCTGGTTAGCCTTCTTCCTTTTCAAAAACTTGTCCATCACTGTCACTGACACAGTACATTGATATATGATGGGAGCAGCCGCAGGTGGTGGTGATTAACGAGACTGACGTCTGTTAAGTTTCGATTTAACCGGCAAATTTATGTGCTGCCATCTAGTGGCGAAGAGTATTTATACATGATTACTCTTCAACACACTGCTCTCACAGCTGACAGCGGCTGTGAGAGCAAATGATTTTTAGAAAAATTGTGAAATTGGATACTTTCCCACGGCACACCTGACTATATCTCACGGAACACCAGTGTGCCGCGGCACAGTGGTTGAAAAACACTGACTTAAGATACTCAGGGCGAATCTCATCCACTCCCGGTGCCTTGCCACTGAGTAGCTTAGCAACTACCTTGGTGATTTCAGCCCGGGTAATGGACGAGTCCACCTCTGAGAACCCAGCCTCTGCTTCATTGGTGGAAGACGTGGGAGTGGGATTGTGGAAGTCAGCTCCCACCTCCATTGTAAACAGTGTTGGTGAAAAACTGCATCCCCCTCCTGTGGCGCCGGACGGTTTACCAGATAGTCCTCCTCCCTGGCCTCCCTGAACACTTGCCAGACCTGAGTTTTTGCCTCCACCACCGCGGTACTATTGGCCTGATGTTACCTGTCATCTGCCTCCGGAGTCCAATGAGCTAACAACGCCTCATAGGACTCCTCCTTCAGCTTGACGGCATCCCTTACTTCCGGTTTCCACCACCGGGTTCAGGGGTTTCCGCCACGACAGGTACCAGAGACCCTGCGGCCGAAGCTCCGAGCAGCAGCTTCGACAATGGAAGTGGAGAACATGGTCCACTCGGACTCAATGTCTCGGCCCTCACCTGGGATCTGTGGGAAGCTCTCCCGGAGGTGGGAGTTGAAAACTGCGTGGACGGAGGGCTCTGCCAGGTGTTCCCAGCAGACCCTCATGACATGTTTGGGCCTGCCGAGTCTATCCGGCCTCCTCCCGGTCCAGCGGAACCAACTCACCACCAGGTGGTGATCAGTTGACAGCTCTGCCCCTCTCTTCACCCAAGTGTCTAAGAGTGCCGGAGATCTGATGACAGGACCACAAAGCCTATCATTGACCTCCGGCCTAGGGTGTCCTGGTGCCACGTGCACTTATGGATACCCCTGTGCTCGAACATGGTGTTCGTTATGGACAAACTGTGACTGGCACAGAAGTCCAATAACAAAACACCGCTCAGGTTCAGATCGGGGAGGCCGTTTTTCCCAATCACCCCCGTCCAAGTCTTGCTGTCATTGCCCACGTGGGCGTTGAAGTCCCCCAGGAGAACAATGGAGTCCCCAGTTGGAGCACTATCCAGCACCCCTCCCAGGGACTCCAAGAAGGTTGGGTACTCTGAACTGCTGTTCGGCCCACCGTCCGAGACAACAGTCAGAGACCGAACTCCAACAGATGGTGGCTGACCTGTGGGGCAATAAGCAGGCCCACAACAGCCCGCCACCTCTCACTGCGGCCAACTCCAGACAAGTGGGTTGTCTAGCCCCTGTCGAGGAGCTGGGCTCCAGAGTCCAAGCTGTGCATGGAGGTGAGCTCGACTATATCTAGATGGGATATCTCTCCATCTCCCGCACAAGCTTGAGCTCCTTCCCCCCCAGCAAGGTCGTGTTCCATGTCCCAAAAAACAGATTCTATGGCCGGGGATCGGGTCGTCGAGGATCGGGTCGTTGAGGCCCCGGCCGTCAACTGCCACCCAATCCACACTGCACCCGCCCCCTATGGTAGCCTCTGTAGGTGGTGGGCTCACATGAGGAAGAGGAGGAGGGGCCCTCATCGTCCCTTTGGAATGAGCCCGGCTGGGTCAAAAGCTCGCCCGCCAGGTGCTTGCATACGAGCCCCAACCTGAGGCCTGGCTCCAGGGTGAGGCCCCGGCTGTGCCTTCCTGGGTGACGTCTCGCTTCTCTTTTGTTGTTTGTCCACAGGGGGTGTTGAACTGCTTTTTGTCTGACTCGTCACCTAGGACCTGTTGGTCTTGGGAGACCCTACTGGGGGGCATAAAAGCCTCCGACAACATAGCTCCTAGGATCATTCGAGTACTCAAACTCTCCCACCACTATAAGGTAGCAGTTCAAGAGGGAGTGGATATATCAATACGTAATATTACTTATTCAACTTTATCCTGTCATATTGGCATTTTAACTTCTATGCTATTTATTCTGTATGAAGCAGTTAAAAAAAACTGATGTGAAAGGTGATGCAAACCGAGAGCAGGATGATTCTAGACAATTGGAATTAAATAAAACTCGCTGGTGCCATTAAAAGCTAACTCCAGAAGAAAACATGTTTTTTATGATGCGTTTGTTTGAGCATTGACCACTTTTCTTTTTTGTGTTTTATGATTTTTTTTAATTTGTTTTCGCAAAACCAACACAACGGCCAAACAAACATGGCCTCTACTTTGAGAAGAGAGCACAATCATTCTTTTCTTGTTGTGACATTGAAGATTTATACTGCAAATCTTTCGGATTAGAGCATAGTTAGATGACAGAAGTGGAACTAAAACCAATATTAAATCTGCCACCATCACATTGGAGCTGGAGGCTCGGTGGAGTACCTGGAGGCGAGGATCTGCGAGGCCCTGATATCCGCCACGACGTGGAGGAAATAGTAGCTCATGAAGACTCGTCGCTGCAGCAGCAGGAAGGCGAAACAAATGCTGTCCCAGATGATTCCAGCCTCGTTACTGGGAAGCTCACATTGCTCATCGATACCTGAAACACATAGAAACACACACACAAACAAATCCTGTTGAATCTGCATCCTAAGGCGGAAATTAAGCAAAGTCCTATGAGTTGACAGCAGTAGAACTGATCCCAAACATCAAGACTTAAACAGATCTTATTAAATCAAGAAGTGTGGGGTTGTTTACCACTCAAAACTGTTGGATATTTTTTTGCTTACTATTCATCATTTCCCTCAAATAAACTGGTTAAAGTATTTAAAATAAACAGAGGTGTCCTCGAGTTTAGAGGAAATACTTCATTTTCATTCTCATCTGCATAATGCATAAAGTGATACTGAAAAACTAAATAAATGTCCAGGTGAAAACGTCGTCTCCCACATATTCAAAATGCCTTTACATTCACAACTTTTCTAGGAAAATACATGTAAATTATCAAAAGAAAGACTGGAAAGATGGAATTGTAGATTTGTGTGACTCTCTTTGGGAAAGCTTTCAAAATGCGGCAGAACAGGCTTAAAAAAACAGAATTTTCAAAGCTGAAATAAAATAATTTTGACATCTTTATCTCTGACGTGCCCGATCTGGGGGCCAGGATCTTTTTGGGAGGGGCCAAGGATGTAAAACTAAATAATAATACAAGTCTTTCTCGGATCTAAAGCAAAGTGAAAAGTGAAAATGTCCACTGTTTGTTTAAGGCTCTTGCTTGTGTCTGGGCCTTCTGGGAAAATCTCCTCATTTTTACAACTGAACATACCTTTGTCCTTCTGGTTGATGTCGGTGTCGTATTCCTTGATGGTGCAGGCTAGACTGAACAACTGGATCAACCAGCACTGGTTCTCAACAAGAGACTTGATATATCCACAAGCCAGGATCTGCAGAAAAAGGCCTCTTTAGTAAACATGTCATCATGTTGTGAACATTCAAAAAACTGAAGCTAAACTCAACATGAAGAATAAGAAAGTATGGAATAGATTACTCACTGACAAGACATTCTTCATAGTGATTACAAAGATGTTGTAAGCAATGAGGAAGTCCCAGTAGTGGAGTATCTTCTTGATGGGTTTCAGCAGGAGCTCGCCCCCAAAGAGCAGGAAGTAGAAGCAGGCCACCAGGTAGCCCATGCAGAAGACAGAGATCCGCGTGGTCCCGGTGATGAAGATGATCGTCAGGACAAACCAGAACAGGTAGCTAAACATGATGACCTTCAGCATGTCCAGGTAGGACCTGCAGAGGAGACGCCAGCAGTGTGTGTGAATGGAAACATGACTATGTCACCTATGTATGAGGCCGCAGAAGTGAAGGTCTGCCATCTTCCTCACTTGGTTGCTCCACTTTCCAGTAAACATGTGCTCATACATGCCATCCAGAGATTTTCCCTTCATGACATCATGAGGGGAAATAGTCACTCCCTCTGGTAGTGCATACTCACTATGACCCTCACACGGGGAGGTGAGCTCTGCCTTCTAAAGGCCAATTCAGAATTTCCGCATCTGCCTGCCTGAAGGGCCATCCATCCATCCATCCATCCATCCATCCATCCATCCATCCATCCATCCATCCATCCGTTGACTACCGCTTATCCAGGCCGGGTCGCGGAGGCAGCAGTCCAAGCAGAGTTGCCCAGACGTCCCTCACCCCAGACTCTTCCTCCAGCTCCTCCGGTGGCACCCCAAGGTGTTCCCAGGCCAGCCGAGAGACATAGTTCCTCCAGCGTGTCCTGGGTCTGCCCCGAGGCCTCCTACCGGAGGGACATGCCCGGAGCACCTCCCTGGTGTGGGAATGATCTAAGCTACATCGCCAGCAGACTGAAGACGTCTTTCAAAATACTGAAACCCACCCAAATACTTTTTTAGTCATTTTTAGCAGAGCACTCCACATTGAACATTTTCTCAATAAAAAATATATTATCTGTTGTGATCAATAAAAAATAAACAAAAGCCTCTGCAACAGTTATTTATGGTTTTGCACCATTCTAATGTGTCTTCATTACACATGCAGCATATTTAGCTCTAAAAATGGATTTTAGATTCCAAACACTAAGAATCCCTCGTTTGGTCATGGGCTGCACCCTGCATGACACGTCACCAACTAAAGTCCATTGCTCTGAGTAAACAGGATGAAAAATGAGCGCACTGTCAAGCCAGGGCGCCGGAAGTGGACATACGTTAGTGAGTTCACCGCGTACTAGACGAAGAAACAACATTTCAGGTCATTGTGTTGCTGTGATCCACTCATCCATCACACTCAGCGTAAGAGCAGCAGTAAGAGTCTGATCAATGAACGGGAACCAGAGAAACCCGATCTTGTCGCTGCACAGGTACGAGGCTGCAGCTGTAGCATGTCTAACATGCTAAAAGCATGAACGACGTGGTACAACACCAGACGCCGTTAATGTGATGTGTGGGGTGAAAACATAGGTGAAGAGAGGCTGATGGAGAAGCTGATGAAGAGGGGCTGATGGAGAAGCTGATGAAGAGGGGCTGATGGGCCAGAACAGCTGACTGAGTGTCCTCCTTCATATCAGCAGGCCAAAATACCTTTTCCATAGTTAAAAGCTATTTATTGAGTTAGAGTACAGGGCAAAAGCGTCTGAGTTGCGGAGTGACGGACAGAGTGTTTTTGTGGATTATGGATTTCTCCTCCACCCGGCACCCGTAATTTGATCCTGGAGGGAAACGATGGAATAAGTGCAGAGCTGTGTGGACAGACGAGCTGAATCTCTCTCTCTCTCTCTCTCTCTCTCTCTCCCTCCCTCCCTCCCTCCCTCCCTCCTAGTGTTTGCTGGACACAGAGTGCGTTAATAAAAGTCTCGTCCACTCAGAGCATCAAAACAATGGAATGTGAAGCGCAGATAATCAATGACGACAGGTCAGCGTGCTCCCTTCTTCTCCTGCGGCTAAAAATCCTCCGTTCATTCTTTTTTTTTTTTGCAAAGTCAGTTTTCAGTTACAGATCCAAATGCCCAACTTTGGCCAAAATTGTAAATAATGTGTCCAGTGGGGATCCAATAACATCTGTCAGCGAGCCACTGACATGAGCTACCGAGGTCTGTCAGCCTTCTCTTACCATTATTTGTCCGGGATAAGAGATCTGCTGAGTGAGACGGTTCTTATTCAGCACCTCCCCATTTTAGATTTCTACAGTTACACTGCAAGTGGCCAAGTGCAACAACAGACTGTAACTTAGTGTATAAAACAAGGCTTACAGGAGGTCGTTTAAGGAGACTGAGAGTCTCCTCCTGTTGCTGTATTTATTGGAAATGAGCATGGCTGCCGGACACAAGGGGGTGGGAAGACTCAGACCGCGGGGTGGGGTTATGTCAACAAGGTTACGTTATGAGGCAGGAACTTTGTTGACAATATTGTTACAGTTACAACATCCCAAAGCAGGAGTCTACAGCCTTTATGACCGAAAGAGCCATAGACTTTCCACCAAATCAAATTTAACTGGAGCAGCCAAACCTATTTAACCTTTAAGATGAGGTCAACACAGCACAGTGCAACGTCATTTTGGATATATAGACATAAACCTTATGTTGCATTTATGAACTTTCAATTGCAATTTAGAATGGTACACATTTCATTACATCTTCAGCTGTTTTGTAAATTATTGTAGAGGCTTCAACCATACTTTTCAGCAGTTTTTAGGCAACTTTACATTTCAGCTGTTTCAACATGTTGGCTCTTTTGTAAGCAGTGTGTTTTTTACCCTAATTTGTCATTTTTTTTCTTTCAGCAATCCCAGTCATTTTAGATTTTTTTAAAGCTGTTTTAGCAGATTCTTGTCCCCATTTGTTATGGTTTTAGCAACTTTCCTCCATTTTATCCTTTTAAGTTGTGCATTTTTAAAAGCCCTTTTCAGAGCTAAACGTGCTTTTGAAAATGACTGTGCGCATAAATAAAATATAAACAAGATAATATGATTATTTAGGTATAATTTTGTGAGCAGCTCAGGGAGCCACTACAGAAGGGTCAAAGAGCCACATGTGGCTCCAGAGCCACAGGTTGAAGACCCCTGTACTTAACTTCTAACACCTAATGACACCTATAGAGCCAGACTAGCATGAGCAGTGTTTACAAAACCAATTTGCGTAAATAAATAAATAGATTAATTAATAAAATAACCAGAATGGACACATTAATTCAACATTTAGGTGAACAATGTGAAATTAAACAAGAGCAGCAGCACATTAGCAGAAGCTGTCAGCTGAGATGACGGGTTCCAATCTTCTCCTGACACAGGCTATGGCGGTCGTACCTGCAGTGGATGAAGTCGGGGACGGGGTTGTGCACGCTGAAGGAGGCGGCGTCCAAGTCTCGACAGATCTCCACGTTATCGCCGGCCATGAGGCGGACTGCCGCCTTGTTCTCGTCGTCGAAGACCTGCCTCTGGAGAGAGGCGCAGAGAAGCAGCATGAAGTCATCTGAGAGGAGAGGAGAGGAGAGGAGAGGAGAGGAGAGGAGAGGAGAGGAGAGGAGAGGAGAGGAGAGGAGAGGAGGGGAGGGGAGGGGAGGGGAGGGGAGGGGAGGGGAGGGGAGAGGAGAGGAGAGGAGAGGAGAGGAGAGGAGAGGAGAGGAGAGGAGAGGAGAGGAGAGGAGAGGAGAGGAGAGGAGAGGAGAGGAGAGGAGAGGAGAGGAGAGGAGAGAGGAGAGGAGAGGAGAGGAGAGGAGAGAGGAGAGGAGAGAGGAGAGGAGAGGAGAGGAGAGGAGAGGAGAGGAGAGGAGAGGAGAGGAGAGGAGAGGAGAGAGGAGAGGAGAGGAGAGGAGAGGAGAGGAGAGGAGAGGAGAGGAGAGGAGAGGAGAGGAGAGGAGAGGAGAGGAGAGGAGAGGAGAGGAGAGGAGAGGAGAGGAGAGGAGAGGAGAGGAGAGGAGAGGAGAGGAGAGCCAGTCAATCACCACCGACGTCTTCATGGTTAACATGCAGGTGAAGCACAACTTTTCTGATAGACTTTGCTTATTTCTGGTATTTCAATCAGGAAACAATCTGTTGAGTAATGGCAACACGTTTCAGATACGTCAATAGTGTAAAAGAAGGGAATTGACAGCTATAACACAAATAAGACAAATTGAAATAAAATTAAGGAGGATACCAAAATGAATACGGAAACATCTAAAATGAATGGAAGAAATCTTCCAGAGCCTTTTCCATCTGGCTTTTATCTAGTTTTGTGTCTGTTTTTGTTCTTTGTGTGGAATCATTTTTATCTGATTTCACTCTTGAACGGTTCTATATAACTAAACTCTTATTAATTAATTCTGTTAAAAGTGAAAAAACTTGAAATGTTTTACTTGTAGCACAATGATCAGATTTTAAATCCACTTTTACCTGAGTGGTATGGTTTGTCAAAGGAGTCTTAGTCCAGAGGCCACAAACTGAACAATTTGATCTCTATCAGGCCAAACACATGAACCAAGATTTACTTTAGTTTTACTGCAAGAAAGTACAAGCAAACCCTGAAAAACAGGAAATCGACTTTCTACAACATTTTGCCTCCTGCAGTGTCTCGGCTGATCAGATCTTCCATGAATGAAATGAAAGCAGAGAAATGGAGCGTTATGTCTGAGGTCCATGTCACTGATCTCTCTGACTCTTAATTGGTGACTTTCATTCTTGCTGAAACGAAACATCGCCCAACAGAAAAATCTGGAACATTGATCACTTTGAAACTGCAACAATTGCAAATCTCCGTTGTGCAGGACTGAGGTTTATAAAGAGGTTCAGGGCCGAGAGGCTCCGGGATGATACGTACAGATGAGGAAGGACGGGTTGGGCTTGGTGCGGAAGTCTGGCACATAGAGCCACTTGACCACGTTGGAGTCGGTGGTGGAGTTAGGAAACCTCCAGGGATACTCTGCAACAAACCAATCAATTCAGAGTTCAGACAGTACAGAAACCAGATGTTCTCTTCAAATGACCCTGACATTACTATAAAACCAAGAACAAGTATTGGAGAAATAAAACGAAAGGGGAGGTTTTATTTACAGTAATTCAGGAGTAATGCAAGATAAATTATATCTGCTATTGGAGAATGACAGTGTTATTTTCAAAATAATGTATTATTTTTAAATATCATACAGAAAGACTAATAGAACATGCATTTTTTTTGTTGAAATGAAATGTTAATAAATGTTACTTTTGTAATTTCATAAACTAAAATACTTCCAGTTTTCACAAGATTATATTTCTAGTAACTAAATTAAATAATTACCCAAAATAAGTGATTTCAGTGCTTCCTGGATTATCTAGACAGTTTTGGGAACACAGACATTCTCATGTGTCTGGATTAAGAAAATGACGGCAATACAGTGTTTTATGAATCAAAACCTATGTGTTGTAATATTTTTTTCAATACTAAATGTATATCATCTTCCACAACAGTGTATTATTCTTTTTAAACATGTACCATATTTTCCGCACTATAAGGCACCTAAATACCACAAATTTTCTCAAAAGCTGCCAGTGCACCTTATAACCCGGTGCGCCTTATATATGGAAGAATTGTTCTACTTGAGACTGCTATTTGACAGCTGAACAACCAGAAGCTTTTATTTTGACAACTCTAACTTGGCAACCGGATCTTCAGAGGACGACACTCCACACAACACCGTCATCACTCATGGTTGCACACCAACATTCTAACAAACCAAAATAAACTAGATGAAATAATGACTCCCTAAACTGGGGAACAAAAACACATAAACACAATCAACACAACACCAAGCCCAACAACAACCCACAATAACCTCCACCAACACAAAACATGAATTCCCATCATGCCTTGCAGCGACCACCTCTGGACGGTAAGCTACTCAGTGCAGCCGATAGCTGCAATGAATTGTGGGAGTTTCTGTTTGTGGTGTTTTAAATGCAATTATTGGGGGTTCTATTTGGTTTGTGGTGTCGGTAATAATTGTGTTGTGTTGTGTTTTTGTTGCTTAGTTCATGTAGTTTAGTTTATTACGGTAGTTGTAAGTTGTCAACCAGCAGTGAAGAAGGTTTTGTGTGTAGTGTCCTCCTGGCATAGGCTGCAGGTAGGACTATCAAAATAAAGTGTGTACACCTCTCTGGGTGGTAGAATCAGTGGAAAATGTAACCTAATGGCTTTGAGCTATAAAGGTTGCTGACCACTGGTCTATTCCATGTGCCTTATAATGCGGTGTGCCTTATATATGAATGAAGTTGTAAATTATGTCAATCAATGTAGGTGCACCTTATAATCCGGTGTGCCTTATAGGGCGGAAAATACGGTAATTGCATGAAAATAAGTTTGTGCATGTGACAATGCAGTGTGAAATGCTGTGGTCCTTATTTAAGATAAGATAAGATAAGATACGCCTCTATTAATCTCACAGTGGAGACATTTACTTGTTGCATACAGCTCTTGAGGACACATGAGGAAAGGAGAGGAAAGTGCAAACTGTTAGTAGAATAGGCAAGGAAAGTGCACACAGTTGGTAGAATAGAGGTATCTTATATACAATTTTACAAATTAAGTGACTTAGATAAAGTGTCCTAGGTGCAGGGGTTGTTTCACATACTGTTTTAGTTACTACACAGTCCTGTGTAGTAACTAAAACAGCAGTGGGGATGAAGGACTTGCTCCGTCCTGCACTGAGGGTGTCAGTCTACCACTGAGAGCTCCTCAGCTCCTCTACTCTATTTGTTTAGTTTATATCAGGGGTCCCCAACCACCATGATGCAAAGAGAATAAAAAGGTTTATTTAAAAAAAATGTATATTTAAATTAAACTTTCCGTTAGTCTGCATTGAGTTTTATTTTGAAAAAACGTTTCAATACCATGAGCATATCTTTCCCGTGCTGCACTTTCAGGTTTGTTCATACATCACTAAGCCTTCGGTGATCAAACTCCATTCTGCCCTGAGCAGAAAAATGAAAAGCTAGGAGTAATATCGCAAAAAACGTTGGTGAGTTGATCTCTGACACCTCTATTCTAAAATCTGAGACCATGTCTGGACCACCAGACTACAAACGGTCATCACGTGCTGCATGACGCAGATGCAGATAACTGATGAAAAACTAAAGGATGCACCGTTTTGGTAGAAAATGACCACATTTAATCCATTTTATTCTGCATATCTGAGTCAAACTGGGGTGATTAACATCCCTCATACAGCTGCTGAATTCATTTAAAGATCTTAAAAACATTTCAACAGTAAATGAAGCAAGAAATAAAGAGAAACACGTGAGCACACAAACCTTTACAGGCTGCCGGCGGGATCCCGATGCACACAAAGTACTGGAACGTCAGCATGCAGGCAAGGAAGCAGCAGTACTTGGGCCAGATCTCAGCGATGGCTTTCCTCCTCCGTCGATACATGACGCCGATCAGGGCGAACGCGTGAAGCATGGCGTAGAAGTCCATCCTCTGCCCGATGACATTGACCACCAGCAGCAGGCAAGTCTGAGGGAAACACCGAGCAGTGAAGCTCTCCACGGCACGCAGTCCAACTCTTCGTCACGCTCCATACCTCAAGTCCAAACTTGTAGAAGAAGTAGTTGACGAAGTATTTGATGAAGCAGATGATGCCGATATCCAGGTGCTGCCGTGTGATGTCATGGAAGATGATCCTGGCGGCTGGCGGCGACAGTTTGTTTCTCAGTCTGAAGTACTCTTGGTGGCGGTAGATCGTCACTTCGAATGCTAACAGAGCCAGCATCATCAGGTTGTTCTACACACACACACACACACACACAGGTGTTACAGTGGTGCTAAGAAGTCACACTGTTGACCAATGCACAGGCCAGACGGGCAAACTATTGATGGATGGATGAAGAACAAATGGATGGACTGAGAGAATGAATAAATGGAAGCAACCAGTGCTGTTAAAAACTGTGTGTATTCATGGCGAGTCTTAAACATTCACTGTGTCAAATTGAAAAAAATCTACATTGCTGCCACATGTATCTGGAAGTTGTTGATTTATTGTGTCGAAACTAAATAAGCCAAACTTCAAACTGCTTCAACACACCTCTTTTTCTACTCTGTCTCTTTTCTGTGTCCTTGAGGCTCATTTGCTAAGATGAGTGACTGTGTTGATGTGTTGACTTTGAGAAAGCTGTGGCTGCTGCGGTGTGCTCACCCTGAGGTACCCCAGCAGGTCGTTAGACTTCTTCAGGCCCACCCAGTTGGCCGGATCTACCGGCGCTCTGTACAACGACGACTCCTCCAGCTCCTTCCTCTCGTCCGTGGAGTAACCGTCTAACTGTGGGCAGAAACACAAACTGTTCATCAATTGATCCTTCCCCATCAACGGCTTCACATAAGAGTGTGAATCAGGTGAGTGTAAACATGTGTATATTGGAGGCACCTCACTTTCACACAATTATTTTTATTGCATGGGGAAATAAAATCCACCCCACTCACCCAGCAAATTGATGCATTTTAAAATGTGAGTGAGGCAGAGCTGCCAGCTGAACACATGAATCAGGATGCAATTAACTCTAAAATCAAACCAAGCCAATTTGTGCTCTGGTAAAATGCCACGTTTCCTAATGTTTCCCAACATTAACAGAGACAATAAAATAAATAAATAAATAAATGCTGTTGAGACCAAACACCAGTGGCTCCCCACATGAGGTGCAGGACTCTCTTTTGATGAAATACTTATTTTACAGCAGCAAGAGAGAGAATGTGACCATTTTTAGCTGTTAATATTTACCATGGTGCAGTTCTTGGAGTATGTTTTGGGGTTTATGGACTCCAGCTGGTACAACATTTTACACACGATGATGACACACGTCCAAACAGTGCAAACACTGGAGGCAAGTGGCCGGTACTGGCTGTAGGGCAGCGCGAAGGCCCAGGATGCCAGGAACACATAGTTGAACAAAGACACCTGCACACACAAAACAGGCAATGAGGACAAAAAAAATTAAAAATAAAATCATCATCATGTCATATTATCCAGCTTTTCAACATGTTCACGTGTTGCGTTGGTCCTAACGCATTGTATTCAGTTTATTACCCCAAATCCAGCTTTACCTTGATTTTCCACCATTTGAATATTGGATTATAGGAGCTGCACTCAGAATCTGCTGTGTCTGTGTGAGCTGGACTGGCTCCGCCCACACATGCCCAATTGGAAACAGGAGGAAGTATACCCTCACGTGGCGCCATGTGCCAGAGCAGAACTTCCCAATTGTGGGAGGAGTCTAAAGGGAGGAGCCTACCTTGATTGGGATTGGCTAAACCCCCGATGACACTATAGAGGGTTTGATTTCTGATTGGAGCAACACACTTTTTAAAAACTAAAACCACCCAGGGAGAGAGAGGACACACTTTCTTACGTTGCTCCAGGTATGGGGATGATTATTACTGTTGCAAAACCATTAGAAGGTGAAATTTGCACAGTATGATCCCTTTAAAAACCGACCGTTTCCTCCTCAAATAACCACAGGCACCATCAGATCACTTTAAAAACTACAGAAATAGTTACTGAAAGATCATCACATTACAAAGTTTGAAATGGATAAAAACAATCAGACTGAGGAGCTGATCCAGACAAAGGCTGTATTTACACTACAAGTCTTGATGCTCAGATTGGATTTTCTGCCTCGGTTTTTTTTAACAGTGGTGTTATATGTACTTAAGTGACCCACATCATATTCTCGTGATTAACTTGCCTACAACATCAGAAACGTGTGTTTGTTCTTGTGGTGTTTCGATCTTTGAGCTACTTCTGAAGTAAATGTTATTCTATTTTTATTCTCTTTTTTTGTACTTATACTTACTTATTTATGTATGTCGGCTCCAGGGTAGACGGCAAAATAAGAATTTCATTCACTGTGAAACCTGGCTTTTACTGGTGATATGACAATAAAACACCTTGAACCTTGAAGTGCCAACTGTGAAGCCCCCCCCCCCCCCCCCCTCCCAAAAAAAGGAGGATGAGATATGTTTCATGCTGGTTTTGTGGCACCTGACAGCCACCGCTACAATATGCCTCACATGAGAAGTTATGTGACCTCCTCAACTACCAACCAATACGCTGGATTTCCATCTTGTTCGATCCCCATGTGTTTTTCATTTATTCACTCTACAACAAAATAAGCCAGATGTTGACAGATTTGATGACGTCAGAAACGTAATGTTAAGACAATCTGATCAGCCTGGTTACTACATACATATGTAACGTATTTACACATATGAATGAGGCTTGTATCCGATCTGAATATATCTGAATGCTTGCTTTGTTTTCCTGCTTACATTCTCTAAAAGCAGATAGAATCTGTCATATAGGAGCAAAAAAAAAGGGGAGATGGGTCATATGACACTGACCGTGTCAATGTGGCCAAAATCAGTCATTATGATGGCAAAAACTTTTATACACGGGTGAAAAATAAAAAAGCTGATGGTTTGCTTCTCAGATTGATCTGTATTTTGAATAATGTCACAGAAATCAATTTTACAACAACTTAATGAGAGCAAATCAACAGAAATGAAATGTAACGTGCCAATCGCTTCAAAGAAAAGGTGTGAAGAAGAGGAGGAGCAGCAAGTGGAAACATTGTTTAAAAAAACTAATTAAAAAAACAACCTTCCAATCTTTAAAACTACTTCCAACAATGTAAGAAAACAGACTGACGTCAGGATTTCTTGTTGGTCTTACAGGTGCAAGTTCTTACAAATGTGCATCCCATTTATTGTAAATAAACACCATGAAAATAAAAAAAAGAAATAGTGGTAAGTAAAGTAGTATAGCCATTTTCATTTTAAGGTTGCATTGTGGATGTTGTACACTGACAATTGTCTCAAGAAAGAGAAATGATGACATGTTGACAGAGTAAACAGTCGCCGTTTCAAAGTTAGATGTGTAAAAGGGGAAGGCAAACATAAGTTAGCCTCTTCCGTCTCCTTTTTGTGAACATGCTGACTTTCAATTTTCTTATTTTCTGCTAAAATATGTTTTGTTACTAATAATCGTGTTCACGTTCCAAAAAAATACATTTCATTCGTTCATACATTTTATTCAAATTTCACAATGTTTGGACGAATGATTAAGAGCAAATAATTCATGACTGTGGACTCGGGTGTCTCACCTCTCGGACAGAAACCAGGACGATGTAGCAGGAGACGATCTTGATGATGTGGATCTCCAGCAGCCACCAGATGAACAGCTGCAGCTTGTGGAAATACTCCAGGAACTTGAGGAAGAGCACCGTCAGGCGGTCGACCACCAGATGCCATTTATTCTTCAAATCTGGAGAAAGAGATGAGACGCAAACTGGAATCACTTCAGAAGACCAAAAAAAAAAAAAAAAAAAGAGTAAAGAGGTGTGATAGAAACTGTCTCCAGGTTTCACTTCATAATTAAAGTCACACATCATCTGTTAAAATCCTCTTTAAAGTCATTTAAAATCAGGCTTTATTAATCTCGTTTGGACTTTCTGAAGTCTCTGATTCAATGTGAAATAAAACTCTAAGACATTTGGTGGGACCAAAGTAGTTTTTGGACTAATTATCTTGGTCTGTTAAAGCGTATGTCACTTTGCAGGGCAAATTTAGAGCTGATAAAAATTCTTAAGAAAATCATACTGACTGCATTTTGCAATCAACTGTAGCATTTATTTCCACTCAAGGTCAACTTTGAGCTCAATTTAAACATTTCAATCAGGTACCTGCAGAGTGGAGAAGGCTCAAGACAATCAGGACATCTCTAAACTTATTTTGGAGGAAGGTAATATACCACAAGAAGAACTTTTTTCTCTATATTGCATCAGCAAGAACAAGAAAAACTGTTTGTTTTGTTTGAGGTTTTTGATACCCGGTGGGAACCGACTGCGAGAAGTCGGAAGACACATGTCCCTCGATTGTGGAAATGAGAAAAAAGCCCAGCAATGATACAGTGAGGAGGTCCGTTTTAGAGCCCGTGAAAGGGGTTGAAAACTGCATGTTTGACGCTGAGGAGGAAGATTCAGCTTTAAAAGGTTTGACAGCAGAGGAGATGGAAAAAGAAGTGGGCATAGGTGGCTGAAAGGCCCGAGTACCAGCAGAGCTGAGCAGTCTCCACCTCTATCTGGTTTCTTCTTCTTCCCATTTCTGGCAGGTTTATTCCCGTTAAAGAGGAGTTTTTTTTCTGTTTGCTCATGTGCAATAGCTGTTTTTTCTCTGTATAAGTGCCTTGGGATGACTGTGGTGCATTTGTAACAGAAATAGATTAGAGCTGAATTTAGAGCACTAATAAAATACATATATTTGAATGCTGATAGTTTGTACTTGATTTTTGAAGGAGCTGATTGTCTAGTATTTCTTTGTTTTCTGTTTTTTTGCTTTTTTTTTTTTTTTAAAGATGTGAGGACTACAGTACTTGTGAAGAACTCATATTTGTGGCGGTTTTGCAGAGTTTAACATTCCCTTGAGCCCCTGCAGGCTGGTAAACAATGCAGCGAATGAGTTCCTCCTTTCGGGTTTATGACAGAACGACGTCGTGAGAAGCCAGAATTGTTTTTTCATCTGGACACCAGAGAGAAAAACTTCTTGCTTCTTGTGGAGCATGCCGAGGCGTCTGAGAAATGGTTGAAATAAGTGATTGGAATTGACTGGATGAGGTCAACATTTGCAAGACATCAAAATACTGAGCATTGATTTGAGACAAACGTTACCCCACCAGTGCAGTCAGATTGTAAAGGACCTCTGAGGTCCTCGAGGGCAGAGGCAGCAGACAAGGTTAGAGATCAGGACATCACAGGTTTGAATCCCACAGCAGTCAGGTCACCCTTTTAGGTTCGACCTTTGACCCTCATTGGCTCATGAATTGTCCTAATGTGGCCACACCTTCGCATTCTAGAAACAGGATGTTCAATGTGAAGTAAAGGAATTGCCCCTAGGGGATCAATACAGCAGGATTAGTTGAGTTGAAACACAGGCTCACTCTGACGACCACTGTCTATGAGCACAGTCTGCAGTAGAGGCCTTCTACACAAGTTATCAAGCAAAATGTGACAACAGTCCAGAGATTTTGATCAACAATGGGTCACGACAGTGTTTCTGGTGTGAAGCAACATAAATTGCTATTCAAACAATGTCTCTTTGAAAAAGATCTTCACGCTTCAGTGAGACGAAGCATGTTCATGAATCACACACTGCATTCGTCACTACAACCTGGATCCACGGTGGAAGAGTCCGTCTGCAGGACTGACCTGAATTCACCAACACAGCCACTACAAGTACCAACCTTTAGAAGACATGCAGATTTATGTTTAATTTACATGCTTTCCAGAATAAATCAATGCATCTGGGTTTTATTCACCTTCTGTTCACAAGGACTCTTAGGAATCAAGGTTGTTCGTATTAACAAGGAAATTCTACACTGTTGAATTAATTACCTGAGTATGAGGACTTCACATATAGTTTTATATTCTCATGAAGGATATAAAACCTCCAGCTGTGCTGAGCTACAAAAGCCAGATTTTCTCAGGTCCTAATAGAGACCTCATTGTTTGTACTCAAAGGTCTGAGCAGCCCACTGCTCTCCATAAACCCAGAGGCTCTGCAGACGGGTGTTTTATCATCCACTTTATTTTCTGCATATGTAAAGTACAATTTAATTTAAGACCATCTTAAATGTTGGTATAAATATGCTAATGGTGCAGCTTCGGCTGGGCAGTGAAAGTGAGTACGAGTTGTGTCACAAATAAAATAACTAAAGATAAATCTTGTCAAAAATCTGCAAATAACAAAAGTTTGGTTTTTTTCACCTCCTAGCACAGTGGTTAATGACTGGCTGGAGAACCCAGGTGGGGGGGGGAGGAAATAAAGAAGGAATAAAGAGAGGAACGAGAGAGTGAGACAGTGAGGAAAGAGAGTTAATACGAATGAGTGACAGAGAGAAAGAGAGCAAAAGAGGGAAATAGAGACAGTGACAATGAGGGAAAGAGAGAGAGCAATAGAGAAGGAGAGGGATAAAGCCACAGTGTCGTTACAAACCAACATGTGATTTTCACCTGCAATGAGTTGAATGAATCACAGGAAAAGTTGCATGAATTTCAAACCTTTTTGAAGGAGGGAATATCAGTGATAACAGACACATGACTATCACAAGCTCCAGAAACTCAATATTTCACCTGGTGAACGTTCAGCGAATCAAGTGTGCAAATGGAGAGGAATTCATGTGAAGTCCAGATGAATTTGTCAACATTCTGCACAGATTTGTGCAACAATTCTGTGCAACCAGTTCAGTGTGATTCCAAGTGAAGACGGTCATGGATTTGCTTTGGAAGTTTTCCAACTTGTTGTTTCAGACCGGTCAGATTCAGGCTGTCGCGTTTCGCGGAAACATCATCTAAGTCTTATAAGTTTTAAGTGACTGGAACAAACATCATCAACAACTAAGTGGAGCAATAGAAATATCTTAAAGCAGCTTTTAGCTGTTTTGGTACTTTATTTATTTCTGTCTTTATGTATTTCCTTAAACTTTACTCGATGAAAATCAACTTGTTTTCCTTTTATTTTGGTTGGTATTTAAGAAGAATCACGGAGTCAATCCCAGCTAAGATTTTCACCTAAATGAGCAGAAACGTATTGAAGAGACAAACCACTTCATGCATTCATCAGTTCATATGGGAAAAGACTAAAAGAGATGAAAAAGATCTGAGTAACAACAGATCAGTCATGTTTCTCTGCAGTGTGCATGTTTAAAAGTGGAAGCAAAGTTTGATTCATCGCGATTAAAGCACATAAACTGCGAGATTACCTGATTGAGCAGCAGGGGTTCATTGGCATAGAAACATTATCATTGTCTCCTTCAAACACAATTATCATGTCAGTGTGTCGGCAGTCCAACTTGACCAGTGGTTCCTGATCTAAAGACCCCTGAAGGGACTCCAGAGTCGACATGCTGGTCAGAAATATCTTTTCAAGTCTGCTTTGTTCTGTACATTTCAAGCACCTGGTCTGGCGCTGTACAATTAGGCCGTCAACCATGAGTTTGTTTGGTCGAGACCATTGTTTCTGAGCGGTTCTAACTGGGCCCTCCTGCCTTGCTGCTCAGACCCTAAAGTAGAGAAGTGTATTTGTGCCATTAGTCGGTCAAGACTGAACCTCAAGTCTGAACGCCAGAGCTCACAAGAGGTTTGCACATTATGTTTTCTAAAACCTAGAGCAGACATGAACAGCTCACTGGGTCCTGGAGGAGTCCCACAGGGAGTGTCACCATGTCTCCGGTGTGGTGCTCCACACCTGAGGTCTGCTCTCCCTGAGGTCTGTATCTACCCGAGGTCTGCATCTACCCGAGGTCTGCATCTACCCGAGGTCTGCATCTACCCGAGGTCTGCATCTACCCGAGGTCTGCATGTACCCGAGGTCTGCATGTACCCGAGGTCTGTATGTACCCGAGGTCTGCATGTACCCGAGGTCTGCATGTACCCGAGGTCTGCATGTACCCGAGGTCTGCATGTACCCGAGGTCTGCATGTACCCGAGGTCTGTATGTACCCGAGGTCTGTATGTACCCGAGGTCTGTATGTACCCGAGGTCTGTATGTACCCGAGGTCTGTATGTACCCGAGGTCTGTATGTACCCGAGGTCTGTATGTACCCGAGGTCTGTATCTACCCGAGGTCTGTATGTACCCGAGGTCTGTATGTACCCGAGGTCTGTATGTACCCGAGGTCTGTATGTACCCGAGGTCTGTATGTACCCGAGGTCTGTATCTACCCGAGGTCTGTATGTACCCGAGGTCTGTATGTACCCGAGGTCTGTATCTACCCGAGGTCTGTATCCACCCGAGGTCTGTATCCACCCGAGGTCTGTATCCACCCGAGGTCTGTATGTACCCGAGGTCTGTATGTACCCGAGGTCTGTATGTACCCGAGGTCTGTATGTACCCGAGGTCTGTATCTACCCGAGGTCTGTATGTACCCGAGGTCTGTATGTACCCGAGGTCTGTATGTACCCGAGGTCTGTATGTACCCGAGGTCTGTATGTACCCGAGGTCTGTATGTACCCGAGGTCTGTATGTACCCGAGGTCTGTATGTACCCGAGGTCTGTATGTACCCGAGGTCTGTATGTACCCGAGGTCTGTATCTACCCGAGGTCTGTATCTACCCGAGGTCTGCATGTACCCGAGGTCTGTATCCACCCGAGGTCTGTATGTACCCGAGGTCTGTATGTACCCGAGGTCTGTATGTACCTGAGGTCTGCTCAGTGCTGGGCTCTGGCTCCGTCACTGCACTGCGGTGGCTCTCCTCAGTGCTGGACTGCCGATGGTCCGACAGACTTTTGGACTTCTCTCTGGTCACGTCGGTGTCGTCCATCACCACCACCAGAGCCTGGTCCTTCTTCTCCTTCTCCGTGTCTGTGCCCCACCCCCCCTGCTCCTCCTGGTCCTCCAGCTCCTCCTCCCTCCTGGACAGCGCCGTGTCCACAGAGCAGGCGCTGAGCATGGTGAGGTCGGCCAGGCTGCCATCCTGGTGCACCAGCCTGAAGACACCACAGCTAGTTATTACTGGACAGGACCCTGGTTGCACGCAGACACTCACACAAAACTCTATTCATATACTTATGAGGACTTTTAATGACTTTTCACATCTGGCTAAATGGTGTCAGGGACTCTTCTTTTGGTTTAAAATCCATTGTTGAATCTAGTAAAACTCAGGAAACACGTTTTCCCTATTTGATTTTGAATAGAAACAATCACCCTTTCTCCGAGTTATTTCATTTCCTTCCAATAACACTGTAAACTAGAGGAAACATCCTTCACTTTCAATTTAGATGCAGTAATCCAAAATTTAACACACATTCATAGGGGTGGACAAACCCAGAATTTTATGTGAAATTATTAGGAAAAAAAAATGTGTGGCAGAAAGCAGTAAAAAACTGAACAACAGATTGCTTCTGTGTATTAGGATGAAGAAACCCCCCATAGACCATCAACTACACTGAGCTTTCCCAGCATCCCACCTGGACCTCCAAATGTTTTCCACATTGTAAAATATAATTATTAGTGGCTGCTGAGCTTCAGAGAAGATCACAACATCAGGCACCTTGATCTACTATTATGAAATAATGGTCATTTTTTTTCTGGTTTAATAGTTAAAACTGTCTTTATTCAATTAGAAGGTTGCAGGTTTGATTCCCTACCTGTTTAAGTGTCCTTGAGTTAGATGCTAAACCTGCACCCAATGGAAGGACTAGGTGCCTTGTGTGATTGGATGAATGTGATTAACAAGATAAAGCGCTTTGGTGATTGCTCAAGTGGTGGAAAAATATCATACAAGTAAAATCCATTTACCTTTTATTGCACTAAAATCCATTAAATCTTTAAAATGTATTAATTAGGGCACTGCTCGCCCTGTCAAATATGATTTTTTTTTTTTTTTTTTTATAATTATAATGTGATTCTGAAATCTGTGTCTGGAATCAATTAGTGACTTTAGCAACTTTATCCAGAAGACGACTGGTTCTAGCTTGTGGAGCTCAAATCCCCTGTGTCCTCGAAACGCATCACAGCTCTGATTGAAGCTGGACGCTGCTATTGGGTTAAAGTGTTGAGTGACAGTATCATCAGCCAATCAGATTTTGATGTGTTATTGACTGAATGTCTTAGGGTCTTAGGGCCAGCAGAGTTCCGAGCACTGGCCTTGGTGTCGTCATTGAAATGAGCTTGACTGATTGGCCCATGGGCAGGTGGTGATGACGCTCTGTTATTATCTGCTATTCTGGAGTGATGGTGGCTAATTTAACAGCAAGATCGATAATGCGATAGTGGACCTGGTTCAGGGTCTTTATCAAGGTGCTGTTTGCAGAAGAAATTGAAATTATGAGTAGAAGAAGACCAACACCAGAAATGGATGAGCTAACTCAGACCAACAAAGACTTTGTGCAGTAGCTTGGCTGCTTTGTTTCGTTTTCCGCCTTTCCACTCATTCACCATGTGAAAGTGGAGGAGCTTCCTTGTTTGCTCTGGTCCCTGTTTTCCAAACACCCATATTAGAAGACTTTGGAACTCTACAGTGTAATAATAAAATGTTATAAACACGGTCTCTACCAAACAAATACACACGGAAGCTACATACGGCAGACGGCAGCGCTACTGCTGCTCTTAGTAGTATAAAACACTTTATATAAATTTAGAAGCGTATATATGTGAAATGCGAGTCCTTCGGCGCCATGTCCTCCTACCCCTCTGTTTAAAGTGTGCATCTGTAAAAGCTTTGTTTAGAGGGGTGAGGGGAGAAATGAGATGCAGCCTTAAAGTCCTAGTGAAATGAAAATTCGACCTCCAAAACACTCTGGCTGTCGCTACTAGGGACATTTTTTATGCTAACTGGTCCAAGGGTAAAATGTTAAAACACGGCAATCTGCGAGAAAATAGCAGATAAACAGCGCTATTTCCGCTGCTGGGCGGAGCTTCTGACAATAATAGAGTGACATCACTAGTTGTGCACACGCCCAAGTTGTGTTTACATTATGGAGGATCAGAGTTTTGACGACGAAGAGGCTGAATTTAACGATATTTCATCATCATCATCGGGCATTTCAAACCCAGTGATTGATGAAGACACAGAATGCTCGTTCTGCCATTGGTGACCCCGTTTTGAACACGTTTGAGGAAGCAGAAGACTGTTCGTCCTCGCCTCAGCAGCCGGCAGTTTTCACCGCGGCTTTGAGGCTCCTGACTTTTGGAAGAACGACCCGGCTTCCTGGATCATGTCGAAGCGCTTTTCCGACTGCGCGGAATCACCGAAGATGAGTCCAGGTATTACTTGATCGTCTACTAGCCGCCCGAGCTAGCGGCTCCCGCTAGCCGTGCTCCTTTTCTCCTCTCTGGTCTCTTCCAGGCTCAATCTTTCGTCAAGGCTCATAAAACGCTGACTATAACTTCAAAACACTGTAAAAACTTTGATATTTAAGAGGGAAACAACGCAAGCCAATGTAAACACAACAGATGGAGATCTGCACAACTCTTGACGTCACGCTCACGAAGAAGGATTCCCCCGACTTCCTCGGCTGGAGATTCAAAATTCAAATAACTTTGTTATGCGACAACAGTGGTGGGGCAGAGTCGGACGAACCTTACAAGTAGTAGCCCAGCTATCGTTTTTTGCAAAGTAGTGTTTTACATTTCACTAGGCCTTTAATCTACAAGTGATGGTGAAGTGCTAGTATTTTTTCTTTTTTTTTTTACCTTCTCTGAATTACATTGGTGCTGCTATTGGTACTTGGTGCTGTTTTTTGATTGTAAAGTGGTGTTTCCCATACACATTGACAGAGCGCGCCTGCATGACGGGTGTGTGCGAGACCCCGCCCCTCGTGCAAACCTGTTGGAAACACTGGAAGATGATCTGATGGCGAAGCTGCACAGTGGTGTCTTGATGTGTTGTGGTTGTTGGTGTGGATTAAGTACTGATGCATAGTAGTGGCCTTACGTTGGATTACGATTGTGTATTTACTGTAGGACATACTGTGTGGCGCTGGCTCTGACTGAAACACCACCGCACGCTATTGGTTACCCATAATCCATGTATACAGAAAACTGAACAATTTACAGAAATTAGAAACTCCTACACATCCAACTAATTTGATGATGCAAAAAAAAAAGTGCAATTTAAGGTGGAGTCCTTGATGTGAAGAGAAAGAGCTTCTGCACATCCGTCACTACTGTTTACACCCATCAGTCAGACATTATTCTGCACTGATGCTCATCTCTGAGTTTATTAGAGGGAAACTAGCTGGAACAGCACAGTGTTGTTAAAGAGCTGCTAAACCTACGAAAGATTATGACAAATCATCACTTCCGTTACCTGAGTCTTTGCTGCTAATGCTGAAGTTTAGCTAAATGCTAATGTAGTGTGGTGATGTGATAATTTCTTTTTGAAGAATCGGACCAGTTTTTCTCCAACAAAAAAAACCCAACTAGTCTAAATAACTAAATAATTGAATATTAACTCTATTATCTTATCATATTACTTTGTCTACAATTCATTTAAAGACGGATATCGAATTAGATTTTACTTGATAGATGGGTTACATTTTTCATTTCACATTGTGGTACAATTTACTGACATCAGTTTATTTCTATTATATTCCTGCAATGTGATTGTTTTTTTTAATTCTCATTTCATTTCTGCCCTTTTTTGCTCAAAGATAAGAATTAAAATAAGATGTCCTTTACTCTTCTGTTTAAACAAATTGTTCCGTTAATTTATAGTTGTGTATTTCTGTCATTTTAATATTGCTAATTATTTATTTTTTTCACCATTGCCTGTTGAGCTGCTTGGAAAGTTTTGTGAAAAGTTCAACTTTTTTCTAACCATCACAGCTTCGGTGGTCAATCCACCTTGTTAAATTTTTTTCTTTCTGTTGTGACTCTTGTAAAAAAAACATTTTGAATTGGAGTTTTTATTCGAGACCCTTAAAGCCCCGTTTCCACCGCAAAACCGTGGCGGAACGGAGCGATACGGCAATGCATAACCAGAGCCAAATCCGGTTCCCGTTTCCACCGCAGAAAGGAGCTTAAAACGTGACTTAAGAGCTCCGCAGATATGTGACATTACAACAGTCGTCTTAGCCTGGCGGCAGATCTAGATCTTATGAATCCTCTATTGTTGTTTACATCCTCCACTTTACACTTGTTGTTTAGTTAACTTTTATTTTTTGCAGCCGCAGAGCTGCAGCCGCAACTTCCGCGAATGCTCCGGCGACTTGCCCCGCACCCGAGCGCACCCTGGTTGGCTGCGGCACAGAGCTTGCGCTGGTGCACAGCTCCGGGACACCGGAGCCTTTAGCTTTCTGTTCAAACGCAGGAGCAGCCACTCCGGTGCTGATCGCACTCCTGCAGCCCCGCGCCGGAACACGGCTGCTCCGAGCGTCTCGTATCGCGTCCGCGGTCCGTTCCTGCAGCGGTGACGCAGCGGTGCTGACCGCGGTTGAACAGAACGCTGACCGCTGCTGCATCGCGTTTGAACAGAAACCACAGACGCAATGCAGAGACAGACCCGGAGCGCACACCCCCTGCTCAAACTCAGACCCGTTCCATGGTCCCGGGTACCCCGACGGGGGGGTAGCGAAAAAGCGACCGCCTTTGGAGCGGTTTGGAGCAGTTGTTTCCGCATTCCTGACATGAAAACGCGACCCGTAACGGACTATCCCTGCACTTTTTGTGCGGTGGAAACGGGGCTTTTGTCTGCAACCTGCGGCTCAAGAGCCATATGTGGCTCTATGGCCCTTCTGTAATGGATCCCTGAAGCTTTCAGAAAATTATACCAAAATAAACATTTTATGTTGGTTTCATTTTATTTAAACACGCAGTCATTTTCAAAATGACATTTAACACTTGGCTAAGAAGGGCTTTTAAAAAAAGACAAGTAAAATAGCTAAACATTTGAAAAATAGCTGAAAACAAGAAATTAGGGGAAGAAACTGTCAAAAACTAATTTAGGAAAAAAACAACCTAAAATGACAAGGATTTGCAAAAGAACAACACAAGCATAAATATGGGGGGCACACACTAAACTCATTTTAAAAAGTGCCAAAACAGCAAAAATTTCTAAATTGCGTAAAAAAAAAATAAATTTCAGAAAAAGAAGGATAAAATCTTTAAAATCAGGTACAAAAACAGCTGAAAATGTAATTAAATGTTTACCAACCGAAATCTGAATGGAAATTTCACTTATGCAACAGTTTGTGTTTGGATATCAAAATGATAAATGAAACTTTAAGCGCCATCGAACCTCTCAGTTTAAAGCTTCAACATGTTTTGCAGCGCCTGGTAAATTCGATTCGGTGGAAAGTGATAGAAACGGCTCTTTTGGTCATAAAGGTTGCAGACCTCTACCCTAAACTAGGGGGGGTGGATAAAATTAGAATTTGCATGTAACAGGTTTAAATTGACCTTATTTATATACAAATCACATATATAATATCATTTTTAGATTTTCAGGTTGCTACTGCCTGCTACTGGCCATATAAGGAAAACCGCGTTTTGGGCGAATTTCTCGAATTTTGCCACTTTTGAGATTTAATGGCTCAACAGTAACGTATCATATATTACATTCACACATTTGTCATGCTAATCAATGTTTTATTTGTTTATTTTAGGTAGTCTGAGAAGTAGCCAAGTTTTCAGAATATTTGCCACTGTGGGACGAAAGAGAACAATGCTAACACCAGAACAATTTGGCAACAACCTCAAGATAGTTTTGGGGAAAACAACTGACAGATCCACTGTTACCTTGACAGAATTCCGTGCCGCGATGGAAAGACTGTCTGTTCAGCCATTATAATCATTAATAATGTGCATGCTATTGATTTTTTTTTGGTGTGTTCTAGTATAAACCATACCTTTTAGTTCATAAATAAACAAAATAAAACAAGTAATCACTATATTTGTACACAATGTTGAGACAGAGTCATTGTCCATTATCATATATAGCTGAAAAAAGCGTGCAAAAGTGTGATATACGCAGTACATCAAAACATGCCAGTAGCAGGCAGTAGCAGAACCAAAATTGAAAATGCAGGTTACTTGTGTGTTTTATATATAAATAAGGTCAAAATAAACCTGTTACACGAAGGTTTTGGGAAAAAAGGTCATTTATCCACCCCCCCTACCTAAACAGTCGACGGACCAGCTGGAACTGAACCCGACATGTTCTGGTTCCTAATTTCACCTGAATTTCTCTTGGAGATTATTAAAGTATTTATCTATCTATCATCTTAGCACAGGCAAAGAAATCCACAATTCTACAGTTCTTTTTCAAACCCTTCTGTCCTCATAGGTATATAAATAGTGCAAACGCTCACACACACACATCGTCCAGGTCATTGACAATAGGATCCGATGCAAACGTTGGGATGGGAGTCATTTCTTTTCTTTCCGTTTCTCCGCTAACTGAACAGCAGAGCAAATGTTTCATCAGGCATTGTGGTCCAAAAGCAGTGCACATTCCTTCTGCATTCCTGAAACAATCCGTGGAGGTTTTTATAGTGTCTCTCCTTGCAGCAGATAAATAACAACCGAAGGGAAGCATTAACCCTTTCACGTCTGCTCAGGCAATGGAGACAAAGTTTGGGTTTGGCTTGCACGAACTGGCTGCATATCAAAGCAAGCATTTCTCCGTCCAGTGCTCACACTTACTTGCTCGGTTGATTGGGAATTTTTTCTTTGATGCTGCTCAGAACAATAAAGTTACACAGAAGTACAAAATAAACAGTGTGGAGATAAACTGACAAAGGAAGCCTGAAATCTAAACGCACGTCAAGAACGATCCATTTCGGCGCAATGGAATTTGCAAAAACTTGCCACTGGACCCAAGTGTTTTATGGGAGGAGGAAGGGTGATTTCTGGGAGGGAATGTGAGAAAAAAAAGAATTCCTGGAGGGTAAAACATGCTGGACTAAACAGTTGTCTATGCAAAAAAGACAGGTTGTCTTTGGAAAAGGTTCAAAGAAAAAAAAATCCAGACTGGAGGAGGCTTCAGGCAAAAACACAAAAACACACAAAGGCCAATCGTGTCACGTAGATAGAATACCTGAACACGTTCAGAGGATTGTCAATGTAAACACAATCATTGTCTTAAAGCACAGGGTGAAAGGACAGAGTCAGTATGGGGACGACAGGAGGAAGACGCCGACAGTCGGAGGTGAGGTGAGGCTGTGATGGATGCCACAGAAAGCGAGCAGATACCCACCTATTCATGATCAAATAGACACGCCCATTGACTTTAGCATGGCTGTGATGGAGGAGAGATGGCAGCGGGTCACAGAGGGAAGCAGAGGGAAGACGAGCTGAGCAAGCAGCCGTGAAAAGAGTCACAACAACACCACAGTGAAGCACGCACGCACGCACGCACGCACGCACGCACGCACGCACACACACACACACACACACACACACACACACACACACACACACACACACACACACACACACACACACACACACACACACACACACACACACACACACACACACACACACACACACACACACACACACACACACACACACACACACACCCACCCGAGGTCTAACATGCAAACACCAGTGTCACTGAGTGAAAGAGTGTAGAATGAAAAAGGTGGGGGAAAAAGGAGTCAAACTCGATTTAGTTCAGTGGCCATATTCAGCCCAATGTCATCTCGAGTGGGCCATAAAATAGTGCCTTAATAACCTTTAAATTTAAACTTTTGTATGCGATTATCCGTGATGAAAATGTCCATATTTTCACAAAACAAAACAATTGCTATGAGAAGATGACATGAAGCCAATAGTAATGAAACCTTGTGGTTCAAAATGCAGTGAAATATACAAAAAATGTACAATCGCCCCCCGTCAGCATGGCTTTAAGGCTAATGCTGGTTTGCTAGCATTTATGGCAGCATCACTGATTTCTCAGCATTGTGTTGTGTTGCTACTCTTAAGAAATGTGTTAAAAGAAATCACTGTTTTCTGAAATTGTTTTTACAGTTTACTTGTTGGCTTGGCGAACCTCTTGCAAGACCAAGGCCCAGAAACACTTCTGGTTTAGATTGTTTTTTAAACCATTAGAGGGATATCAACATACACAATAGACACATCATGAAAGACCGATGATGTTTTAATGAGCATTCACTGTGCGTTCATGTTCTGCAAAGGTCGTGAAAGATAGTAAAAAGAATAAGGAATGAAAACTGCATGGCTAAATCAGTAAGGAATGTGAAATGATTGACAGGGATGATTTTTTTTGCCAAAGATCAGAAGCATAAAAATTCAAGAAAAATGGTAAAACAAACAAAATAAACCCCAAAAAAAGCTGCAGATGCAGATGTAATGAAAAAAAAAGTCCCATAATATAGTTACTTCAATATTCAACAGTTTTGTATGTGTGTGTGCTGTTGTGCAGCTCTCCTGAGGGAGCAAGGTGCTGATTGGTCAGTCGGTCAGTCAAGGTGACGCCTCACCTGTAGATGGTGCTCTCCTCTTTGGCCACCACGGCCTGGAGGTCAGTGAGCTGCAGGAAGCGGTCGTGGAAGTAGTGCAGGTGTAGGATACAGACCAGCAGGAAGGAGGTGGGGATGAAGATCCTGGTGAAGAGCATGGGCACGGTGAAGCGCTCCAGGCCCAGGTCCTTCAGGCTGCAGCGCAAAACACACGAGAAGAGAAGGTCTGAGTTCCTCTTAATCGCCAAATCCAAACACCTCTTAACATCAACGGGGTGGAACCCTCAAGAAAAATATTCAATCATTTCTCTTCAGACTTTTTTCATAATATTAACAATTGTTATGTAAAAATCGATCATTAGATGACTTCTACTTAAGCAGAAAGCTTAAGTCGAAAGGGAAAGGACACTACAACCTGTATTTGCTGGGATTGGATAAATAGAGCGTAAATTATTATCAGTTTGTTCTTGCAGTCTGTCTGTTGGTGGTCTACCTGAACTGTTATCTTGCTGTTGTCATCAAATCTCTCCAATTCATTCTTTTAAATACAAGTGATTTCTTGTTTCCTGACTCATGGTATCAAAGTTACTTTGCTCCTCTGAATCAGTGAGCTTCTTCCATGTTTCTGCAGGTTTTCTATGAGGATTCAACACATTTAAGTAAACCAAAAATTCTAAGGTCTTGTATTGTGTGAATTGACTTTTATTTGACTTATATTTTCTAAAAGACGCTCAGAGGCCAGTTAATCGTGACCCTCAGGCTGTGCAATGTCCAGGTCTGAAGTCAGTGGCGGCACCAGAGATTTTTTTCCTGCTGGTGTTTTTGGGGAGCTCCATCATTCAGTGACGGTACTGTTGGGGATCTGTAGTTAACTTCCGACTGTTGCTCCAACAATATGCACACACCACGTCGTGCACGTAACAGTCGCACACACTGAAAAAGCTCCGCTATTTAAAACAACATGTTGCAACACAAAACGCAAGATATGTATCCAGAGTGATAAAGATGAAAGGTTTATCTGCCACTTAAACACACCACTGAATGTGAACTTTAGCAAGAATTTCACTGATGGAGCTTCAACAGCAGCAGGAAGCAAAACACATAGCAAGTTTTCATTTAGGCCTCACAAAGACACTGACTGCTGCCGGCAGTCACCAAAACATCCACTGAAAGAAAAATACACTGCTCAAAGAAATAAAGGGAACACTAAAATAACACACCCTAGATCTGAATGAATGAAATATTCCTATTAAATACTTTGTAAATCAAACTCATTAACCCATGGAGGTCTGGATTTGGAGTCACACTCAAAATTAAAGTGGAAAAACACTACAGGCTGATCCGACTTTGATGTAATGTCCTTAAAACAAGTCAAAATGAGGCTCAGTAGTGTGTGTGGCCTCCACGTGCCTGTAGGACCTCCCTACAATGCTCCTGATGAGGTGGACCATGGTCTCCTGAGGGATCTCCTCCCAGACCTGGACTAAAGCATCTGCCAACTCCTGGACAGTCTGTGGTGCAACGTAGCATTGGTGGGTGGAGCGAGTCATGATGTCCCAGATGTGTTCAACTGGATTCAGGTCTGGGACTGGGCGGGCCGGTCCGTAGCATCAATGCCTTCATCTTGCAGGAACTGCTGACACTCCAGCCACATGAGGTCCAGCATGGTCTTGCATTAGGAGGAACCCAGGGCCAACCGCACCAGCATATGGTCTCACAAGGGGTCTGAGGATCTCATCTCGGTACCTAATGGCAGTCAGGCTACCTCTGGCGAGCACATGGAGGGCTGTGCGGCCCCCCAGAGAAATGACCCCCCACACCATTACTGACCCACTGCCAAAGCGGTCATGCTGGAGGATGTTGCTGCAGCAGAACGTTCTCCACGGCGTCTCCAGACTCTGTCACGTCTGTCACATGTGCTCAGTGTGAACCTGCTTTCATCCGTGAAGATCACAGGGCACCAATGGCGAATTTGCCAAACATTCTGCACGGTGTTGGGCTGTAAGCACAACCCCCACCTGTGGACGTGGGGCCCTCATACCACCCTCATGGAGTCTGTTTCTGACCGTTTGAGCAGACACATGCATATTTGTGGCCTGCTGGAGGTCATTTTGCAGCTCTGCCAGCGCCTCCATGCTCTGGACACTACGGTGACAGACACAGCAAACCTTCTTGCCACAGCTCGTATTGATGTGCCATCCTGGATGAGCTGCACTACCTGAGCCACTTGTGTGGGTTGTAGACTCCGTCTCATGCTACCACTAGAGTGAAGCACCGCCAGCATTCAAAAGTGACCAAAACATCAACCAGAAAGCAGAGGAACTGAGAAGTGGTCTGTGGTCACCACCTGCAGAACCACTCCTTTATTGGGGGGGTCTTGCTAATTGCCTATAATTTCCACCTGTTGTCTATACCATTTGCACAACAGCATGTGAAACTGATTGTCAATCAGTGTTGCTTCCTAAGTGACAGTTTGATTTCACAGAAGTGTGATTGACTTCTGTGTGTTGTTTAAGTGTTCCCTTTATTTTTTTGAGCAGTGTATTTGGTTCAATGGATCTAATGACATTAATAAACACTGTATAGAGAGAACCAGGAGTCAGAATAAAACGATAGGTCGGTTGCTGTGGTTTAGAGTGAAGACATCAGTGATTTTGTCCTTTTTTTTTTTGCAAAAAGTTTTACTTCAGGGGCCACATACAGTCCAGTTTCATCTTAAGTGGGCTGGACCAAGTGATCTTAAGTGGGCTGGACCAGTAAAATATTGCTATAATAGTTTTTCCCAATTACTGTAATTGGATTAAACCATCTAGAATTTTCAAGATCAAACATTTACTCCAGAAATGTATTACAATGTCATATCAAGTACATGTTCCCAACAGACGCACACCCTGCAGCTTGCATTAGCACACTGCTCCTCTATATGGGAACATATAGAGGCGCACTACATGGGAACTGTGTGTGTGTGTGTGTGTGTGTGTGTGTGTGTGTGTGTGTGTGTGTGTGTGTGTGTGTGTGTGTCCTGACCGCTGCTTGTCCATGTGCAGTGCTCTTGACCAGAAGTTCTCGGAACCCGTGAACTGGAAGGTATAGACGAGAACAAGGACCAGCATGGTGTACATCACCACCGACATCCAGAAGTACTTCAGTATTCGCCTCCAGCGCTCGTAGTGCACCTACACAGAGGAGTGGAGCAATTACAATACCTGTGATTTCGCTGCTCGTGTAACATCTGGCATTAGCAGGCGAGAGCTTGTTAATTAAAGATGGTTCACAGGGGGCCTTTGGATCTAGGTGATTTTCCAGTTTGTTTGTGGCAGCGGTCATAAACAAGCGGAGAATATGTTTTTTTGTCATGAGCCTGCGGTACACACACTTTATGACCGTCAGGTCACTGGAAAATCAAATTGGGACCTTTACAGCACGTGACTCATATACTTTGTTGGGACGACACACACAAAACCACATTGAGTTATCATATTTTTACCTGACACATTATACTGAGGACACACTTCAGTTTTAACAGACACATAATATAATAGTAATAAAATAGTAATAGTAATAAAATACACATAATATGTACCATAGATTATAAACCTGCCTTGATGTGAATATCTATGAGTTTTATGACATCAGAGCAGTCATTATGATTATCAACTTTTGTACTAATGTAGAGAATTTAAAAGAGAGAAACTTCAGTGTCTAACTCTAATCAGTTACCTGATAAAGCGCCACACAGGAGAGGAACATCATCATGTAGATGATCTTGTACATGACGATGGTTCCCTCGAAGCTGACGAAGAAGAACATGCCACTGCAGATGTAGATCCAGTATTTGACCAGCAGCGCCATCACCAGTTTCCCCAGAACCTGCATGACGTCCGGCTCCCCCCTGTCCTCAGGCTCCTCCTCCTCTATAGAAACAGTTTTCAGCGTTTCACATCATTTTCATGGCACTTTTATTTGTGTGTGTAGACGTGAAGACAATGCAGCTTCTGTATCCACAATCCACACTCACAAACAAGCTCGTCAACTCCTGTTGTCAGACTGCTGGTCGACTGGGTTTTCATGAAAACATTCACAGAATGCAGATTCTTTAGGTCAGAAGTCAACATGGAGCCAGCTTCCAACTTTCAGTTTAAACTGTCTAATTTCATGGTTAAACCTTTTCTATCTAATTAAGCTCACAGGCTGGTTCAGGACACCCGGGACCATTTTCTAGTGAAGCTGCTGTAGGTTTACACTACAGGGAGGCCTTTATTATTCTGAGCTTTCCATCCTCATGAGGAATAATTGGATCTTCTCAAAAAATCTGGAGATGTATTGAGATGATTATTTTGTTATTGGCAGAAAATTTAGAAATTGATTAAAAAATACTGACTAAAATAACCACTGATTTCAACCAAGGTGAGCAAAAGATCATGTCAGAATGTACAACACATGAAACCCTGAAGCTCCAGAGGCAGTGCATCAAACACATGCTTGTGTAGAAGAGGACAGCACGTTATTACAATATGGATGACTACATCATGACTCCTGGTCTGATTCACCTACATTTCTGCTGTGACATTCAATCAGGATAGTCACATTTCAGAGCAAGCAACAAGAAAGCATGGAAACATTTGTTAATGATGTGAGAGCTTGTTCGGCACCTTATTGCCAGAAGCAAGCTGAACATGGACGTCATTCAATAAGCAGCAGTGTATTGTTGTGATGTCGATGTTGAATCAACTTAGCTTTGCATCTTAATGAGCCTATCAAATGTGTTTATTTGTTACACTCTTTAATAAAGTGCTATTGAAGTGATCATCGGCCTCCATTGCAACAAGAAACACATCCAACGGAGCTTATTTGGATAGAGTAAAGTAACAGAAGAGAGTAGCCGACCCAGGTTATACTTAAATTACTGTTCTTCTCTATTGGCTGTTATATTGCCAAACAAAACTAAATGGCAGTGTTGGTTCTGTTGCTAAAACCGGAAGAGACTATGAGCTTGCCCTTCTTCTCCTCCTCCACGTGAACATCCGACAGTCCGGCACGGTCTTCCTTGAGTTTTTCTTGTTTCTCGGTGAGCGTCTGTCTCAGCAGCAACCAGAAGCTCAGCAGACACAGAACCTACACACAAAATAAAGTGCTTACTCACACACGACTGGCCAGGAAGAAAATATGAACCGTTGTTTGAGACAGTTTACTTTGGCTGTCTGACCGCAACTAAATACACTGTACATCAGTGGCAGTTCAGTGGCTGCTAGTGTCTCTAAACATGTCAGAACAACAGAAACCGGAGCTTCTTCTCACAGTTCTCCTAACCTATGGCCCTCCATTTCTTCATTATGTTTAGAGGTCAGCTCACAGCTGTCACATTTGGTGCAGTTACAACAAATAAATCTTATGAATTATATTATTGGAAGAGTAGATGTTGTGTTCTTGTAATCCTGATGTGAGCAGAATGAATAAAAATTACTATGTTTGCAGAGGTGAAGTTCAATTCAAGTCTGATGCCAGTATGAAGTCAGCTCATAAGAGATGACACGAGAAACTGTGAAAGATCTGTTTCCTTGCAGTTTGTTATAACTGATGTGCACAGCAGAGGAATACCTGCAGCTGTTTCGACTTCTTTATATGCTTTATAGCAAGGACCGTCAATTAATTCAGCCAAAAACTGGCAAAGCTGTGGAAGGGTGAGTCGCAAACGACCTAATTCTACTCATTACCACATGTGGTATGAAAATAGCATATTCCTGCATGCCTTTATTCTATCTTCAAATATAAAAGATGAAATCTGTAAACAGAGAGAAGACTGGTGAAGCTTCACTTGAACAAAGTCAAACTGTTATTTGATTCATGTGGTTAGTTTATAGGCTGTTTGAAAGTTTTGTAGGCAGGAAATAATCCATCAGTGATGCAACTTCCATTAAGATGCATTCATCCCTGACAACAGCGCTGTTGTGTTTTGTTTACATCAATGTTTTGTTGGGTTTCTCTGTTAAAAGGACCAATAAATGACTGTGTTGTATGTGGTGCTATACAATACAGTTGAATTGAATTGCAATGTTAAGACTGGCGCTGCAAGTGTGAACAGCACCTCAAAGTTTCTTTTTGTGAGAGAATAATTTAATCTACTCTATTCAGGGAACAGTTTCACTTCCAAACCTTGGAGGAGAGCGAGTGGAAGGGGTTATTCTTCTTGATGAAGAACCCTGGCACTTCATTCATGTTCTCGAAGCTCCAGATGTACTGCAGGATGATCAGCAGGTTGCCGTAGGCCACCATGAAGGGCGCAGTCAGCATGGCGTACCGCCGCCGGTCCCTTACCATCCAGAGCGTGCACGACCAGATGAGGAAAACAAACGTCAGCCAGCTGACGTACGTGATGCTCCAGGCCTGAGGACAACACGCAGCAAAGAAGCCATGAAAAACCCAGAGGACTACACATATGTTTGTGCATAACACATTTTACCAGCTTTACTCAGTTACTTATAACGCATAATAAATAATTTAATATAAAGCAGAGTCGTCTCACACCTTCATTAATTGTGTTTGAATGCTGGATTTCCTGAATGAACAAGTGCCAGTTAAAGACTTTGACTGTGAAGACTCTGTAACCTCCACACTGCTGACATTTATTATGGTACTGCTTTGGATTTTGTCTGGATCTTACAATGCAATTGTATAGGAAAGTACCTTAGAAACCTTTTGCTTCCCTTTACAAACTCTATACCAGAACTCTGCACCTCAACATTATTGCCTCTGCCAAGGATGTTTATTTGTTTATTTGTTTGTCTGTTAAGTTACCTCATGGTGTTCATGAAAAATGGTGCGTATGTGCATTTTGATCAAAGGAAGAACACACTACATTTTGGTGGTGATCCAGATCAAAAGTAATTGTTGCAATTTTCCTTTCACGATATATGCTTAGCCTGTCTCTTTAAATGACAAGTGCATTGTGGGAAATGGAGTTGTAGCATGTTCTGGTTTTGCAAAGTGTAGTTTGTTGTTGTCCTGTTGTGCTCTGATGCTCAGAAGCAGACAGGAGCCAGAAGTTAGTGAGTGAAACTCCATAACAAGCTTCTCAACGACGGTTTGGATGATAACCTGGAAGAAGATATACAATACAATACTATATTGTCTTTTCTTGTATTCTTTCAAACTATGAAATATTAAAATAAAATATTAAATAAAATAAAAAAGATTGTTCGTGGCTCATCATGTGATCACTAATCATCATGTGATCAATCACCACCATCATGTTCACCATCATGTGATCAATCACCATCATGTGATCAGTCACCATCATGTGGTCACTCACCACCATCATGTTCACCATCATGTGGTCACTCACCATCATGTTCACCATCATGTGGTCACTCACCATCATGTTCACCATCAAGTGATCACTCACCACCATCATGTTCACCATCAAGTGATCACTCACCACCATCATGTTCACCATCATGTGGTCACTCACCACCATCATGTTCACCATCATGTGGTCACTCACCATCATGTTCACCATCATGTGGTCACTCACCATCATGTTCACCATCAAGTGATCACTCACCACCATCATGTTCACCATCAAGTGATCACTCACCACCATCATGTTCACCATCAAGTGATCACTCACCACCATCATGTTCACCATCATGTGGTCACTCACCACCATCATGTGGTCACTCACCATCATGTTCACCATCATGTGGTCACTCACCACCATCATGTTCACCATCATGTGATCATTCACCACCATCATGTTCACCATCATGTGGTCACTCACCACCATCATGTTCACCATCAAGTGATCACTCACCATCATGTTCACCATCATGTGGTCACTCACCACCATCATGTTCACCATCATGTGATCACTCACCACCATCATGTTCACCATCATGTGGTCACTCACCACCATCATGTTCACCATCAAGTGATCACTCACCATCATGTTCACCATCATGTGGTCACTCACCACCATCATGTTCACCATCAAGTGATCACTCACCATCATGTTCACCATCATGTGGTCACTCACCACCATCATGTTCACCATCAAGTGATCACTCACCATCATGTTCACCATCATGTGGTCACTTACCACCATCATGTTCACCATCAAGTGATCACTCACCATCATGTTCACCATCATGTGGTCACTCACCACCATCATGTTCACCATCATGTGGTCACTTACCACCATCATGTTCACCATCAAGTGATCACTCACCATCATGTTCACCATCATGTGGTCACTCACCACCATCATGTTCACCATCAAGTGATCACTCACCATCATGTTCACCATCATGTGGTCACTCACCACCATCATGTTCACCATCAAGTGATCACTCACCATCATGTTCACCATCATGTGATCACTCACCATCATGTGATCACTCACCATCATGTTCACCATCATGTGATCACTCACCATCATGTGATCACCATCATGTGATCACTCACCATCATGTGGTCACTCACCATCATGTGGTCACTCACCATCATGTGATCACTCACTATCATGTGATCACTCACTATCATGTGATCACTCACCATCATGTGATCACTCACTATCATGTGATCACTCACCATCATGTGATCACTCACCATCATGTGATCACTCACTATCATGTGATCAGTCACTATCATGTGATCACTCACCATCATGTGATCACTCACCATCATGTGATCACTCACTATCATGTGATCACTCACCATCATGTGATCACTCACCATCATGTGGTCACTCACCATCATGTGATCACTCACCATCATGTGGTCACTCACTATCATGTGATCAGTCACCATCATGTGATCAGTCACCATCATGTGATCACTCACCATCATGTGGTCACTCACCATCATGTGATCACTCACCATCATGTGGTCACTCACTATCATGTGATCAGTCACCATCATGTGATCAGTCACCATCATGTGATCACTCACCATCATGTGATCACTCACTATCATGTGATCACTCACCATCATGTGGTCACTCACTATCATGTGATCAGTCACCATCATGTGATCAGTCACCATCATGTGGTCACTCACCATCATGTGATCACTCACTATCATGTGATCAGTCACTATCATGTGATCACTCACCATCATGTGATCACTCACCATCATGGCAATGAGGGCACAGATGTAGCTCTGTTTCATGATGAAGTGGAAGGCTTTCACCATGGCACCCAGCCCTTTCTTCTTGATCTCGTTCTCTTCACTCTCAGACTCCTTCGGTGGTGAATCCTCCGGGGGCAAACACACTTCATATACACACTCTTCTTTCTTCTCTGTTTGGACAAAGAAGATTAAACATTCAGGATCAGGAATATTTCACTCAAAAGCGTTCATTAGACATTATTGCAGCTCACCAACATCCACCAATCGAGCCCCACCAGCCTGAAAGACTGCAGAGTGTTTGTAATGCAGCATTGAGCCAAACTACCAAAACCAGTTCACACTTCTAATGTAGCTAATAGCTTTCTTAGACTTTCTGAACTTTCTTTAGAACCACAGAAGACATGAAGCAGCTGTAGTCTCACTCTTAAACTCCCCGTGACTGAATGGAAAGTCGAGGAGAAGCATGTTTAACACGTCTATGTTATATACATATATAGAGAAAAACAAAAAAAACATTGTATTGGATCTAATGGTTTAATCTAACAATCATAGTGAGAATATTGTTTATTTATGAAGAAAATGTATTATATAATATGGTATTTTATGTATGATAAAAAAAAATTCTAATTGACATAAGTTAAACGGTCTTTCGTTCAACTTTTGTAGCTAAAAACACAGGAATCATGAACAAGCTTTCACTTGATGCACTTTATTTCAGGGTGGGAGTGATGGGGCCGTGTTAAATGATGTGAGTGGCACGCGGGGGGGGGGGGGGGGGGAGTTCAGAGTCTTTTAAATACTTGAAGCTCTTTAGTTTAAACAGTTTTAAAAATGACTGAGAAAGCAGTTCACATTTTGATGTCATTTTTTAAACCTTATAACACAACCTTTAGTCGGTGTCCTGGTGACCCGCTCACCTGTGCCGTTACCGGGATGGTCCATTTTGTACTGAGGGGTGGAGTACAAGTCCAGACAGACCGGTCCATTCTCAGTCGTAACAAATTCAAACGACGTGCCATTTGAGGTAGGAACAGCCTGCAAGATGTGGTGAAATACAGGGAAATGTGTTTATCAATACATTTACGTAAAGGGAAAGTTCATATGAACAGGGACGAGTAGAATAAACCAGCAACACACAAAACAGCATTTTAAAGCCTAAAAGCAAAATGCAAGGCTCCACAAACACAGACACAAATTAACCCACAAGCACCAACAGGAGCAACTGAAGTTCAGCTGGTTCATCAACAGGATCAAAAAGTAGAAGCGATCAGGGTCTTTGGTTGGTTTTAACAATCATTCAATTACCACAATTTGACTTTGTGGGGTTGGAGAGGGTCTGTTTTCACACTGCACATTTTATCAATCAAACAGGGTTTTCAAAGTGTTGAATGTCAGACATCCTCATGGTTTTTACATTTTAAGATTCCACATGTCCTCTGCAGGTGTTATGTTCAGAGTAATTTAACCCAAAGACAATTCTCTGACATGGTTTACTAATATTTCACTCTCCATTTATTTGTGATATTTGTAATAATGCCAGGAAAAGGCATCATCCTGAAGTCCTGATTTTCCCCACTGCCAAGTGGAAGCCTACACACTTTGAAAACCACTGTTCTGAATACATTTGCTTTTCAATTCAAAGAAAATCGTATTGTTTTGGAGCTTCCTTCAGATAGACGAGCTGAAACAAGGATCTCAAGTACATTAAGCACAGTTTTTAGCGGCTGAAGTTTTTTCTTTTTCATAGCGTGGCGCCTGTGACAAAATCTGTTTATGACAGAGTTAAAAACTAAATGCTGGGTGAAAAAAACCCAACAATCCACTTCCTGTACAAAAACACAGCCTGTATTGGACAAGTCAAGTGATCATTTTCTAAATCTTCCTTCTTTCAAGTGTATTTCTCTTTTCTTTGACTTGTTGCCAATGGCATTTCCCTTCCAAACAAAGCACACACGCAAGTTGGAAAATTATAGGATATCCTCTTAATCTGGCTTTTTACAAAAGATGAGTGTGACTGCAGGGTTTGTTTTACATCCTGTACACAGCAGAAGGGATTCATTCAGCAACAGAATCACTGATGCATTTAATGCTGCTGTCTGCGTATACATGAACGCATTTAGGGACAGGAGTGAAATATCTAAACTTTTGTTTTAAATGCACAATAGGAAGGTTTCAATCAGACATCAGCAGATAAGCATGAAAAGATAGAGGCCGGGAGCTCATTTGGAGCTGGATGAGCCACAAAAGCTGTGCATACATGTACTTAGAGCTCGTAATTAACTGAACCCAATGGAAGCTCAGGTTGAAGATAGTTCAATCAGGATGCAGCGTGAAAAGTATCGAGCAGCAAGACTGGGATGCACAGATTTAGGACGTATCCACAGCAGCCACACCTCAGTCGTACTGATCCCATCCAGGGTGGAGAGGAGCTAGGAAGGAACAAAAACAGCACAGAAGGCAAGGTGTGTTATCGATGAGCCGTCTTGGTCTTTATAGTCGCTGAGAAGCAGGAACAAAGCCGAGCAGCACTACTCTGTAAATCGTGCTCATCACTCATCTGTGTCTGCACACCTAAAAGCTTTTAAACCTCAGGAGGAGGCCGAGTACAAGGTCAGTGTGTGTGTGTGTGTGTGTGTGTGTGTGTGTGTGTGGGGGGGGGGTTTCTCTTCACTTACGACCTCAGATGTGAGAAGACTCCCAACACTTACACAGAACTCCAGATGTTAAAGTAGTGAAGTACATTCTAAGGAGTAAAAAAATGCAGAAAGCTAGAATGGGCACTCAGCAGAGCGCACACCTCTGCCATCGCCATATTTGTCACCGTGGAAACCAATGGATTACAATGCATTTGATCCCCCCCCCGACCCCCAAATGCTAACCAGGATTATGACGTCACCTCATCGTGTGGCATATCAGAGGATAGGGAACTCAAAACTATACCAAAACTGAAGAAATATTTGGCATGTATGGGATTAAAACTGACTGCTATTTTATTTTTTTGGGGACCTCGACCTTGACTTTTGACCCAATCGCTCTCAAAATTTAATGGAACATCCTTGGATAAAGCCAAATCATGTAATTTGGGTCAATAGTTTATTCAAAAAGTTGGTTACATATGTGCATACAAAGAAACAAATAAATAAATCAATGAATAAATAAATCCACACGTACAAAAAACATAACTTTCCAACTTTCGTTGTCGAAAATAAAAAGGAGTAATTTACTTCAAAAACACTCCTGAAGGTAGAAACATCCTGATTTATAATAGTTTAATTTGTAAATATGAAACTGAATAAATGACCTGAAACTTGTTCAGAGGTTTTCAAGCTGTTGGCTCCACCCTAGATTTCTTTGGCTAAATTAACAATGATCATTCGAGGACACGCAGAGATACATACATTTTTTTCATCTGTGCCCCGGCGGGACTCCCACCACAGCTGCCGCTTCCTGTTGGCCGAGCTGTTGGATCTATTTCCTGCCTCCTCCTCCTCACACGCATCGTCTTCCTTGTCGTCCTGGAACAACATAGACAGACAGTCCAGTGTTTGATGTCAACCTCACTTTCTCCACGTTCAGCTTGTCTAATAGGCTGCAGTTTTAATCAGCTTCTGCCAAGGACACAATCTTTTTCTGGAAATAGCAACATATTGAGCATAACATTGAACAGAAACACTGGGAGCCGCAAACTCTCTTAACACAAAAATTAAGACAACACTGCATATATCGATTTTTAATAGATTTGCCTCCCACGAGCAAATGAGCTAGTGGGAGCTCAAGAAAGACACAACGCAGCTCAAAAGGCACCGCACCCAGCATGCGCTGCAGTTTGTTTCACATAGACAATGCATGGGATGCAGGAAATTGCATATATATATATATATATATATATATATATATATATATATATATATATATATATATATATATGATTGATTAAACATTGTGTCCTTTTTGCCCACGGTACGCAAGGTTTGGTTCCAGCGCCCCACGACCCGGAACAGGAGAGGCGGGATCAGATATGGATGGATCTTTTTTTCCACTGTTCAAATTGGACAATTGTAGGAATAGAATGAAATAGAAATTCTGAATAGATATAAATATTAATAATCTGTTAAAATTAGCATATCATTATATAATGTGAGAAAGTTGTAGAATTTGAAAACATCTTCATATTTCTTGGGATGGAAAAAAGTTTAAAAGTATTTTCGCTCTGATTTTCAAAGTAAATGATTACTTTTATCCAATATTTGTGATTTTCACATAACTGAAGCTTCACAGTTTTTGTTTTTCCCTTTAATTGTATCTTGTATTTACAGTGCTGTTTCAGAAGCTTCATCCGTTTTGCTAATAAACAAAAAATAAGAAGAAATTCAAGGTTAACTGCTGAGAAATGGTTCTGGTTCCTTCAATCCATCCTGCATTGTTGGAAAAGTTAAGGCCAACAATAATCCACCATCTAACAAAGCTGTCAGCGGCTGATTTAAGCTGTAATCTGCTTTTATTAATAGCATCATCTAAAGTGGAAGAGTAGGTGAAAACACACACACACGCACACGCACGCACACGCACACACACGCACACACACGCACACACACACACGCACACATGCACGCACACAAATCAATATTGTATACAGGCCTACAGGTTTACAGGGAAGTATTGACCCCTCTATAAAAACACTAATCTATAACTCCATTACAGGGCAGAGGAGCAGAGCCCGGAGCTGCGAGGAACCGGCTGCTTTCTAAATTGAGGTTCTTCATCTATGGAGGCCAATTGCACTTCCTGCACAACTTCTGCAGCTCCTGACAAATAATGGAAACTGATCAGCACATCCATTGAGATCATGGAGCCGAAACGACTCGCTGCCACTGCTGCTCCTACATACGCTTTGGATTTCATCAACCAGATCTAAAATGATCTAACTATTAATAAACATTGTCATTCTGTCCAAATTTACCAAACATTAAAATTTTTAGGCAGGTCCAATCATATAAAGATATTAAAAGATAAAGATATAAAGAGATTCATTGTAAATGATATGAAGATGGAGTGTGAGAATATGTTCCTACATACTGTATATTTCTAAATGTGGGTATATGTATATAAACATTTCTATGTATGTAAATCGTATATTTGAAGTTACTTATGTATGTATATTTTGGATATGGTCAGAAATCACACGTGCATGAAGATCAAATATAGATTTACTTTGGCTATTGTAATAGAATACATTTATCTATTTGGGATGTTTTCAATAGTATCCTTCCATAACCATAAATATACTTTATTATATTTATCATATATTATATATAATTTATTTATCTAAAAAGATATGTAATGTATTTTCTGAATATAATCGATCTAACATGTTTACAGTAAATTAATTGATTGTGAAATAAGTGGAAGCAAGCAAGCAAACAAACACATAAATAAATAAAGCATATATTGTTTATGGATCCAATGAGTTAGATTTCTTCCCACTCTTTTTTTGGCTTTTCTTGGGTGAGAAAGCTTTGTGTGATTGATGTGTACTCTTCATATTGATATCTGATTTTGAGCATGTCTGAAATAAACAATGTTTAAGCGCTCATGTAAATAAGCGCATGTGTGATGTACAAATAAATACATTTAAAAATGAACATACAAACCTAGTGTATATATAATGTATATTCTATTAATGGAAACATTCCTGCCACAATATATTGTATCGACTGTGCTTTGAATATTTATTTTTTTTATTTAAATTAATTGGAATGAAAACTTTCTGTATGTTTTCCACCTGTTCAGATTCTCTGAGTTTCCGATATAGTAACTGTGTAGAAACGTCCAGAATGACATCACTCTTCTAAAATTAGACCAAAAGTGTGGGAGATAACCTGAGCCACACACACACCCAGCCATCGATTGTCCTGAAATCTTCCATCAATAAAGTTTGTGTGATCACGCAGCCACCGGGCTGTTCTATTAATTCAATCTGGATCGATTTCAGGTCACTGTCTGCTGATGTTTTCTGAATTCATCTCAACATCTATGACAGAACAAATCATCTGAAATCATCACGGCAGAAACTGTGTAAAGGCATTAAAGCATAAACGCTCCGTTTCTCTAATATTAGAGTGTTTCTTAGACACTCTAATACAGCATTATTTAATTACGTGTTTTACATGTTTTGTGAATTAATTGGAATAAATGACCTTTTCATAGTTTAAAACTGCAGCAGTGCGTCTCAAACAGTCTGTTGTTTGTTTGTTTGGACTGTGGTGGCTCAGTGGACACCAGGGGCCCAATTTATTATCAGTATGTACAAATATTCCCATGCAAAGTATAGAATTTATCAACTTGTACTGAGGAATGTGCCTAAATTCAAGCACAACAAGTCACAGCCGGTGCTCAACAAGCTCAAACACCACATGTCCCCCATTGATTTGATTGAAAAATGATCAATTTCATCTTGTTCGACGTTAGTCAGACGACAGACATTTTGTATGTGGAGTGAAAGGCGACAGAAGACAGCTATTTGAAATGTACATGAGTTCTATGGCTCATCTTGTGCTGTTCAAAGATTTGGGGAACCATATTATATATATTAATATACCATATTCATAATGCTCTGATCTGTTTGCGGAGAGCAAAGCGGCTTCCCAAGCTACTTTTCTGCCCGTGGCTTCAGTGTCACTCAGTTTATTTACAAAAGCCTTTTAAGAATTTATTCCACATGTGACCTGATAGTCTGGCGGTAGAATTCCCGTCTGTCCCGTGGAGGCCAGGCCTCGATTCCCAGCAAAGCCTCAGCTTTATTCATATTTTTTGATAATTGGTGGTGCCGAGAGTTGAGTAGTAACGGATTACATGTAACAGCTTTATGTAATTAAGATACAAAAAAAAAAAATGTAACTGTAATCCGTTGCAGTACATAAAAAAATGTGTAATCTCGTTACAGGTATATTGGATAAAAACCGGGATTACTGAGCAGGATTACAATAGAAAATCAGATGGAATAAAGTAGAACTGCAGTGTCACATGATCCGTCCACTGACATTGCGACACTTCCTGACGCTTTCAGGCTGGCCGACACTGACGCGTTGCCATGGATACTGCAGCCAGCTGCTCCCGTCACTATGTTTTAAAGTGGGAGGAGTCTCTTAACCTCTCTGTACAATGCTAATGACGCCTCCCAGCCGTGAAAGTGACGTGAACGTCCAGGAAGTCGACGTCTCACCTGAAGAAACATCTGGTAGGATAAAACCTGCTCACTTTACTGAAACACACCTGGATTCTGTCAACTAGTTTTATTAACTCATAACCTGCCAGTAACCTGCCAATACCAACTAGTGTTATTAACTCATAACCTGCCAATACCAGTACTGGTACTGATGGTAGGAAGACTTTCTCAATACGCTTAGAGGATCTCGTGTTTTAGGGATTAATTGGGGCGACACACACCATAACACTTTTAGAGGGTTGTTCAGTTATTATCAATCAGTGATTCATGCTACCAGATACAGCCTCTCATCAAACATTCTTATTTAGTCTGGAAAAAAACATTAGAACCAACGAGGAAACGGGACGAGAGAGAGAGAGAGAGAGAGAGAGAGAGAGAGAGAGAGAGAGAGAGAGAGAGAGAGAGAGATAGAGAGAGAGAGAGATAGAGAGAGAGAGAGATAGAGAGAGGTAGAGAGAGAGAGAGGTAGAGAGAGAGAGAGGTAGAGAGAGAGAGAGGTAGAGAGAGAGGTAGAGAGAGAGAGAGGTAGAGAGAGAGAGAGGTAGAGAGAGAGAGGTAGAGAGAGAGGTAGAGAGAGAGAGGTAGAGAGGTAGAGAGAGAGAGGTAGAGAGGTAGAGAGAGAGAGGGGTAGAGAGAGAGAGAGGTAGAGAGAGAGAGGGGTAGAGAGAGAGAGAGGTAGAGAGAGAGAGGGGTAGAGAGAGAGAGAGGTAGAGAGAGAGAGGGGTAGAGAGAGAGAGGTAGGTAGAGAGAGAGAGAGGTAGAGAGAGAGAGAGGTAGAGAGAGAGGTAGAGAGAGGTAGAGAGAGAGGTAGAGAGAGAGAGAGAGAGAGAGAGATAGAGAGAGGTAGAGAGAGAGAGAGAGAGGTAGAGAGAGAGGTAGAGAGAGAGGTAGAGAGAGAGAGAGAGAGAGAGAGAGAGAGAGAGAGAGTTTTGGAAAAGATGGGAACATTTTCTTGAATAGAAATTAAAAGCTTTATTTGTATTGTTGTTTTGGTTCTTAAAAAAATCAATCAGTGTTGGACACCTGATTGGTTACTGAGTTTTGATTTAGTTCAAAACTTGTTAAGTACAATTAGTGTACAAGACGTGTCAACACACTGAGCAGACACACATTCTATTCTTGCTTGCCTTTATTTTTTATGTTTGCTGGTGAAGTAATCCCGAAGTAACAAAAAGTACTCTGGTACATTACTTTTTTATTTTAGTACTTAGAGTAAGCTACTGATTAAATTTTTTTGACAAGTAACTTGTAATTGTAACAGATTACAGTTTTCAAGTAACCTTCCCAACCTATGTTATTGGTAATGCTTCCCAAAATGATGATGAATGGAGTGAAGCCGTGAATTACACCCTATACTGGAGCGAGAGCCGAGAAGAACTGAAGCATCCAAGTGCTTCTGTCCACTCTGGGATTTTTTTTTTTTTTTTTTTTTTATTTCTGCTGGCAATCTCTCCTCTGAAAACCGAATTAATTGAAGAGGTTCCCTTATCCCAGGCAGATTTTTTCCTTTTGATGGTTCTACAAACATGCAAACAATATTTTCTAGTTTGCTTCAACCTCACTAACACGTCCCATGATTTCAGTTTGGGAAAAGTTCCTTATTTTCGTCCTCTTTCCCACGATGATGAATGGTGAGGAAAAAATAAATATTTTTATTTAATTATAGCTTATTGTCACCATAATTGGTTAATTGGATGCGTCTCTGAAGGCAAATGATCCTACAAGAGCACGGGCAGAGCACAAGTAACACTGTCACTGATGTCCGTACTGCCCACATATCCATGGTTGATAAATACATTTATTTTTGTCTTTAAACACACTCTAAATTCAATCTGTACGACAGAATTGAGAATTGAATAGAATAGAACTATATTTATGTAGCACCTTTCACAGACCTGCATCACAAGGTGCTATACAGCACTAAAAACTGAAACAATAAAACAGGAGATAATATCATTAAAATTATAGAAGTAAGAAAAACATATCTACTGTATTTTCCGCCCTATAAGGTGCACCTAAATACCTCAAATTTTCTCCAAAGCTGCCAGTGCGCCTTATCACCCGGTGCGCCTTATATATGGAAGAATTGCTCTACTGGAGACTGCTATTTGACAGCTGAACACCCAGAAGCTTTTATTTTGACAACTCTAACTTCACAACCGGATCTTCAGAGGACGACACTCCACACAACACCTTCATCACTCATGGTTGCACACCAACATTCTAACAAACCAAAATAAACTAGATGAAATAATGACTCCCTAAACTGGGGAACAAAAACACATAAACACAATCAACACAACACCAAGCCCAACAACAACCCACAATAACCTCCAACAACACAAAACATGAATTCCCATCATGCCTTGCATCCTGAGCTCCTCAGTGCAGCCGATAGCTGCAATGAATTATGGGAGTTTCTGTTTGTGGTGTTTTAAATGCAATTATTGGGGGTTCTATTTGGTTTGTGGTGTCGGTAATAATTGTGTTGTGTTGTGTTTTTGTTGCTTAGTTCATGTAGTTTAGTTTATTACCGGTAGTTGTAAGTTGTCAACCAGCAGTGAAGAAGGTTTTGTGTGTAGTGTCCTCCTGGCATAGGCTGCAGGTAGGACTATCAAAATAAAGTGTGTGCACCTCTCTGGGTGTTAGAATCAGTGGAAAATGTAACATAATGGCTTTGAGCTATAAAGGTTATGACCACTGGTCTATTCCATGCGCCTTATAGGGCGGTGCGCCTTATATATGAATGAAGTTGTAAATTATGTCAATCAATGTAGGTGCGCCTTATAGGGTAGAAAATACGGTAGTTATACAAAAAAGTTACATTTTGCAGCGACAGGTCAAAGGCCTACCTGAACAGAAATGTTTTTTTTAACTGTTTCATAATAGAACCACAGGCGTTAACACGTCTCAGCTGAAGGGGAAGAGCTTCAAATGCACAGTCACCAGGAGTTTTTGAGTTTACGGTGTGTGGGCTCTGTTTAGGGCATCGCTTTTAGAACCTTTTCTCCACATTGATGATAAATGATGCCTCTTTTAAAAAAAAATTAAAAATATTTGTCATTTTACTAGAAAAGCACAATAAATAGCACTTTTCATATTTAAATCTTCTGTTATTTTCAATGTGAAATGAATGGAAAGATAATCAGTGTTTTGCATTAGATATTAATTTCAACCATTTTTGGGATTTAATAGTTTTCTGGAATTCTAAACCTGCATGAGGATTGAAGATAGAGACAAAGTAGAGGCAGACAGCCTCTGCTTTAATAATCAGACTGATACGGACTCATGATGAGAAGTGATGTCACTGTGAATAAAAGAGATAAAGAATTCATCTTTCTCTCTGATGGATGAACATTTGTAACTCTCAACCTGCTGGAAATATTTCAGAAATAATGTCACAATTCATTGAATAACTGTTCTGTATTCTGCCAGTGTCTTTCACTGCCAATCACTGAAAATGAAAGAAGGAAAGAGAAGAAGTGAGTTTTGCTTGTGTGCTCACCATCAGCTGGTCGATGGGCTCCTGCAGCCAGAGGCGGATGAGCGTGGCCAGGGTGTAATAGAGCACCAGCAGCATGATGGGGCTCACAAAGTGGTACCACTTACGCTTCGGGTGCACGATGAGCTTCCACGTGTGAGAGCAGTTGGTCTGAACGATGGGGGAGATGCCAAACACTCTGCGGAGAGACGGAATAACAAAGGCGTCAGAGGTAAACGCAGCGCCAGAATCAGTGATCAAAACCTGAGTGTTCTTTGTGTTTTCAACAAAGTGGAATAAGAGTTGATGTAATTAAGAATTGCATACGGGCAGAGTCGCGTCAGTCAGTGTCTCGTATCGCCACCACCAGTGTGTGAAACCTCCTCCCTAAAGCTAATTGACTGATTGATTCAGTGTGGTTTAAAATTCTTCCTCAAGGGCTTCTTCAGTTTGGCATGTGAATGTGAGGTGGCCCTGGAGGACATTTCATTATCCAGACTCCGCCGGCCTCAGGCACACCGTCCTTCAATTAAAATGTCCATTCCAAGGCAGTTTTTACTGTCCACAGTTTAAACAATCTGGAACGATCAAAGTGTGACCGTCTAGACGGTGGATTACCGAGCACATGCATTTGTATTTTTATATGCAAATGTAAGTATTTTCTTACTTTGACCCATTTTAGCCATGAAAGATCAAAATTATTAGATTTTCTTCCCATGACTTTTAAAATGTAACTACTATTTGTTAAAGCAAAACCAAACATTTGCGCGATGGTGATTAGTCTTGAAATGTTTAATAGAGATTTTTTTAGTGGATGTGTTTCCTGGCAGGGGAGCCTGGTCTGAAGCCTCCGTGGAGGGCACACTCTGGAGGAAACGGGAGTCATGTGACCTCCTTTGTTTTCCAAACAGAGCGGAACAAAGGTCATCTTCTCGGGAACTCAAAGTGACGTATTCCAGTGACAACGCTGAGATTTAGGAGCCCCCCGAGTCTGTTTCTTCCTCCGTGCCGTGTGGAGGAGTGACCCCCGCACACTTCCTGGACGGCTTCTTCTTTCAGCCAGCGGCTCACGTGACGGGCCGTCCATTGTAAAAGGTGTGGAGGCAGGAAGTGGAGTGGAAGCCGGAATTTCAACGGCCTCACTCAGCACCAGAGCCGTGGCAAGGCCAACCCACTGTCAACAGGGACAATTACAGCTGAGACCCCCCCCCCCCCATTGTCCGGTCACCACATGTTGACGATGTTACCAGTTTCAACCTGGTGGCTGAAGACTCGAGGAGAGCGCCTCACATTCATCATCACACTGAAATACCTCCAGTCACCCTGTCAGGAGACGATCAAACAGGAGGGTGTGTGTGTGTGTGTGTGAGATGTAAATAGACGTTAATGTGGACAAACAATGGCGTCTTTTCAAAATGAGAAGTTAAAAAAACTGAAATAAACACTTGCTTATTGGTCTAAACTTGTGTTTTTAAGCTTTTTGTTGTGTGTTTAGGTGAACAACTGGCTGGGATTGGTTATTAGTTGGGGGAAATGGAATGGTGAGGTCTGCACTGATGGGCCGTTACATACACAAAACGTTTTTGTTTGTCTGCTGGAATATGACAAAACTTAAGTAAACAGAAGAAATACTTGCTTTATTTTGTTAAAATATGGAGCAGAAAATAGGTTTTAAAAGTCCAACGACTTCCTTCAAGCTGGAGACAGTTGTATTTAATTTACGCTTTTCTTGATGCAGTATGCATAAAGCTAAAAGATTGAAATGAACAAAGCAGGTTTACAAAAATTTACCTTTTCATTTGATTCAGTTTTATATGATGGAATCTGCAGAAGGAATAGAATAAGGCCGGAAGGTTTATTGCTTTATAGCATATTCAAGTTGTGCATCATGTTTTTAAAAGCCACTGAAGTAAAGTAACTAATTAATTTTGATAACAAGTAATCAGGTAAGTGGATTACTTTTGCAGGGAAGTAATCAGTAATCAGAAACTACTTACTATTTCCAAGTAACTTGACCAACATGAGTGGTGAGAATTATAATTATCCACTGAAGCTGACTTCAAATCATCCCAGACCAGAAGCTGCATCCTTCATTATTAAAGGATTAAATTGTGCCTGAAAGACAACAAGCGTTTGAGGTTTTCCCACGTGCGTTTTCTCTCATTTAGTTTTACAAGATAATGATAAAACCTTTGTTCATGTAAGATCTTACAAGTGATGAGTGAAAGCATCCACTGATCCCACAATGTTAAATATAGACACCTGAGAAAATAACAGTACAGTATACTGCTCGGCTGCAAATTATTGCAAATACATTATCAACATGCATGAATATCATTATACTGTGAAAAAAACCCAAAAAACTCCTTGAATCTGCACTCATTCTATGCAACAGAGGTGTCAAACATAAGACCTGTCGGCTAAAACCAGGCGGCAAGAAGCTCCAATCCGGCCGAACCTCTGCACCAATAAATCACAGAAAACAGACAGACCCAACACTTCACCAGGGTTGGGTAGTAACGTATTACATGTAACGGCATTATGTAATTAGGATCCAACATTTTTTTACTGTAATCTGTTACAATACATTAAAAAATGTGTAATCTATACTACTCTCCTGGCCCGACGGGCCATTCTTCTTAAATGGAAGCAAGCCGCCCCTCCTTTACACATTAGGTGGGTCCGGGAGGTCTTAGCCTGTGTCCGTCTTGAGAAGCTCCGATATTCTTTGAAGGGATCTCTCGAAACCTTTCGGGAGATCTGGAATCCCCTGCTGAGTCATGTGAAAAATATTGACCTAACCCCTGTAGTTAGCAATGTGACCTCTTGAGATGTCTCTCTCTCCGTTCCTTTTACCATTATTATTATTATTGTTAATTTGTTTTTACTTTATTTTATTACTATTTTTGTTTATTTATTTTTATTATTTTTATTTTTATTTATTTTTTTATTTTTTTATTTATTTTTTTATTTATTTTTTAAAAATTTTTTTATTGTCTAAGATTGTGTGTGTGTGTATGTATGTGTGCGCGTTATGTTGTGCTGTGTCGATTTCTGTTGGCCAATACCGGGTGGGCTGGGGGGTGGTGGGTTAAACTAAAGACACTTTACCTTATTTTATAGACATTATGTCAAGCTGTCAGTGTTTTGCCTACTCCTATGTACCCTTTTATCTTTATTCCTGTAACTGTTTGGCACTGAATGTAAATTGTTGTTTTTTCCCCCCCGTTTCTTTCTCTCCTTGTTGTGATGCTTAGGATCATGTGAGCAGGATAACAATTGAAAAGCAGACGGAATAAACTAGAAACGCAGCTGTCCACTGGCATTGCGAGGCTTGCCGGCACTGACACGCTTGCTTTTTTTACGAGTGCAAGCATGATACGAGTAAAACTCGTCAATATCCGTGTTCATGCTGAAGCAAAATCCTCATTTGGGAACTGACTGCCTTCACGCTCTGTGATTGGCCAGTAACACACAGAGCTCAACCCTCCCTACACACACACACACACACACACATCTGCAGCCAGCTTGCACACACAGAGAGTGAGTGTTGCTTTCTTCAGTAACCTTAGGTTTTCTTCAGCTCGCCTCTATTTTGGTTTGTATGATATTTAAAGTTACTTGGAGAACTTGTTTCGTAATGTACGCAGTGTATTTGACAAGACAGAGCTGAACACGGCTCGTGTCCCGTCGGTCACTGCCTCCACTCCGGTGTGTGTTTTATTTTTTGTTTTTTATACCGTCTGCTTGCGCTTAATTTGGCTGGTGGTGTAAAGTCAGTTGGAAAACCTTGCTCGTACTGAACCCGGTGCTTTTGAGAAGAATACAGTGAAAAAGGCTGACATATTATTTCCCTGTTTGCCAAAACTGGATGTTTACATGAATCACCAGGTTCACACACATCATTAAAAAATAAACAGTCTTACAGACCACTTACACACAAATAGCTGAACACACCAAGTAGCCTATATTAATATGTTTATTGTATATGGCTGTTCATAAAAATAAATATAATATAAATATTACTAATTGAGCTTTATATACTGGATATAGTATATAGTTTTTTATATATAAAACATTGAATCTCGGTTCTGTAAATAGTTTTCAAATAAACAATAACTAAAGCAACTTCTGATCAATTCATATCAATTTCAGACTTAAAATAATGTACCGATTTAAGTTTGACCCAGTTTCACTTGAACCACGCCCACTTCCGGATTAGGTCCCACCAACTCCAAGTACAGATACGGATACAGATCATTTAGATGGTTGAACAGATAGAGATACAGACACAGATAGTGATGTACTCGCTTATCCCTAGTTATTATGTCCCTATTTTACCAGTCCGGGCCAACTCACAGTGATACTAGGCTGCATGTGGCCACAGAACTAAAACATGTTTGACACCCCTGATCTACAAATTCAAAATGAAGAAAAAAGTGACACTGATTATGCTGAATTCACAACAAACTGTAAATAATGAATTATAAAAAACGTAATAATCCAACATTATGTATCCCACCTGATGGTGACAGACCAGCAGACAGATGTACTAAAGTAAAATAATGAAGTAAAACAGGATGGAAGATGCAGGAAGAGCACAAGCTGCTGGTTGAAGAGCAGACAAACGCGTTGAAGTCTCATTTCTCGTCTCTCTCACTGGGAAAGATTCAAAATAGGTTTCTCACAACTACACAACCATTTTGCTGAAGAAAAAAAAAAAACCTGTAAACCCCTCGATATATTTTGGAGTTACTGATCTGTCTCCCAGGATGTTGCCTGGTCAGACGGGGTTTTCTCCAGACCGTTACCCGACGGTGAAGAAACCGCAGCAGCAGAAAGAGTGACAGGCCTCCATTCATTCTAATGAGCAAGTTTGCTCACATAAAAGGTGTAGCAGCGTAATCACCTCCTTATCTGCCATCAGAGGCAGGGGGTGGGGGTGGGGGTGGGGGCATGGTGAGGCTCATTCAAGGCAGCTTCAGCAAAACTGGGCTGAAAATAGCTTTGTTCCTGACACACAGCCAGAGATCAATACAAGCCTGCAACACCAAGGGCACGGAGGTTTCAGCACCAAGCCGGTGCCCTGCCTGAGGCCATGTCAGGAAGAAGTTAACGGCAACATACATCATGTTTACACTTACATTTCAAGAGGTTTGTTTTTTGTCCATTCTCTCCTCAGACCTTAGTGAACTCATTTGTCATTTGTTGTGATTTACAGTCACTTTATGTGTCGAATCACTGTGGATAAAGAACTTTGCTGTGACAGCTTCCAAACAATGTGGTTGTTTTGAGATACAAGTTTAATGTAAAAAAACATTTTTTTTTTTTCTTCTTCACAGGACTTCACCTCTTGAGCTTATCCCATATGTACACAGCGGGGCTGAATCACTGCAGCCCTCAGACAATATGAAATAGGTGAAACTGATGTAATTAACTGAAGTGAGAGACTAAAAGCCACACCCTGGCATGAAGCCACCCTCAGTATACAATCTAGGTTAAATTGAAAGACATGGCACTATTTAAAATAGAGATTCTGGTAGTTCAATAATGAAAACGAGGACTTCCGGCGGCGCCATGTTTGGGTAGGTCGCAAAAGTTTGAGCTCTGCTGACTAAACAACCAACCAAACGACATATAAACAAAAACTCGGCAAAATCATGCCTAACGACACAACAAAGACAAACGCCTCTGACAGGCTCTTGAGAAATCATTTTAGAAACAAAGATGGAGACGAGAAATCGACTGAAACAATTGACGCTAACAGGCCGGCTAGCCTCGAAGCAGCTAGCGCTAGCAAAGGTGCTGAGGCTACGGAGAAAAATATGACCGAAATGTTGCAAGCTATCGTCCAGTCAAACCAAGACATACGGGAGGACATTCTACAGATGATGACAGATGTAAAAGAATTCAAAGGCCAAACCAATGAATCATTCACGAGACTTGAAACCTCAGTCTCGGGTTTAAGTCTACAACTGACGACACTGGAAAAGAGGGTCGTTGACACGGAGCAGCGTATAACAATGGCGGAGGAGACCACCGCGGCCCACGGAAAAGCCATCGGCTTCCTATTACAGCGTGAGGCAGAACTCATGGAACGACGTGAGGACCTTCAGAATCAGGCGAGAAGGCAGAATTTTGGGCTGTATCAGGTCCCCGAAGGAAGTGAGGGGAAAGACATGGCGGCGTTCATTAAACAGCTGCTGCCGAAGGTGCTGGATGAGCTGCCGCTAACTGAAGCCGATATCAGGATTGACCGGGCACACAGATCGCCGATGCCCAAACCCAAAGAAAAGGACCCTCCGCGATCCATTGTGGTTCAATTTGCGGACTACACGGTGAAGGAACAGATCCGTGTAGAAGCGTGGAAACAGCGCACAGTGAAGATTGAGGGGAGGTTGATCTACTTTGATAATGATTACTCACCTGAGCTGCAGAGGAAATGCACCCAGGTCAGACACGTTGTTAAACAGCTGAAGGAGAAGAATATTAAAGCCAAATGCATGTATCCAGCACGGCTGAGGATGACCGTGGGCTCAGAAGAAAAAACTTTCCAGACGGTGATGGACGCAGCTGGAGGCTCTTCTTCACTTGAGATCACTGGACGAATCATGCAAGAAGTAAGGTCTTGTTGTTAACTCTGTTCGAGGAGCTAAAGTTAAATATTCTTGTTGGTGTTGAAGTAATATAAATATAATATATAATAATAAATATAATATTAAATAATATAATGTACACGTGATTTATTTTTATTTTTATTTTTTGGTATATTTTTTTTATTTATTTTCTTTACACTATCTTAATTTTTACTATTCATATTTATTTTTATTATATGTGTATATATCTATATGTATGTATGTACACACACACTTTTTTATTTGACCATTTAATTTACTTTTATTTAGTTTCTATTTTATCTTTATCTTTTTATTATTTTGATAATTTTACTTGCTATCTCTGTTATATGGATACTATTACTATTTGTTAGATACTTTACTTTAATCCTTATATTCATTATTCTGTTTTTATAAGGAAAATAATAATGATATTTTTTTATTATTATTATTATTTAAACTTTGTATTTTATTTAATTATTAGCATTATTGTTATTTTATTTAATGAATATGTGTGTTTATTTATTTAAAATTTTTATTTAATTTAATTTTGTAATTCATTTTTGTTTATTCCATTTTATTTTTTTCTATTTTGCAATATATTTTGCGGAGTATAGAATGTAACTACAGTTGCAGTTGCAATGGACAATTCGAGTGATTTACACTCAGCCATTGTATGGCCGCAGCAGTTCACCCAGCTAAATGGGACTGCTTCACAATGTGACATTATCCCGGAGGGATTCCGCCACCCTCCGCCCAGTTTCACACGGGAGCTGGTCTGTACTGGAGACAGACCAGTTGAGGACTTGGAAGCCAGGTTGTTCTTTGAAGTTGTTTTTTGTAAATTGTTCATCGTTTCTGTTTTGTTGCACGTTACCACCTTGACAGCAGATAGAACTTTTATTACAGTTGATGGTGCATATGACACTTATAACCTGAATGCAAAGTATTATGATAGTAACTATTAAAAGTAGTGCATGGATGGTTTAACTGTGGTTAGCTACAATATAAAGGGTCTGGGAAGTCCAATTAAAAGGAAGAAAATACTCAACCAACTTAAGGCTTTACACTGCTCAAATGTGATGTTGCACGAGACACATTTGTCCGAGGTGGAACATCTGAAATTAAGGAGAGACTGGGTGGAACATCTTTACAGCGCATCTCATGAAAAAGGGAGAAAAAGAGGGGTTGCAATCTTGATCAGGAGGGGTGTTTTCTTTAACTGCGAAAGGGTACTGAAAGATAAAGAAGGTAGATACGTCATGGTGGTAGGTACTATTGGGGAGAATAGATTTACATTCTGTAACTTATATGCACCAAATGAGGATTGTCCACATTTTTTTAAGAAAATAGCATCCAAACTAGCAGAGGACGGGGAGGGAATCATTGTGGTTGGAGGGGATTATAACTGTGTGCTGAACTTGAATATAGACCGACTACCTGCTGAAAAGAGACCTCAAACTCGTAAATCAGTTGCTGTTGTGGGAATGATGGATGCATTGGGCCTGATTGATGTGTGGCGATATCGTCACCCCAAAGACATATATCATACGTATAGGTCACAGGTTCATGGGACTTACTCCAGACTAGATATGATCCTGGTTTCAAAGGCTGATGTACAAAGAATGTTAGAGAGCAAAATAGAACCCAGAACCCTGTCGGACCATGGCCCTATTAAAATAAAAATAAAGTTGGGTCAAGAAGAACAATTCAAATACAGGAGACTTAATGTCTCAATATTAAATGATCCCCTAATTCAACAGGAACTACGTGACAGACTAAAAGAATATATATAAATGATAATGGAGAGGTTAGCCCGTCTATTTTATGGGACGGGGCCAAAGCGGTTATGAGGGGACATATAATCCAAATTACATCGAGATTAAAAAGACAAAGGGAAGCCAGGGCACTTGCTCTGGAGACTGAAATTGTGAGGTGAGAAAGGGAACACAAAATATCGAGAAGAAGGGACGTATTAGAACTACTAAAGCGGGAACGTAAAAAACTAGACGATCTACTCACATATAAAGCTGAGGGAATGCTCCGGTTTGTGAAAAGAAAATATTATGAAATGGGTAATAAAGCAAGTAGATTGTTCGCATTTCAGCTAAGGAAAGCTCAATCAAGCCGCGTGGTGCCTAAAATTAAACATCCTGACACAAATAGAATCACTTCCCAACCGAAAGAAATAGGCGTTTGCCATATATTATAAGAAACTTTATGAATGTCAAGAATTAGTAGGGAAGAAGGAGAAAATAACAGAAATTCTGGATTTGGTCCAACTGAATAGTTTGACACAGGATGAGGCGGAGAGGTTGAGTTCTCCTATAACAACACAGGAAATAATAGATAGTATTAGTAAGTTAAAGAACAGCAAATCCCAGGTGTTGATGGATACTCTGGAGAATACTACAAAGTTTTAGTTAAAGAGTTAGCCCCAATTTTATGTCGAGTATACAATTACGCACTAGATGACAGGGACCCCCCGAAAACTTGGTCAGAAGCAATTATCTCGGTTATACACAAAGATGGAAAGACCCCACTCAATGTATGGGATATCGGCCTATAAGTTTGCTTTGTCAGGATCTGAAAATCTTGACCTCTATATTGGCAAACAGAATACAAACACACATTCGGAAATTAGTTAATTCGGATCAAACATGGTTTATCACCGGACGGCAAGGCACTAACAATGTTAGACGAGCTCTAAATCTACAATCTATTGTCTCTAATAGACAGACTCCATCATTGCTTCTCAGCTTAGATGCTGAGAAAGAATTTGATAGACTAGACTGGACTTTAATAGAGCAAACACGCGCTCGTATGGGGTTTAATGAAACTTTTTTGAACTGGATTGGATTGGAGTGTTCTACTTGAATCCACAGTCAAGAGTCAGAGTCAACGGGCAATGCTCCAAATTTTTTGATGTGAGACAGATACACTTTCACCAGCCCTTTTTGCTCTTAGCATTGAGCCCCTTGCAGAACTGATCAAAAGTAACCCCCTTATAGAGGGAATAGAGATGACTGTGGGAACCAACATAAAATCGCCCTATATGCTGATGACATTGTTTATTGAAAATCCTATTCACTCAATCCCTGCTCTCTTAAAAAATCTTAATGAATATGGTGTAGTGTCTGGCTATAAGATTAACCCTATCAAATCAGAGGCAATGATGGTGTCGGGAGCGTGGCCTGGCCAGCTGGATAATACAGTGTCTTTTTGCAGAACTAAACAGGGGTTTAAATATTTAGGAATCAAACTCACTCCTCAGGTACCTCAATTATACAAGGCTAATTTCGAAAAAATATTTGAAACATTTAAGAAGGAACTCGCTTGATGGGATGTGCTCCCTTTGTCTCTTCTGGGTAGAGTGGAAGCTATTAAAATGAATCTACTTCCCAGACTTTTGTTCCTATTTCAGTCTCTCCCAGTTATGGTCCCAACATCAGCCTTTACAATGCTGGACAGACTTATATATAAGTTCATATGGCAAAATAAGAGACCAAGAGTGAGACTTAAAACGCTTACTCTTGAGAAGAGGAGGGGTGGACTTGGCCTTCCTAGCATGAAATTCTACTTTTGGGCAGCGCAGCTAACAACGGTGGTAGCCTGGGTTAACACTGATGTGGAGTCGGGATGGGTAAACATAGAGCAAAACTCATTGCCAGCTTATTCCACTGTCCACTCTAGTGTTTTTAGGCAAGCAGTCCCAGAAGAAACTGGAAATAAAAAATGTTTGGATAAAACACACATTAAAAGTGTGGTCAACAGTCCAGAAAAGAATTAAAGGGACAGCTGGTCTTTCACGGGCAATGCAGATTACCGGAAATCCAGATGTCCCCCCCTACACAGTGGACATTACCTTTAAGAGATTGGAAGGCAGAGGCCTAAAGGTTATTGATCAGCTGTTTTGTGATAATATTCTACAGCCATTCTCATATCTCCAAGACAAGTTCTCTTTACCCCAAACCAATATGTTCCATTACTTTCAGATTAGACACTATATTACAAACCATAACAATTGGAATACAATTAAAACCACCCCATCAAATGTTGAAACTTACCTGATAAATATAATAAGACACCATCTACCAAACAAAAAACATGTTTCCCATTTCTATAGAAACCTGCTACCGGACACATCAGACAATACTCACTACATTAAAAATAAATGGGAGCTGGAACTGAATATTATAATAGAGGATGGAGAGTGGGAAACAATGTGTAGTGGCTGTCATAAAGGAATCAATAGTAACACGTGGAAAGAGTTTGATTGGAAGACGGAGAAGGTTCTTTAACACACCTTTGGTGGTTTCTAAATTTGTTGACCATCCGAATGCAAGAAAGTGTTGGAGAGGATGTGGAATGGTTGGCAATCATTCACATATATTCTGGGACTGCCCAAGTTTGATTCCTTTCTGGAGGGGTGTGAAGATAAGTGTTGGATAAGGTTCTGGGAGTCGATGTACCGCACACGCCAGGCCAGTTTCTTCTTGATTTGACTCCCGAGAACAAGTTTACAAAAATCAAAAGCACCTGTTACATATACTATTGATGACTGCAAGGAAAATGGTGACAAAGTGGAGGAATTCAGCCACCAGCAGTGGGACAATGGAAACAAAAAGTGAGAGAGGTGTATGGAATGGAGGCTTTAACGGCAAAACTACAGTTGAAGTCTGATCTTCATGAGAAAATGGTTCCCTATAGAAAAATACCTGTCGAACTGAATGGTCACCTACACAATACAGTACTGTCTTAATTTTTTTTATGTATTTGTCTCATATCGGTTCTGTTGTCATAGTATTATTATTGTTATTTTTCTTACATTGTCATGTATATGCTGTCTTGCTGTCGTGGAAGGTTCTGTAACGTGATTTTTCATGTTCATGTTCATTATTAAAAAATAAATAAAAATAAAGTAAAAAAAATAAATAAAAAAATGAAAACAACATGAAAAACAAGACCCAGCCTGTAACACTGAATACATATAGAATAGAATAGAATAGACTAAGAACACACTATAGACTAAGGATCAAATTATGTTCAACATAAATGGATAAGAGTGACAGTAAATATCACGAGAAATATGTTGTAACCTGTCTGTGTTGATGCTAAATGTGCCTGAGGTGGGTTATTTTCTTCCAATTACAGACTGGGCTCTCAGGAGCCCAGTCTGTAATCTGCCTTTTGTTCCCCTCCTCTCCTCACCTCATGTTGTCCTGCTTTCCCCCAAACTTTCTATGAAATTCCGTTGTACCTGTTACAATGACAAAGAAGATTCTGATTCTGAAATAAGTTATATTTCTTCTCACTACTTTCCTGCACATTTGTGACCAGGCATTGTGATGTGTGTTATTATTATTATTATTTTTATCATCATCATCATCATCTGTAGTGAAAATTGCAATTATTCTAATTTTATATTGAAATATAATGACCCCCAGCCATCGGTGCAAAGACATACAGTTTAAATGTCAGCTTGATGATGCTGATATATAAGGTCCATATTGTTCTATTTGAAGGTTCAATTCAACTTTAATGTTGAATGTGATGAAACAATTGTGGTTTAATATCTCAAATAAATGTGATACAGATTCAAATGAGTTTCAGTGGAATTTCACTGTTTTATCAACAATAAATCAAATTTATTTAATGCAAGATTTATATTGGTGGAATAACTGGACAGTGTCAAACACGTTATTATAAAAAATAAAACTAACTAAAATGCATCAATATATTTTGTGTTTCAATTTCAGAGCCATTACATTATTTAATAATGTATTTTAACTAATCATGCAAAGTCAATTCAGCTTTTTTCGACACAACTATGACATTGAGTAAGGAAACCAACATTTAAAATGTTAAAGTTGAAGATGAATATATGACATTTGTATTTAAGAGGGTCACACAGGAAAAAAACCCTGAAAAATAATAAATTGATGTTTTTGCATCCATTTTCTGTCTTGACAATGAGTGACACTGGCAATAAATTAAACTGCTAATTACTGTAATTACTTAATTATTGACTTCTTACAGTGACCGTATCATTCAAGAAATAACCCTAACAACTTAATAAAAAAAAAAAAGTTCCATGAAAGTCTGGAGGTTTAGCAGTGTAACTTCTGTTATTATCATTATTGTGGGTACATTCATGTCTATTAAATTCCGTTTTGCTTCTGACTTCTGAACTTCCTGGTGAACAGAGGGGAGATTCTAAATTGAATTGGATTATTAAAAACTATGAGACCTCGGTGTTTGAGGAGTGGACATAGCTGCAGTGTTTCAGCTGAATGTGTGACACGCATGGTGTAACTGCCGTTGGTAACCATCTTTGTCAGTGAACCATAGATGAGCATTGACATAATAATTGAATGAAGGAGTCGTCAATGGGTCTCATCTTTCTTGGTCAGCTTTCTGATCGGGTGAGGCTCTGTTTGCAGCAAATTGTGAAAAATGAATAGTGTCCCTCCAATGTGATTCAAATCAATGGGAACTTTGCGCTGCTACCACCCAACTAACTCAATTCAACTAATTGAACCGGAAACTTTCAGCAGCTGGAGACTCTGGACACAAATCAGTCGTTAGATTGAGATGGGTCATGGAGAGGACGGGAGCCATGATGAAGAGACCACCAGAAGAGGCTTCATCCATCTGTCCAAGGCCGGCAACTCACTGTTCAAAGTAGGAGCAAACAGATCCCAGACTAGACTTCAGCCAGGGCTGATGAAAGACACGATGTTGATTAAAGATGATCTGCTGATTTATTTATAATGAAGCAGGGTCAAAAAGATTAATGACAGAACTTGTAAAAAGTGGACTTGATATTTGTTATTAAAGAAGTCACACTCTAAAGAGCTCTTCAGGTAAAACCTGGAGTTAATTGATTCTTTTATAAAGTGTTGAATTAAAGCACATGTATGCTCCACATGAGATACGTAGTCCCGGCACAGACACTAATAAAAACCATGGAGTAGTGGTTAGCACTCTCACATCACAGCGAGAAGTTCATGGGGTCAAAATACCAGTCAGTCCTTTCTGTGTGGAGTTTGCGTGTGCACGTGCGTGCGTGTGTGTGTCCTCAGATGGACTGGCCATCTGTCCAGTGGTTTCTGTCCTCGCTCATTAGCTGGAACCAACTCCAGTGTCCTGCTACCTTGTGAAAAGTATAGAAGACTCCAGACACAGACCAAAACTTGCAGTACCACTGGTAGAAACGTCATAATCATAGTTAAGTCTTGCTTGTCATTTCTTGGCCTGGATGTTGATTTAGAGCAGCGTCCTCTTGTGGAGTGAAGGTGAAACGTTCAGTGGGTTGTAATTCAAACCGTTTAATTCACATGTGTGTTTTTGTGCGAATATAGCTCATAAATCAAAGATCGTTTTGGTGGGTAGAGCAGTCGTTTCCCAATCAGAAGGTTGCGGGTTTGATTCCAATCCCCACCTTTCCACATGCTGAAGTGTCCTTGAGCAAGACACTGAACCCAAAACTGTTCCTAATGACAGTGCTGTTGGGATCTCACAAGAACACAGAGCGTTTGTTCATTTCTAGGGAAAGACACTTTTCATTTGTCATGATACACAGTCATGACATATGAATTGGGACACAGGAATGTGATTGACCATCACACCCAGTGGGGGGACCTTTTGCCACAGCAGATCCTCCCCCGTTTTCTGATCACAAGACGTTTCCCCCAGTCACTGATTGGTTGAAGCTCTCAGGATTCGATACCTTCGAATCCACAAACTTTCAACAAAAGCCTGCAAAATCCAGTCTTGCAGTCTCTGTGAACACCAAGGAAGAGCTGCTTCCCAGCAGCTCCACTCACCCAGCGTTAGCATACAGCTAACACCAGAGACAGCTCACCCAGTGTTAGCATACAGCTAACACCAGAGACAGCTCACCCAGTGTTAGCATACAGCTAACACCAGAGACAGCTCACCCAGCGTTAGCATACAGCTAACACCAGAGACAGCTCACCCAGCGTTAGCATACAGCTAACACCAGAGACAGCTCACCCAGTGTTAGCATACAGCTAACACCAGAGACAGCTCACCCAGTGTTAGCATACAGCTAACACCAGAGGCCTGCAACCAGGGGCCTTCACTCCTCAACTCCTCTGCTGACCCGACCACGAGGGTCAGACCTTCCCCTGATCCAGAGACCAGCACCCAGAGTCTGATCTCCCATCAACCAAGGAAAACCAACCGGTTCCTCCAGGACGGACCAGGGACACGACGCCTCACAGAACTTCTTTGTGTTTTCCTCAACCAGCAGGAAAACCATCACAGACCTGAGCGACCAGCTCCTCAGTCTGGACAAAAGGAACAACCAGGAGCTGCAAAGAAGGACTCCTGAAACATCAACTTCATCTTCTTCTCCTCAGCCTGCAGAACCAGCAAACCACAGTTAGCAGGAGGTGCTAACTACAGGAGAAGACACCAGCTTCCCTCCAGCAGGACAACAACTGAACTCCTTCAAGGAAGTGGGAACAACAACTGGGCTTTACCTGAGATTAGTTAAACCTGATGCTATGATAGAACTGTTTAACTTCATGAAGATGTGTTGGTTCTGTTACAGTGATTGAGTTCTATAGATAATGATATTAGGAGCAGTTATCAACATGTAAACCAACGTTAGCTCTGCCACAGACACAGGGTCTGCATGCTAATCTTTGCTGTACTAACTAGTTAACTCACAATCCTACACATATCACATCAAAGACAACATCACACAGTAACTGAACACCATCTGACGACTCCTGACGTTTTACAAAACAAGTCTCATTCACATCAAGTCATTCTAGAAATGGTCCTTTAGCAGAGACACACAGGAAGCAGACGCTAAAGACTAGCTTCATGTTCCATTGTTCTCCAGCACATGGTGGAGACCCAGGACAGACTTCCTGTTCTCTGATAACCTCCATCTGAATGGAGTTTCTTGTGATCCGACACACACACACACACACACACACACACACACACACACACACACACACACACACACACACACACACACACACACACACACACACACACACACACACACACACACACACACACACACACACACACACACACACACACACACACACACACACACACAAGAATGTGTGTTTTATTTGTTTTCATTGTAAATAAATATAATTTTTGGAATCATACTTGCTGTTTTATTAATGAGCACAAAGGAGAATGAAATGTCGACTCTTCTGTGTCAAGAACTCCAAAATCCTTCAACCTTTACTGTTAATTCTGGTAATTGTAATTAATTTAACTATTAATTCAAATTCCTGATGAACTGTTTAGTATATCTTATGAGACTGATAGAACTGAATTGGCTATCATTTCCTGTTAAGACAGGTGGAGCTCCGAGGTTCTGATACAGATCAGATTAAATTTCAATAACATAATTAATAACCATCTTTGATAATTATTAATCATTATCGATAGTCAACCACAACATAAATAGTGATCCTTATGAGGTAAGAAATCCCTACAGTGCCTTGAAAGGCAGCTGCCTTCATTGGCGTGGGAATGTGTGTGTGAATGGGTGAATGTGATTCATGATGTAAAGCGCTTTGGGGCTACTTGCACAGTTGAATATCCATTTGCCATAGATGATTCCTGTGGATTCATGTGTGTGCGCAACGCTGCATCCTTAAGCAACAAACTGAAGCTGAAGTTGCTTGTAGTGGTGTGAACACAATCCACAGACAACATGTGAGTGAATGTTTGAATGTGACGGATCATGTGAACCACTTTGTCTTTGCTGAAATCTTAAAAGCTAAGTAGAGGTCATTGAGCAGCACCTGCTGTGTCGTCACTCAGAGCGACTTGGAGGCTCTTCACTGAGTCAGATTTCATTACATCTGTGACCAACAACGTGCAGAGCAATGTGGCTTCGCTTGGACCGCCAGCACTTCAGCACCGCAGCCAGACCGCTGATCTCCCGCTTTATCATGCATAATAAAGCAGGAAGTGATGAGCTGTGAGTAGGTGCTTGTTCGCCATCTGCGTTTGCCTTTTCTTTTGCCTTCTTGTTTGTTACAATACAAAATATTTATTACGGTTTAAACAAATCTGCCTCGGGCGCGATAAATATTTTGTTGCTGAAGCAGCTCTGGATGCTCAGGCCAAGTGTCTTCACATTATTAAGATGTCAGACAGCAGGAGCTCCAGCTTGCGCTACGTAACGATAAAAACACAACCATTTATCACACTGACAACATAGACATAACTGAACGTTTAACTTTCATTCACTGCCATTTAAACACAAGCCAGACTAATGTAAATCAGACTGGAGAAAAGTATCTAGATGTGTTGCTTCCTAACAAATTAAAACATTTTAGTTTGTGACCAATAAAAGAGTTCTGTAATCCCCTTATGGCCACAATTCTCTTCATGGTGAAAAGATTGATTTGGAGTTTATGGCTGTTGGACTGAAAAGCTTAATGAGTAACTTGTGATGTTTTATTTTTAAAATAACTTTCAATCTGGCAGTTATCTGAAGAAAACTGCTTTTGTCCACACTCGGTTACAAATATGCGAGTTGCTTTTTTGATTCTGTACATGTCATGAAGTCAGGCTGTGAGACGTGCGCATGGCGACAGGATAGGAAGGAGCTGAACTCCTGACCTGATGTAGTGGTCATCGGTTGGGATGGACTCCTGGAAAAACTGAAACTGATATAGGTAGAGCACGATGAGGTGTCCCGCACTGAAGATGGCCATCAGGACACACATGCAGCTGAAGATGAGCGTGTTGAAGGTCCGGCAGAGGGACCACCAGGTGCACAGGAAGAGGAAGATGAAGAAGTAAACAGCTGAGGTCAACGAGGGCAACATGACTCCTGCAGAAGCAAGAAGACAAGACTGTAAGCAGACGACTTGTTTCACGACATCCCAGAGGGACGAAAGCAGCAATGAGAAGTTCAGTCACAGTTTCCACGGTAAACATGAGAATTTACAAAACGATGAAGGCAACAGGAGAGGGAGCAGGGTTTTCTCAGGGTTTAGAAATGTCCATCTGCTCAGTCCAGCTTGTAATACGAGAATGTTAACAGTTAACAGTTTTGCTTTTGCTGCAACAAAGAAAAATACTTTAATCAACTATGAGTTAAATATAAGAAAGTTCCTGAAGCAGCAACAGTATTCATTAAGATATCAGCACGTATGGATCAGAACTGAGGAAAACTTGGACCGGGTGGGGAATGGATCCGATCTTTACGATTCAGATTCCATTGTTGATTCTGCTTAACGATTCGGTTCCTTATCGATTCTCATTTGTAAATGAAACCTGTATATCATCAGCAGGGGACGTGTTAGCATTTTTGCTGCTGCCGCTGCTGGGTTGAGATTCACTCTGGAGCAGATCGAAATGCAACATTCATTTAAAGTTATCACAAATTGCCTGAGCACATTTTTTTCTGTATATTGCTTTGTATTTCCACCCTTTGAGGAAATATCCACTTTGCAGGTCCTGCAAGTTGGTCTGTTGTCGTCCTTTCTCCTGAAATGGAACCAAACGTTTGAGCGTTTGTGTCGCTCGGGCGTTTTGTTTCCTGCTGGCTGCACTGGTGAATGACACTGCAACACAGTGACAGCCACTGGAATCGATAAGGGACTAAAGGATTTGAAACACTGGGAACTGGTTCTCTTCAAGAACCGGTTTTTGATTCCCATTCCTGAACTTGATGAAAGACACTCGTAAAAAACCTACATACATCATGTTTCAGTAGGTGTCCATCAAACAAAGAATGAATGTCATGCTTTGCACATGGAAGTTAATGGCGATTACAAAAGGAATTAGGATTTTTGCAGCGTCGGCAGGATTAAAAGACACTCAAAATCCACGTCGGGTCTGCTTTTGGTTGCAGTATTTAATGTGAGAGTTTGGTATGAAAATAATGTGAAAAGATATCTCATCAACACAAGACTGCCAAAAGCACATTCCCCACTTCAAATCACAACTCAAAACACATTTTCACAACTGCATATTTCATTTGATGTCAATACAAGAAATCTGTCTTGCATTGCTTTGACTGTTTTAATGTTGTAAATTGTTGTATTGTGCAGTGTCCTTAAGGGCAGAGAAAGACACCTTTAAATATTATACAAAGCATGAATAAAACAAAAAACATTTGGAAAGTCCACTGGAGAGAAGATCCAAACCACCAGAAATCTTTCTGCTGAGTCACTCGTAAGGATGATGTAAGAGAGGTTATGTTTGTACGAGTGCTTCCACGTCACAGAGAGAGTAGGAGCCTCCCTGTGCTCAATAAATGAGCCCAAAATAAACCGAGGTGGAGAATTGGGACCAGAAAGTGCTGAGCAGAACCAACTGGACTCAACTGGAGCAGTTAAACAGGCTGGATTATTCATCATAAGCCTCCTGTTTATTGTAGTAATGGACTCGGGTCACTTGAATTGATTTCCCCTCTGATGAGAAAAATTCTCCAGAAGTGCAGAGTCACTGTTGGCTGGACCATGTCACTGCCTGCTTGTACATTCTGAGAGAGAGGAAGAGGAAGCTCACCAGTAATTCCCAGCAGGATGGTCACCACCACCTTCCCTGCAGTGATGATCAGGTTGCCGATGATCTCTTTCACCTTGGACGCCACTTCAGCCACGAGCCGCAGGACCTTCATCTTTGCACTTTCCTTCACCTCTTCCTCGTCGTCGTCCTCTTCATCCTCCTCCTCCTCGCCCAGCTCCTCATCGTCCTCGTCCTCCTCTGCGTCGTACCCGGCTTCAAAGTCCTCCTCCAGCAGGATGTTGTCATCCAGGCTGAGCTTCTCCTCTTCCTCCTATGAGGAGGATGAAGGTGAGGCAGGTCAAAGCTCTCCGTGGTGCCGAAGACACTTTAAACCAGGTCACAGTAACAACTCCTCCGTCACCTCCACACCTGACCGAGGGACCGCTTTTCAAAATGTCTGCAAATACTCAATGTGCTTTCTCCCTTCATTCCTTTCATTGCCTATATAAGTATTTTACTGTTGTTTATATGTCTGCATGTTTTAGAAACAATTGTGTATTTTACGCCTGCACGTATATACGTATACAGTATATCTATTAATGATGTTAATCCATAAAAAACTAATTGCTGTCACAATTACAAAACAAATGAATTGCACAATTTCCTGTAATTAATTGTCGTTAATCAAATTTTTTATCTTAAGATTGAAACTTAAGACTGCTTGTAATGCATATTTTTTTCATGAAAAACTACAGAATTAATGTCAACTCAACACAAAGAGCAATATATTTAAATTCAAAGACAATTTGTATACCTTCCTCTTGGCTTTGAGTGAATGCTGTTTCTCTCCAAATATAGAAAAATAATACATCATATTGAGTAAAATTGTGTGAACTCTGCTTTGGCTGTTGTCTTTATTGTCCCGAGTTTGTCTGTTTGTAATAATGTTTCTGTGAAACACTTGTGTGACCTGAAGCACTTCTGTCTATTGTCTGAAAGGTTTTATTTAAATAATAAAAATACCAACTCTAATCATTGATGTTCAATGAATAAGTAATTATATGTGAACTGCATTTAATCTAATTTCCTCTAAATCACAAATAGTATGTCGATCACAATTAAATCATTAAATAGTTATTGCTCATAAATAATTTTTACGATGTGGAAAGCAGAATTTAATTTATCGTGAAAGGAATCCAGTGAAATGTGTCTGGAATTTCAATAAAGTGGGATTATGAGTTTGGTTTTACACTTTCCACAGATTTTAATATAAATAAATGGAATTTAATGGTGTTTATTTTTATTTTTTGTGACTTTAAAACACCACATGGGCACTTTTATAAGATTCCAGGTTGAACCGCTTTTTAATTTAAAGTTTCATTACTGAAGAGCGGAGTGTGTGTGTGTTTGTGTGTGCGCCTGTGTGTGTGTGTGTGTGTGTGTGTGTGTGTGTGTGTGTGTGTGTGTGTGTGTGTGTGTGTGTGTGTGTGGTTTTCAGTCCGAAATTATTTTGGTAAATTCAGTCTGAACGTTTCTGAAGTTCAGACTGAAGTGGAAAGCTCTGAGTTTCTCTGCCTCCTCTGCTTGAATCAGCGTCCAATCAGACACCAAAATGTCTAAAACGGCTTATTTGAAACATTTCCATTATTTTCTTGGAACCAGGTGTTAAATCAGTTAGTGTTTGTGTTTTTAAATATTTTACATTGAACTAATGCAACTTAATTTCCAACTATTGCACTTTATTGCGTTTATCTTTTCAAATTGTCTCTAAAAATCTGTATTTCATCATTTTGACAGTTGAATATTATCAAATGTGCTGGTTTTTGTAAATCTGATGATGTGACGGGTGATGCAGACCTCTAGGCCAGGTCCTTGTAAAACAGATCTCCATCTCAGTGGATTTTACCTTCCTAGTTCAATGAAGGATAAATAAATAAATAAATACATTGTTTACATGGAAGTTTGAAGGAAATGATTACCACAAAAAAAAAGAAAAAAAAAGATTCAATATCAGTCCTTACATGAGTTTTACAGACAACTTTAATTATTAAACATAATGTAAATCTTTTGTCAATGTCTAATGTGACAGAGGGACATTTTTTTGTATTTATGCACCTACTTTAACTCCATTAATATTGTGTTTTAGTCTGTATTTGCTCCGGAAAGGAAGAGAAACAATAAGTCGGTGCAACACACACTGGCTTGTTGTTTAAGTGACATTATTTAGCTTCCTTCCATCACTTTCCTTCAGAGCCTCAATCTGTCATCTGGAAACTGTGTGAGCAGTGATGAGAGCAAACCTTCTCGTGTGAGCGACTGTATACAGATGGTTCATCTGTATACAGTCGCATGTGTCCAATTCTGCCTCGAAACAAAAACATTTATCCAGCGTGAGGAAATCTGGCTCCATTATTATGGAGGGAAATATAATTTCAGGACAAAAAAACTAAATCAAAACAGCTGCATGTGACAATTTTATTTTTCCTCCGAAGCCGTCACTGTTTCCTCTCACTGGATCAAGCAGGGGCCCACTCGGGACGGGGTCAGAGGGCCCATGGGGGGGGGGGGGGGGGGGGGGTCAGAGGGCCTATTGGGGGGGGGGGGGTCAGAGGGCCCATTGGTGAGGGGGGTCAGAGGGCCTATTGGTGAGGGGGGTCAGAGGGCCTATTGGGGGGGGGGGTGTCAGAGGGCCCATTGGTGAGGGGGGTCAGAGGGCCTATTGGGGTGAGGGGGGTCAGAGGGCCTATTGGTGAGGGGGGTCAGAGGGCCTATTGGTGAGGGGGGTCAGAGGGCCTATTGGGGGGGGGGGTCAGAGGGCCTATTGGGGGGGGGGGGTGTCAGAGGGCCTATTGGGGGGGGGGGGTGTCAGAGGGCCTATTGGTGAGGGGGGTGTCAGAGGGCCCATTGGTGAGGGGGGTCAGAGGGCCTATTGGGGTGAGGGGGGTCAGAGGGCCTATTGGTGAGGGGGGTCAGAGGGCCTATTGGGGGGGGGGGGTGTCAGAGGGCCCATTGGGGTCAAACAATTTTTGCAGCTAATTTCTCCATTCAAATGAGGGTAACCAGAGTTTATCAGATGTGTGTCGATGAGAATGAAGCCCACCTGTTCCTCTGCATCGAAGTCTGCGTTGTACTGAGCCATGTCCTCAGGTGGCCTCTTCTGGACCAGACTGCGACACAGCAGCCAGACGGCCAAACCCACCACAAACATGCCGATGTCCGGGAAAAACACCCGGATGCCGTTGCCTGCATCTGCGCCAATCACACTGTAGGCAAACGAAACAGAGAAGAAGCGCTGACAGAAAGCAGACGAACCCCAAAACCTCCGAAATCTGTGAACCGGTCGCTGGCGCGGGACGGAATGACAACCTGCTGATGGAAACCGGCACTTCTAACACGAAGCAGCTCTTCTGGGAATCGCAGTGGCGAGCAGCCCCCTGAGACGTGCCGTTCTGAGCTTGACCCCGGGACCCAGATCCCGCTGCCACGTTTCAAACAACGGGAGCTTTACCGCTCCGCTCCTTCCGGTATTAGTCATATTGCTCAGAAAACTCCACCTGCTCACAGGAGCGCCTGAGAATCTGGACTTTTCCATTGCTCCACCGTTCTTATAATACACGTTGCACTGAGGGCCTCAGCTTTTATAAGGGCGCCACCCTCTTTAATGAAATCAGGCCTGCCGGGTTGAATGTGTTGCTATTAAGAAGTGAGTGAAATTCCATTGACGGATCTTTTCTTTTCTACCGTTTTGACCTCAGCTTTGAACAACATGTTTACCCCCATTTGAAAGGTTTTATGCTTCATAACGAGACTTCTGGTCCAGTCGCTCCTGTTGTTTTACCTCCTTCTGAGTCCCCTGATTAATTCATCAGAGTCACCGTCAACATAGGGCAACTCGTAGAAAGATATCATATAGAACACATTTACCTCAGTTCTGCACAACCTGTGCTTTTTATTCAACTAAACCCGGCACAGAGGTGGCACTGAATCACCTGGAACTGAACAGAAAACCAGGAAACTGACCGGAGGTGGGGAAGTGTTGCCGTGACGACCACGGCAACGTTCAGCTTCATATAACCTGGTGTGATGCATTTATGCAGCCCGGGGACGCGTTTTGTGAGGTGTCATGATTGCTCGTACAATTACAGCGAATAAAAGCTGTCCTGGAAATAGCTAACAGGTTTCAAACGTTCTTTTCTCAACCAAACCCGATTCTATTTCAGCTTCACAGCAGCGACTCTGCATCCTGTGTTTTCTTTGAGCACACATGTTCTGATGGGGCAACGGTGTGAGTGTTGGTGACGGCTCATTTTCAAACATCTGAGCTCAGTCAGGACAGAGAAACCTTTACAAATCAGAAACAAAGTACTGAAGTCACATGAAGAAAATATCTAATAATTTTCTTTCTTTTTCTAAGAAATGTTTTGTTGAAAAACAAATGAATGACTAACTTTACTTTTTACTGCTTCATAGTTCTGCTGGTGGTCAGAAGCTTCCAGAAATAAACACAAGACAAAGCAAAGAATGAGACTGACGTCATCCTGATGGTAGAAACACACCAGCTTAAGACAAACCAAGAATATTAAAAGTCACAAAAAAAAACATTTTCCTCATTAAAGTATAAATGGAGCAAAACTAACCTCCCGTGTAACACAGATAAACAGTGATCAGAACATTCTTCTGTTCCACACTTCTTATTAGAATAAAGGAAACTAAAGCTTAAGTTGAAAATCATGCAAACACTTAAAAAGTTTTCAAGTAGTTTTACAATTCACTTCAACACAGGTAGAAGACGGGCGAACAACAATCTGCTGGTCAATAAATATGTAGACACATATTCAAAGCTAATCTTGTATGTTAAACATTCGTCTGATTCATCCTCTGGGTTTTCTTCACATAACCTTCACTTCAGGTTCTGTGTTGTTCTGCATCAAATCTACTGTTGACCTGCTTCACTTCTTTTCTTTCAAGGGTCTTTTTATTAAACAATGTACAACTTACAATAAACACACATCAAAATTAATTATTTTCTTTGATTTAACCCCATACATATAAATAAAAAATTTAAATAAAATATAAAAAAACAAAATAAAACAAAACAAACAAAACAAACAAACAAGAAAAAATAATTCAAATTAATAAAAGCAATAATAATAAGTAATGGGGGAGGGGGGGGGGGGGGGGGGGGGGGGAAATCGGTGGGCTACTCAGATGTTGTAATTGTAGGTCTCTCAAAGTAATCCAGAAATGGGCGCCATAATATCTCAAATTTGTTTTCAGATCCGCGAACTGTGTATGTAATTTTTTCTAAATCCATACAGGACATTACATCTTTCAACCATTGTGAGTGTGAAGGGGCCTTGGAATCTTTCCATGTCAGTAATATAGCTCGTCTGGTCAGCAATAGTGAAAAGCGAAGGTTAGTTTTACCCTACTGATGATGTGTTGTTGCAATAGTAATTCTAACCTTCACTTCAGGTTCTGTGTTGTTCTGCATCAAATCTACTGTTGACCTGCTTCACTTCTTAAACAACCAAAAGTCCTCAGTTTAGTGTTTGTGTCTCCTGAACACTTCGTCTGTTTCTAGCGACTGCATCTGATCCCTGATGCTCCTCTACACATCACACTAAAGAAAATAAGCAGAAAATATAAATAAATAAATAAATATATAAAGCAGTCAAGTTATTTGTTATATTCAAACAGAAAATGTGATTCTTTTCACTTTATTTTGTAGCCAATAAAAGGCAAAACACACACACAATAACTGAGTGTAATCCTCAACACAAACAGGTAAATGGAGGCGGGATAAATGTTTATGGCTCCACTTCCTCCACTTACAGTATGCGATCCACGGAGGGCTGTTGAGTACTGGAAAAAGGACGTGGCTGAGTTCGGACATTCCCGTACTCAGGAAACCACATCTAATATGATCATGTGGATGTGAGCAGACACACACACAACTGCAAACGCTTTGAAAAATCAGCCTGTCAACTGATTGTCAGGACTAACTAGGTTTGGGCTTCATCAGGAATCCACACGGGGACACGTCAGGAGCATTTATTCAGCTTGTCGTCGTAGTGAAGGCAAAAAAGTGGTGCTTAATGCTGTTGTGTGGTTTCTTTATTTAGAACACTTTGGCCAGCGTTAATGCAACTTTACCTGCAGTGGACGGTAATTAAGAACACGTCACAATTTACACTGTGTTGGTTTTCACCGTTTCACTGAATCTGAATAAAACGTTAAATTGAATATTAATTCTAGCCTCGGACGGTGTGATTTTATCATTTTGGAAAATGTGTGACCTGGACTTGATGAATGTCATTTACAGGCTGCTGGTGCCTTCAGGGGACTAAGAAAGATAACTGAGAATCAATCTATTGTTTCATTGAAATGCCCCTGTGCCAGAAAGATCAATATGGGAATAGATGCACACAGGTTTCTCATGCGTCCCTTTAATGTTCATTTTAAGGTGTTTTTTTTCATGTTTTATCAAGCAGCTGTCACTGCAAGTGAGGAAAAAAAATGGGTTTTGAGCCATCTCACAGATCTTGAACCGCAAAGTAATCATCATGAGCAGATCTATTTTGTCAAAAATTTAACAGTGTGCAGCCATTTTAAAGGAGATGAGAATAAAGTAAAGAAAATAATAATGACTGAATTTCATTCACTTTTACAACTTTTTTTTCACACATCCGTCTCATTTATTGGCTAAATGAAATGGCACAAGTGCAGATATTTACTTCACCGACTGTGGTTGATGAAGGAATCAATACAATTGTATAATTTGAATAAAGAGACATTATTTTACCTCTCGAAGCCAATTTGTCGAATGGATTTTTCCCACGTGGAACCTGGAGGGGAAAAAAAACAAAAGCCCAAGTTATTCAAGTGGTTAAAACTTACAGAGAGGGGGGAACCGATAAACTGTTACTGCTGGTTCAGATGAAACCATTGAAAATAAAGCAGTGGACCACAAGGAGGCACCACTACCGAGCTGCTCGTGTCCCAAGAGGTGGGGTTTTTTAATCTTGTGCGATTACAATACATTTGTACACAAGATTCTTTACTATGATCTCATAGTCCCCTCACGACTCCCAATGCCACCATAGGATTCCGATTCGGCCCTTAAGGAGAAAGTTAAGGGAAAAATGGTTTGACTGTATCATCATCTGTTTTCTGTACCGTGTATTGATGTAAAAACAATTGAGACATTTTAGCTAACACATATAATTTGCCGAACAACTAATATTGAATTTGTAGAACATTTATTCTATTTGGGAAAATGATAAAGGGGAGATGTCACAGGTTATTTTTTCATACCTAGACCACATTAGACAGGTCCAGATGAAACACCATTACTGCTGGACTCCTGAAATCTGAAGTAGTTTATCTTACAGAGGCTAAATATTCATTAACACAGTTTCAGATTTGTGAGACCTTTATTCTATTTGTGAAAGTGGAAAACAAGAAATAGACAAATAGTTGCTCCACATGTCAAGTTATTCTTCCCTTATCTGCTGAGCTGGAATCTGAAGCCAACTTCAGTGTTGCCTACTGTTCACAGGGGGTATCTAGAAGAACATTTTGATCAAACTAATCTCTTATTGTAAGTGTCATCAGCAGCCAAATAACTAAAAACATGCAGCCTATAGTCTGGAAAATACGGTAATCAAGTGTAGTTCGAGAATGAATTTATAAAACCAGCATTAGAGGCAGTGGAGTGAAAAGCCCAGCATAAAGACCTTCAACATCTAATGATGTCCTCACTTCTACTTCCACAAAGAATAAATCTGCTGATGCTTCAGGTTCCCGTAACAATTCATACAACTGTCTGCCATTTTTCTGCCTGTTGGGGAGACTCATTCATGAGCTGCAGAGGGTTGTGGTGGGGAGAATAAAGATGACTTTGAACTGGAACTATAGTCAACAATGTGCAAGTTGACGCAATTTCAGTATTTCAAGTACAACAAAGTTTGTAAAGTCTTACATTTCTGGATAGAAAGAGACGCTGTCCAATTTCCTGAAAATAACAGGATTAATAATAAAATGAGGGATTTATAGAAACGGTTCCTCATTTAAAAATACAATAAAACAAACTGAACCACTAAAATGTTGCATGAATGAAAACATTTATGATATTATGTGTAAACAATATTGAAATCTTTCTCCGCAAACACTTCCGACTCCATATTTCTGTTGTGGGGGTCGTGTCGTTATAGTTTGAGTGTAAAACACACAATCTCCTTCAGGTGCGTGGAGGAGAGAAAATTGTTCACACAGACGACAGCAAGAATTGTTGAAAAGACAACAACATGTGAGGAGGGTGGAGGCTGTATGGCTGGTCTCTGACTTAACCTCTGACTTCAAACGCTTGAACCAGAGTCTATCTGAGCTGTGGAGACTCATCTGTCCACCTCCACCTCCCTCTCCCCTCACCACTTCCTGCCACCTCCCTCCCCTGCCCCTCCCCCTCCTCTGGTTCTGCCCTCTCTCAAGTCTTCCCTCCCCCTGGAAAAGAAGGATCTATGTGAAACCCATTTGTCCACTTCCACACAGATCCTCCTCACTCAGGAGGCGAGGAGACTCGCGCAGATGCATCCAGGTTTGACCCTTCCAGTTCTGCCCCCTCCAGGCCTGACCCATCCAGGCATGACCCCCTCCAGTTCTGACCCCACCCAGGTCTGACCCCTCCAGGCCTGACCCCCACCAGGTCCGATCCCTCCAGGCCTGACCCCTGCAGGTCTGACCCTCCAACCCTGACCCCCTCCAGTTCCTACTCTCTCCAGGTCTGACTTGGAGTCCTTACCTCACCTCCATGCCCCTCAGAGATTCATGAAATCGAACGCGGTGTGCCCCAAGGCTCTGTCACAGGCCCCCACAGGTCTTTTTAACTTGTATATATGTCCCCTTGGTGATGTCATCAGGGGACATGGCATTGATCGTCACAGCAATGTTGACAACACACAGCTCTACATTACCACGTCTCCTGAAGACGTGCGGCCAATTGATGAACTTTGTAGCTGTATATAAGATATTAATGCTCAATGAGGACGAAACTGACATTTTAGTTTTTGGTGCTGAAGCTAAGAGAAAGAAACCTTTGTTAAAATTACAGGCACCATCTTTAAAAAACACCAGATCAAGTTTGACTGAGCCGCGTTTTATTCCACATGTAAGGTGTGTTTTTTTATCATCCGAGGAATATATCCAGAGTCTGTCTGTTTCTGTCGCGGACCAACATGGAGATTCTGATGCCTTTGTCTCGAGTCAGATTGTGTTGCCTTCTAATCTTCCCCCCAAAAAACTATCTCACACCTTCATCTTCTGCAGACCCTCTGTTTTAAAGGCTTGGCATTGGCTTGCTGTGTCTCTAAGGATTCATTTTGAGGTTGTTTTTTTCAATGGTTTTAAAAGTCTTATCTTACAGATTTACTTTGATCTTATGAACCATGAAGAACAATCCGGTCCTCAGGCACCGGCCTTTTAATCATTCCGACTATCAATACAAGAACCTCCAGCGAGGCTGCTTTCCAGCACGACGCTCCTTTATTGGAACAAATGTTATCACCGTTTTTTTGTTGTTTCAGCAAACATATCTTCACGTTTTACAAATGGACGACCAAAATGGCCTCCAAGTTCATTCAACATAAAATAAAATAAAAAAAACAACATTTCAGCGACTCTGCCTTCAACTTGGTTATATTTCTATTGATAACCAAATTATGAATGAGGAATTGTTTATGAGCTGGGGGGAGGGGCGTCTGACAGGTCCCACCTGACAACCATTAACTTCTTTCAATAGTAAACCTTGCAGGTGTCCTTTCAAAAGAAACAGAATCTTTCTTGTTCAAAAAAATTAATTACCAAAGGTGATATTTTATAAACAACAGCAAATCTGTTGATTTAGCTTTGTCAAAGTAAAGTGTGTGTCCTGCAGCCTCACAGATCTGCAGAGCTGTAACTGTAGACTGTAAACCACAGACTGGGGCTGCTTCTCATTAGCCGCTGCTCGATATGAAACATGTGCCACTTGTGGCACAAAGGCTCAGAGACAGCAGCCGTTCAGTAGCAGAGACGCAGAGAAACTCAGGTCCTTCACTGGAGGCGACACGTCAAACTTGAACCCCAAAACATCTACTTTCCTCTAGTCCGAAGACGTTTAAATGGCAAGTACAGCTCCAGAGACAAAACGAGAAACGCACATCAACATCAGTGCATTTCTACACCCCACACATCTGTGATGAGACCAGGGAACTCCTCACGGAGTGTTTGAACCATCCACGCATCAGAGTATTCAGGATGAAGCGCGACAGTGTCAGGAAGTTGCACAGGAGGAGATAAAGACCACTGGTGTTGATGGAATCTTTCATAATCTCTCACAGAGGTGGAGAAAGGTCACAACTCACTTCAGGCCCCATTTAAATCTTCAAATACAAAAGCAGAGACTCTCCATAGAAAAGAGGCTGCTGCAGATTCCCGAGGAGGAGGAGGAGGAGGAAGAGTGTTGAGGAGCTGAAGGAGGAGGAATTGGAGAATGAAGAAAAGGAGCACGAGGTCTGACTGGAGGAATGCTGCAGGTGTAGTGAAGCCAGTGAGGTCTGCACTCTCAGAGGGAATATTGCGTAACACCCCGAACTGGTAGATGAAGAGCCACTGCCCGTCGGGGCGGGGCCACAGTTCACCCAGCTGGGCACCAAAAATACCTCCTCACTCTTTATGTGAGCGTCATAAAACAGCCTCTGTACTTGCTGGGCCGTTAACCTACGAGAGTCTGTCCTCCATCTCCTCTGGCCAGCAGACACACACAGAAGACGCAGTATCGACATTTCACCATGTATTATATTTCAATGACAAGAATTTCAATAAGAGAGAAACGTCTGAATGATTAATTCACAAAACCAGTCCAATTAACTCAGAAGTATACCCAACAGCCTGGATCATAAGTGTTGATGGGGTAGAAATCATTGAAAAAATAAATAAAAACAACAAAATCTACAAATTTAAGCTGAGAAAACTTTGGATAAGGGCAGAAAAAATGTGATATAGTGGAGTTCTTCTGGCTGTAGGATTGTTTAAAACATTTTCTGAATGAGATCTTTCTGTAGGACAACTTCACTGAGTTTTCTACTGTGGGTTTTACGTGAAGTGTGACACTCGTCTGACTGTAGCTGTCTAGACAACATAGGCACAGAGCTGCTGTCTGGCACGTCTTCAACTTTGCGTTTGGGAGTGCTGGTCCTGTCAGGAACACAATTGTTATTAAAAAAAAAATCTGCGAGAAGTTTGTAATAGAAATCTGTTGAAGAAGAATTGACCTCTTCTGAACTGGTGAAAAACCACATTATTGTGTTTTTGGGCTAGTTTTCTTTGTAGGGTTTTTTTTTAACCCACTTCGTTGCCACGTGTCCGGAGAACATCACTCAGGAAAATAATGGCCCAAAACTTCCAACAATCAGAGGAAGTTTGATGACTCTGGTCCCTCCAGACAGTTTTGACTGCGACTGTGATGCAAGATGGTTGATACAGGAGCTCCTCATCTGGTGACCACTCACTGACCTAGCTGGAGCCACTTCGCTCCTCCAAACGGCTCTCAGTTTACGGCACTAATGCTCCATTTGGCTACAAGCGACGGAGGAAATCATATGAAGTTATCTGGGGGGGGTCGCCGCCTCACCGTGTTTACATTCGACTGCCAAAAGGAAAAGAGTGTTGAAGGTGCTGGATACAGATATAGAAACCTGAGATAGGAAGAGGCAGAACAAGGCGACATGGAGCGATGCCTCACTTCCAAGAGCAGAAAGGAAATCAGGACATTAACTTCAGGAAGTGAACATCCAGACAATATGTACACAAAACCACACGCAGAGGAAAACCACAGTTTATAGAATCCATTGTATAGAAAATGACGTAATAATGCTGGAGACAGGATACAAGCGCTTGGTTCAACTTTGTTAAATGAACCTTTATCAAGTCTTTTTATGTGATCCTCAGCTGTTGCCTAAGAGGTTCAGCGCTGCAGAAGCCCTGCAGGTAAACGTCACTGATGATCACCACAGAGGTTCATTTCATCTTCAAAAGAGCAACTTCACCTAAAACAGTTTTGCAGCATGTTCAACTTCATTTACTTAAAACTTCAATCTGAACATTGGAACATTCAAAAACAGGCCGTTTGTGGCAAAGCTTTGTGTTTGTCTCCCACGTGTGCCATTTTGGCAGAGTTAGTACGCTTGGAGCGAAAACACAAAACTTCTGTTGTGTTATAGTTTTACAGGATAGCGGCAGTGCTCAGAGCCACAGAAAACACCTGCTCATGCACACCACAGCCACGGTAAACAGTTCTTTCTGCACATGTGCAGTAGCTGGACGATAAGAACAAAGTCTCCTCCATGGTGTCATGACTCCCAGTCCTTATTCTATTGGGACTTGATACTTTTATTTTGACAGTCACCATAATAACAATCCAATGCAGTAGTATTATTTTGACAGTTACCATAATAACAAGAAGGCCGTTGCTGGGCTAATCAAAGCAAACTTCAGACCCTACCAATCCTCAAGGTCAAGGTCAGGTCACTTGGTGTACTGGAGGTTATCCCTGGAGTGTGCATCATGTGATTATAAAATTTCAGAGCCCTAGCTCAAAAACCTAGGCCTCCAGAGCCCAAAATGTGTTTTTAAGCACTTCGTGACCCTGTGACCTACTTAATATGCAAATTAGGTCAAGGTCACCATAGTATCCCTTCCCCCTCTGAGATGTATCCACATGTGAAGTTTGGTCACTGTGGGCCCAGGGGTTGCCGAGATATAGGTAGAAACGTTCGAACGGACAGACGTACGGAGACTGTTTCAAGATCCCCCTTCGGGGCCTATCGGCCACGGCGGGGGATAATAATAATCCAACTGGCTGTCTGTCCACTAGAATGTTCTCCCATTGTTAACGTTTATAGTGTACTGCTCTCTGCTGCATGTGTGGTTTCATTACAAAAACAACCAACAGCACAGCCTCTTGGCCCAACATGGTAACTACATCATCTTCCAGGTTTCTGGCGTTTCCGTGGAAACACAGTTTAAACAATGTTGCAGTGTAAACAAAACTTTTCTACAACCAAAACGTTCAATTGAAACGTTGTCATGGAGGGATCCAAGAATTCAACACAAATGGACAAAAACAACAAAAAATGGTCCACTCACGGGCCGGTTATCTTAAGGTTTGCATGAAATAGAAAATTAAAGCTGTGGAAACTCAGCTGCAGTTGAGATACATCATCCTCAAGCCCGACCAATCAATCCCCAGGCCAATTAATTGGCTGATTAGAACCCAAAGTTGGCCGATTGGTTCCACTGTTCACACCAACTTTTCACTAATAACATGCAATGATACACTGATTGCTCCCACGGTGAAGTAGTGACGAGTGAATTTACCGAGAGGTTGTCTTCAGTGGTAAAGTTAACTAGTTTGTGCAATACACATCTCAGGAAGTTTCTCATGACGCACCTCATTGTGTCTTTCGAGCTTGACCGATAACTCCATCCATGCTTTTATTATTGCTGCCACGTTGACAGGACTAAACGCCAGCACTAAACATTTTTATCAGCCAACGTACCAGGTATCCACATTTTTTATTCCCCAATGTCAGAATTGGCCCCCCAAAAAAATCAGTTTCACGCCGGCCCTACATTATATTGATTGAAAGAAAAATGTAACTGTTCGATGTATTGCATGTTAATGACGCAATGTCACACGTCTCCAATCATGAGTGATTGGAGTGGCTCAGTAACTACTAAATGTAAATCAAACCTGTTTTAGGTATTTTTCTTCTTAAAGGGTCAGAAGAGCTGAGCATTATTTTTGACATCATTTAACAGTGAGCAGCTTGATTGAGGCCACCGGCTGCCGCAAGGCGTTTAAAGACGGTTCAGTATTGGTTGTTAGGATTTTTTTAAGACAGTTATTTTAAAATCTATAATTAAATCTGTTCATCCGTCCATCTTTGAAAGTTGCAGAGAACGACTTGGGGGTCCTGGGAGGTTGTAGCCAAACACAGGAACAATGTGGAGGGCAGGTCATATCCTGCTGAGGTCAGCTGTCCATCACCACACACACACACACACACACACACACACACACACACGCACACACACAGTAACAAGTAAACCAAAAACACGTGTTTTGTGGGAGTAAAGCAGATCAGGTCACCAGGGGAGAACGTGTAAAACAACCCAGAAACAGTGCACAAACAAATCATCGAAAAAAAAGTCTTTGAAAAACCAAAAATTCGTGCAATTTTTCTTTATCTGACTTTGTAGTATTTGACATGAAATTGTGGAAGTTGCGGGAGACATTCTGAGCATGACAAGCTGGTGTCACATGAAGCTTCAGTTTTTCTGGCTGCTCTAGTTTTTCCCCTACGATGCTGGAATATTTGAGTAAATGTCTCACTGAACTAAAACCCATTGAACACATTTGCTTCACAGTAGACTTACCCAGATAAGTAACTACTAACAAGTTCAAACATTTCATGTTGCTTAAGTCATTTCTAATCTCGTGCAAGTAAAAAAGTCAGAAACAATTGCTTAAATGTAATCATGTCGATTTCAGCCATTGATTGAAAACAAATAAAACATCTTTAAAGGAACTTGATATTTACAGATTTACTTCAGATAATTACAGTGTTATAATTATTTCATGTATAATTACCATTCTATATTTTTAACAACAGCACAAAATAGTCTGCAATATATTTCAGTTTGTTTAAAGCCAAAATAGGTGAAAGATAAAATTCTTGGATTACATTTTATTAGTAGATGAAAAGAGTCAATGGAATAATTTGGAATCTTGTCACTTTATAATCGGAGCTGTAGTAAAGCGCAGCTCTTTTGGCCCGGGTGTTTGTAGCTCTTTGAGCCCGGGGCGATGGCGCTGGTTCTGCCCTTTGAGTCAGCTGCACTTGGAGGAAAGTGAATTATTTTCATTAAAAAAAAAAAGTCATTAGAGCACAAGGTCGGGGTCTGTCCCATCTGGACGCTTTCAAACTTCACAGCTGAAGCCCGAGGCTAAACGTTAACACCTTCCCGGTACTGACTCGGTGTTTGCTTTACTGGCACTACTTTCTTCTGGGCCATGTGGCACGATGGAGCTAATTACATGGAGGAATGTGTCGAATTCATAAATCTGCACGATGCGACCAAGGAGATTTCTACAAATTGTGACTCATGTTTAACTCACTCCTGCTAACGAAGTGTTTTGGGTGGAAGCTTTCCTGAAGGTCAGAGTTTAGGTGTGGTCGTGGGCACAACACGTCACTAACGTCAGCCCACCAGCAGAGACGTCTTCAGTTCTGTCGCTTTGTTGGGGAGAAGGACTTGCTGCTGTACATCACTGTTTACTGAGCGGGGCTCCAATTACAAATCTGCTCATGGCAAAGAAAGCAGAGTGAATATTTTTACAGTTTTAGTCAAGCTTCACTTTTAGCTCAGTGGTTCAGCGTTTGGCCAACAGCTACCTCTGCTCTGCTCCATCCTGCAAGACAATATTACTCACAATCATGGTTTATAGCAACTAAAATGGCTGTATTGTATGTGTATGTTAATGTGCCAGGTGTTGATATCAGGCCTGTATTTTTTATTTTTTTGTCGACTCGTCATTTTACTTAATAGAACGACGATTTATATTTGGTCTCACGTCCCAAACAGTTCACCAGGTTTGAAGTAACTCTCTTCCAAACCCCTCTGTGTGCTATGCTCACACTGCTGGTGAAACCTGCTGTCCTCTTTCTCCCCCTTCACTGTTTTGATATTAAAATGCTGGAGGTGGGTGAGCAAGAAGCAAGCACGTTATCCAGTGACACAACTTCCAGTCCGAGATTAAGACCAAAAGTGTCTAAAGTACAGGAGTACTTCAGGTCAACTGGTGACAAACATTATAAAAGTTGTTGGTTTATTACTGAAGCACTATGGGGTTCTATTTGTGCCAAAATTCTGAGCGAGCGATGGGAAAATTTGAGCGCAAAAAAATTAATTGTGCAGCACACTAATAACATTTTGAGGAAATATTTAAATTGCGCAAAGACAAACTTGAGATTGCGCGCTCAAAAATCATTTCTGCGCTCAGATTCTTCCTCTGCGCTCTCTCTCTCTCTCTCGCTCGCTCAACCTCTCTCTCTCTCGCGCTCAACCTCTCTCTCTCAGGCTCAACCTCTCTCTCTCGCTCGCTCAACCTCTCTCTCTCTCGCTCGCTCAAATCTCTCCACGTCCGCTCAAGTCCTGCTGTGCACTCGCTCAAAATGTGCAAAGCCCAAATGTGACAGACACGGTTGTCCACCAATCACAGAAATTTGGGGCGGGCGTTGAATTCTGATTGGTTGCTTCGGTTTCTGGAAGTGCCTCATAACCGACGAAGAAGAAGAGGGAAAAACAAACTGTGAGGGAAAACAGAAATAAGGAAAACTAAAGATAATGATCCTGGATTACAACATGTTTTCCCCCGCAGTTTGTTTTCCCCTCTTCTTGTTCTTTTTCTTCTTCGTTGGTTATGAGGCACTTCCAGAATCCGAAGTAACCAATCAGAGTTCAACACCCGCCCCACGGCTTTGCACATTTTGAGCGAGCGCACAGCAGAACTTGAGCGGACGTGGAGAGATTTGAGCGAGAGAGAGAGAGAGAGGTTGAGCGCGAGAGAGAGAGAGGTTGAGCGCGAGAGAGAGAGGTTGAGCGCGCAGAGGAAGAATCTGAGCGCAGAAATGATTTTTGAGCGCGCAATCTCAAGTTTGTCTTTGCGCAATTTAAATATTTCCTCAAAATGTTATTAGTGTGCTTGTACAATTAATTTTTTTGTGCTCAAATTTTCCCATCGCTCGCTCAGAATTTTGGCACAAATATAACCCCATAAAGCACAAGCACAACCTGAACAGATGGGTAGTCCGGGGTATACGACATATTGCGTAACCTCTTCTAAATCCCACAATTTATCTTATCCACAAGTTTTTGCTTCCCTAAAGGATGATGACGTCATGACCCACCCACTCTGCCTCTGATTGGCTCGTACTGCAGCATGAGGGCTGACGAGCCAATCAGAGGGTCTTTACGAAGGATAGTTGACTGCTAAATTAAATCAAAATCATGTGACAATGAGCAACTACTGTGGAAGGATTTTCACTATAGAGTCATCTTACAAAGCCACTTTTTCAAAAAAGAAAAGAAAAGTTCCTGTGCTGCTTTGAAAGAAGCCCAAATCCCAGCGAGCTAGTCTGCACTTTTTTATTAAGTCTTTAGAAGAATGACGACTTTATTTAGACTGTGAGAGTCGTATTTTAAGATAATGGGCGTCTCGGGGTTCATCCTGTGTTTTTCACATCATATATATTTGTTATTGTCATACAGTATCTATATTTTGTAATTGTTTTGCTTCATTGTATTTATTTGGTAAAGTTATTCATTTATTAATTAATATATTAATATAGTCATTTATTTTATCGTTTACATTTGTCATGGTACGTCCCTCGAGTTGTAATCAAATAAAATGACCCCCAACACTGAGCATGATTGAGAACGATTGAGTTTTGATGAAGTGAAACAAGATCTGGCTCTGATTGGTGAAACATGTTGGGATGCAGAAATATCACGTTCAGTCAGTTTCATGTATATTGTGAACGTCATGCCTGTCAGGTACTATTTATTAGAAAATTTCAGTTTCAGTGTCCACTGATTGTCAAATTAGTTTTTGATCTGATAATGTAATAGATTACCGTATTTTCTGCCCTATAAGGCACACCGGATTATAAGGCGCATCTACATTGATTGACATAATTTACAACTTTGTTCATATATAAGGCACACTGCAATATATGGCACATGCAATAAACCAGTGGTCAACAACCTTTATAGCTCAAAGCCATTAGGTTACATTTTCCACTGCTTCTAACACCCAGAGAGGTGCACGCACTTTATTTTGATAGTCCTACCTGCAGCCTATGCCAGGAGGACACTACACACAAAACCTTCTTCACTACTGGTTGACAACTTACAACTACCGGTAATAATAATAATAATAATAAACTAAACTACATGAACTAAGCAACAAAAACACAACACAACACAATTATTACCGACACCACAAACCAAATATAACCCCCAATAATTGCATTTAAAACACCACAAACAGCTGCAATGAATTATGGGAGTTTCTATCGGCTGCACTGAGGAGCTCAGGTTGAATTTGTCGCTGCAAGGCATGATGTCCCATCATGCCTTGCAGCGACAAATTCATGTTTTGTGTTGTTGGAGGTTATTGTGGGTTGTTGTTGGGCTTGGTGTTGTGTTGATTGTGTTTATGTGTTTTTGTTCCCCAGTTTAGGGAGTCATTATTTCATCTAGTTTATTTTGGTTTGTTAGAATGTTGGTGTGCAACCATGAGTGATGAAGGTGTTGTGTGGAGTGTCGTCCGCTCTGAAGATCCAGTTGTGAAGTTAGAGTTGTCAAAATAAAAGCTTCTGGTTGTTCAGCTGTCAAATAGCAGTCTAGAGTAGAGCAATTCTTCCATATATAAGGTGCACTGGCAGCTTTTGAGAAAATTTGAGGTATTTAGGTGCCTTATAGGGCGGAAAATACGGTAATGACTTTCAGTGCTTCTACGTCTTTTTTTAAGTCTCTAAAAACTCTCTAAAAAAACTCAACAAGGTTCAATTAATCACCTCCACTCCTGCCTCTCCGATTCTTGACCTTGGAGACGTTTAGTTTTCTCCACGCACAACAATCCTACTCACCCCGAGAGCCGCGCCATAAAGGCTGCAGTGTACTCACAGTTGAAGTCGGAGGTGATGGAGTTCCCGGCCAGGAGGCTGTTGACGGTAATCTGATAGATGATGTGGAGCAGCAGGAAGGACATGCTGGTGAAGCAGAGGGACTGCAGCAGACGCCCTGTGTGGCCTGCAGGAGAGGGAAAGACGCAGTCAGTTCACGAGGTTCCCACACTGTTACTCTGCCATCCACACACTTAAAACATGGTGGGAGTCAGAGACAAACTCAGTGAGCAACAAGTCATGATCACTTCAGCCAGGCAGCGTTTTGAATAAGTTGCAGAGGAAAGTGAATGTGACTGGAGAAGAGACTTCAATGGATCATAACATGGATATTGCCTGCAGAGCAGCTGGCAACACGACCTCAGAACAAAGCTTATTTCTCTTGAGAAGCCAAATCCTGGTGGTCGACAAGACCTTTTGATCCCTAATTCATCCATAGCCTTTGCTTTTGTTGGTGGGAGACAAAGACAGAACTCCACAGCTGCTCCACACATGGACTGCTTGCAGAACACCTTCAGGTATTTGGGATCATTTCAGGAGTTGTGATGGAGATAATCCTCCACAGTCAGACTGTTCGGACCACTTCCTGTTAGAAAAATACAAGATGTTCTTCCTCAGGGGCAGAGGAATTCTCAGATGACAAAATCACCAAAGGGTCTCCTGCCGAGGCTTCGGCTCTGCTGGAACAAGCCACTTCAGCGCAGAGCCTTCATGTGTTCAACAGCTACATCTCATTAGATTTACTGCAGCCATCCACAACTACTTTATTTACAATAGTACTACACAATATCCTAGCAAAGGTGAGGCCCTACTGGGGGCCACAAAGAGCCCATGGTATCACAATGTGCACAACAACACATCACATCGGGCTCATTAAATGCTGAAGTGAAAACAATTTGCGCTAATTTCCCCTTGCAATTCCCTGGGCTTTCACAAGCAGGGTGAAGAATGCTTATAAACACGAGCTCCGAGAACTTTTACCAAGCTCCCGCATCCACAGTCGCTCCTGAGGCACTGGACAAAGCACCCGCTCTGGCTCGGTCCCGCATTCTCAACCTTTTATAACATTTATGTTGTCATAGCTGCCCGACCCCTGCATCGAAAGTCTCACTTGACGTCACCATTCAGGCTCAGAGCCACGTCTCCGGAGTGCGTTCTAAACGCTTGCAAAACAAAAAATTCTCAGAATTGAAGACGTTGAGACTTTTACTGGTAGTAAGGACCAGAATTAACAGCCTGAAGGCACTAAAGAGGTCAGAATGAGACGGTTTGATATCACAGTCCTGAGCTTTGAAGATCTGCATTTTCGAAACCTGCATGGAAATCCATCCTTGTTGCAGCTTTATACAAGTCCACAGCGCCCATCAGCTGACGGCGGGCAACGGCAGCCGTCCATTAATACCTACGGGACTTTTTAGTGACAAACAAACCTCAGACATGTTTTATCCACAGAGAACAGGAAATGTCCAAAAGCTAGAAATCAAACCAAGTATATTGTCACTGTGAGGCAGAATTGTGACCCTCAATATGGTTTTATTAAAATATATAATTGTGCTGTTTGTATTGATAACATATAATGAAACCACATGTAAAATATTCCTTTATTAGATTGTTTTTTTTTTTTATTATTTCAATCAATGTAAAAAGAAAAAAACCCAGAACAATACAATACAGAACAAAAGTTATCAAAAGTTTTCCTGAATAAAACGGAGCAGAAAGAAGATTGACTTATACACTCTGCCCCCTTTTCTCAAGTAGCCATAACCAGTTTCCCTTATATGTTATATTTCTCAAAGAAAACTTCCACCGTTTATCCATCATTGTTTGCATTTCAATAATAACCTTGTTTTAATTTTTCTAAATATAGAGTGTGAGAATATTTTGAGTCACTTCCATTTGATTTATTTGTTTATTTATTATGGGACAAAGCATGTCAATGTCATGAGGTTACCAGACTTAGCACAAGTCTAATGTCCACCCGTTGTCCCACATAAAACCAGGTTATAAACAAGTCCTAATCTAGATTGTTCCATAACTGAATCCCTTTTAACGAAATGCAACATTCCCTTATTGTGCTCCAAAACTTTGGGGTTTTTTTTGAAGATGAGATCAACTATGTACAGTAACAGTCAGTGATTCCTGGCACACTGGTACTCTTGGTATGCACAGCGTGGAACATCAGTCATCTTCCAGGTAAATCCCTGCCAAAATCCATGAGTGCAATGGAGATTCACTCTCTGTTCAGATGTGGATCTTATTAGAGATCCTGGATTTTGGCAGAAATTTGGCACCACAGCCATTTGTCACAAACCAGGCCGTGTATAAATGTGTTTTAAATTCAGTGAGTTATGATTATTTTAACTGTGTAAGGACTTAATTCCTCTGTGATGTGCCTGAGCCAGTCGATGAGGTGTCAAATCGTCTGATGCTGCGGCTGATTCAGTTCCTCCACAACTTAAAGGAACTTATCCATGTGCACTGAGAAATGTTCGCTTTGGCTTGAATGTGTTGCTTTTTCTACTTCAAATGAACATGCTAATGTCTCACACCTACACAGCAAAAAGCCCAGAGTTCAATTAACTCCCTGTAATACTAGAATTCTAGTTATGAATGTCAAATTATGAAAAATAGTTGCTTCGATGCACACGTTTTCAAGTTGGTGTGTCTAAGGGAAGATTTTAACATTGGCAATTGGCTCTGATGCAGTGGAAATTAGAAAACTATTTTTTTTAAATGACCATCAATACATGGCTTTCAGTCCTGAGAAGCTTACTTTGATTGACCAGGAGAAGACCAGAGGGACAGAATTAGGCCGAGCAGGTTGGAAATCTGTGGAGGTGAGATGGTGGACATGTTGAATAAAGATTTAAAGGCTCTTACAGAGATCTTAATCTTATAAGTTCAAAGCTTGTCACACTGTACGACACCAATCTTACAAATGTTGGGCCATGACATGAAGTTTGCTGTGTGCAGACTGCAGAACGTGTTGTTGCACAACAATGACACATCCTGAAGAGAAACGGAGCCTTGCCGCTGTGGCGTTCAGGTGTTTGGAGAGAAATTGTAACAAAGGAGCAGGAGGAGAAGATGGACGAGGTCGTGGCTTGGAGACAGAGGACAACTTGGGATGCTAATTTAGCAAAGGAAGCTTGAAGTAAATACTTGTTAGCATTGACTAGTATTAGCATTTACTGCTATAGTCTTTCATTTTCCATCAAGAAAAACCACAAATAAACATTAACAGGTCGCAGCAGCAGTCACCATAAACCTCAAATATCTGACACTGAATTTGATGGCAGGTTGTCTTTGGTCACCATGACATCATTGTCCCTGAACCGTCTCAGTGTGTCGTAGGACCAAAGGTATCGCCATCACACAGTTGCAAACTTTTGTCAGGAACCGTAGAAAATCCCAATGTGGAGCAGCTTTAAAGTCCTTGTGAAATGAAAATTCCACCTCCAAAACACTCTGGCTGTTGCTTCTACGGACATTTTTATGCTAACTGGCCTAAGGGTAAAATGTTCAAACACGGCAATCTGCGAGAAAATAGCCGATAAACAGCGCTATGTTCGCTGCTGGGCGGAGCTTCTGACAATAACAGAGTGACATCACTAGTTGTGCACACGCCCAAGTTGTGTTTACATTATGGAGGATCAGAGTTTTGACGACGAAGAGGCTGAATTGAACCATATTTCATCATCATCATCGGGCATTTCAAACCCAGTGATTGATGAAGAAGACACAGAAGGTGGTTCTGCCATCGGTGACCCCGTCTGGAACATGTTTGAGGAAGCAGAAGACGCTTCGTCCTCGTCTTCTCAGCCTCAGCAGCCGGCAGTTTTCGCCGCGGCTTTGAGGCTCCTGACTTTTGGAAGAACGACCGGCTTCCTGGATCATGTCGAAGCGCTTTTCCGACTGCGCGGAATCACCGAAGATGAGTCCAGGTATTACTTGATCGTCTACTAGCCGCCCGAGCTAGTGGCTCCCGCTAGCCGTGCTCCTTTTCTCCTCTCTCGGATCTCTTCCATGCTCAATCTTTCGTCAAGGCTCATAAAACGCCGACTATAACTTCAAAACACTGTAAAAACTTGGGAAAAAACTTGAGGGAAACAATGCAAGCCGATATAAACACAACAGATGGAGATCTGCACAACTCTTGACGTCACGCCCACGAAGAAGGATTCCCCCGATTTCGTCGGCTGGAGATTCAAAATTCAAATAACTTTGTTATGCGACAACAGTGGTGGGGCCGAGTCGGAGAAACCTTATAAGTAGTAGCCCAACTATCATTTTTTGCAAAGTAGTGTTTTACATTTCACTAGGCCTTTAAAGGAGAAGCTGAAGAAGACCTCAGGAGATTCGTGGGTTTATTGATAGATGGTTCGTTTTATACTAAAAAGAATCTAATTTTTGAAAAAGAACACTTCTATTTGAGAACAATGATTAGTAAGGATGAACGGACAATAAGATCTCTGAAGCTAAACAAAAAGAAGAGTTCCTACCCCTCCACCCGGTGCTTCATATGTACACTGGATCGTATTCATCTCCATCATTTAAACTTTCTTGTTGATCAATTTTTCCTCTGAATCAAAAATCTGATCCAAATGTCCATAAATATTTATCAGTTCTTCTAATATCCTGATCAGTTTGATCAAAATCTGGCCACAATTTTTGGATTTGTCCAGTTAAACAACCAAACAACAGGAATGAAAACATGAATAAAGTGCAGAGCAGTTCATAGTTCAATCCCATCTTGTATGACTGCTGTCATTATTGTAGGCCAGTGAGTGAGTGAGTGAGTGAGTGAGTGAGTGAGTGAGGTTGAAGTCACTAAAACACTAAATGTATCAAAAGCAAAACGTTTCAAAGTTGCTGAGCAGGTGACAAAGACGATGGAACCATACATCCAGTGTCTGCAAGAGGAAATGTGAGTTAATTGAAAACCAAAGATCAAATTGATGCATCAGCCCTGAAGGACTCTTCACGGTATTATCCTTCAATCTCGTGTGCAGCATCAACTGCAAGGCTCCAAACTACAGCAACAGTTTATATTTTGTTTGCCTCCACTGGGAATTAAATCCCTAGAAGGAGCCAAAAACTGTAATTACGACATTAGAGAGTAAATCGCAAACAACAACAAGTTGTCTTGGCTTGAAAGTGCAGTCTCCTGTGCTGACGTACCTTCAAGCCGAGGCGCCTTTCGAAAGCAAATTACCACAAATGAATTATTCACGTCCAACATTTGGTTTGAATTAACTTCACAGATTTAACTGCCACATGTCCTCGAAGGTTCAGGATGAAGCAGACCATCAAACCAGGCAGTGAATTCAGCTCAACATAATCCCTCTGAAAGCAATGGAAACCTCCCAGGTGTGTTTCTCTGCTGCTTTTCAATAACATACTTAGACTAAACTAGACTAAAATCATCAAATAATGTCTTATAAAGAAGAGGCAAGGCTCGGTTGGTAGAGCGGTCGTCTCCAAATTGGAAGGTTGCAGGTTTGATTCCCATCTCTGCCTGCCTGCATGTCGAAGTGTCCTTAGGCTGAACTCCCAAACTTCTCCCATTGGTGCGTGCATGCGTGGTTGAATGTAATGAACTATGTAAAGCTCTTTGGGGCTGCTCAAGCAGCTGAAATTTATTTATTTCAAATCTGTAATTCATACCAGTTTATGAACAACTTCACCTGAATTCAGACAAGAAATTTAAATAAAAAAACATGAACCCGCTAAGAATGAAACAGTGTGGCTAAAATACAAATTTGAATACACTACAACATAAACCGTAATCAATAAAACTGATCAGAAAGTCCCAATTCCCCCTTAAAGTCGCTTAAACAGGTCGGCTTGAAAAGAAAAGTTCATTAAAAAAGTGTACATACAAATACACACAGTCCTGTGCTGTGACAGCAGCCATCATGAACAGCCAGTGTGTGTGTGTGTGTGTGTGTGTGTGTGTGTGTGTGTGTGTGTGGCGCCGCCATACTGGACACACACATTTATTATTATTTTATGACATTCTATTACATCCACTGGATAGCTGATGGTGACTATTGGTCCATTTCCAAAAGGCCGCTCCGTGGACGGCAGCCGACATAAAAAAGATCGACGAGGTGATTGGCTGGATTTCCTGATACCCGATTAATCAAAAATCGCCATTATCGGCCCCAATCCGATATCCACCGATCCGATCAGGACATTGCTAATCTATTTCTCACCGTCAAAGTTTTTTGGACTCGATTATGGAGCGTCTGAACAGCCATACAGAATAAAAAGAAACCCTCCCTCGTTGGATCGTTCTTTCTGCTCGTACAGCTTCCCACGTTGAACTTATTCATTCATTTCAGTCAAAACTAAATGTGTGTGCAAGCACATACACACACACCGATACACATACATATATAAACCCTTTGTTGATCATCTATATAGAACTACATTTGTATTTTATGAACATATATTCACACAAATAAGATAAGATAACTAATCTGTATCCAAGTTTAACCACACCTATAAATACGTGACTCATATTTCTATTTTAACATGCTCGAAAGCTGGGAAAGAAGTCAAATGTATTTAATCCAATGAACAATAGTCACTTTATTGGCCTTCTGTATTGTAAATATATAGTTTTATATCTGTGAATATACACAGTAATAATGTTACCTATACACCATCACTGCATGTTTACATGGGATTAACTGTGGCAGTAAAAAAAAAATGTCCAGCGTAAATATTTGTCTAAAATTTTACAAGTTTTAAAGAATTTCTTTCTGAACAGACTAATAAAGTCATTGGGCTTCACTTGGAGCTCAGGGTTGTGAGCGCTGGCCTGCAGGGCTTCTGCTTCCTGTCAATGCCAGATCAGGATCAACTCAGCAGGTGGACTTTGTGCTTGGTGACCCGACAGAGACGTTTCGATGACTTGAAGCCGAGGGTCATCAAATGCCTGAACACGGAGCTTTACTAGAAGACTGTCCTCTTTAACTATTGATGAGGCTGTAAGTGGTCCACTCCTCTTCCTCATTGTTATTTCAGCTGGAGATGAGCAGAGACGATCTCAGACTGGAAGTTGTTCCCTCCACGCATACGGCTCCATTTATTATTAAACAGTGCCTGTGGTGTCCTGCAGAAGGTCTGGAAGGTGTGTTGTTCAGTGTTTTGTGGTGAGGGCCGCTTAGGCTGAACCGCAGCGCTGCATTATGGTTCCTATGTGTTTAGCAGAAGCTCCTCTGCAGGTTTGAAGTGTTTCTCATCTAAAAACCAAAAAGGTTAAACAAAGGGACTTTACCACAGCTTGGTTGAGTTAACTACCTGAACTTGTCTAAAGTTTGGCACATCCTGTCGTTACTAAATAAAATGCACTTAAAGAATCAGTGAGGCCTTGGGAGAAATCTTTACAACCCCTTTCCGTAATTGAAGTGGTTATTCATGATCAAAAACAGCCCTCATCCTGAGTTCTACATTTTACAAGCTATCTTGGCTTTTCTTCCTCAACTGTGCAAATACTGGCCTCCATTTTCAGCATTTATAGGCAATTATTTGTGCACATAAAGCTAAAAAGGTGAGATTTCTGTAAACCCGGGGCCGTGACGCAACACACCTTTCTATCTCCGACCTCACCAGCCGTGGATTATTTTTATTATTACAGATGGACTCGTGCCCGCACTAACCCATATTACCTTTCACGGGCTGAACTTTGTGCCAAATCCATCCTCATCTCAAGGAAATTGACGTCTCCTGAGGACGGATTGTTTGCATTACGAGTGGGAAACGCCGGAGGTTGAGAGGGCGAGCGCTTGGCTTTAAAGCGAACTGCAAGATCTTACCTTGCATCGTTGTGCTTGTGGGCTCTGCGAAGAGTGGGATGAGCAGGAGGTAGACGAGGTAGACGAAGGACAGGGCATTGTACCTGAAGAGGCAGGCTGCGGAGACAAACACACAGAGGCCGGGTGAGCAGGACGTCCCTCTGCAAACGTCACGTAACACTCAACAGTGGAGACGAAATGACGTGGTCTGAGGGAAGCATGTGGTGAAAGCCATTAAAACACCAGAACATTCCTGCAAGTGAACTTCACACTCACTGAGCTCATTAGCTCTTCCTCTGGAGCCTCTGAGGGAGCTGACATTTGTTTTAAACTTCAGTAATGAGCCGAGCTAATCGTCTGCTCACACCGAAACCAGCAGCCTGGGACTGCATCTGTGTCTCTGTCTCTGTGTCTCTGTGTCTCCAAACAGCTAAAGGTGGAACAGTGAACCGTCAGTGTCTCAACTCAAACCACCATTCAATCATTTCAACACACTTTTTCGAAAAGTCACACATCAGATGTTCTTCAAGTGCAGTTTGAAAGTGTTCACGCAGCACAACATACAATGAATGTAGTGTCACTGTGTGCATTAAACATGTAAAAGACTGAGCTGGGAGAAATTGTGTTTTTATGCACTGTGACATTTTGAAGACGACACAAACGTATTATGACCCATCATGAAAGCCATAATTATTCCATGCCAGGTTATTATTCCACATTCAGGAGCAGAAATATCGAGGAACTTTCACCATCAACAAACAAAAGACTCAAATTGAATGAACAACAGACACGTGTGGGAAACCGGCACGGCTGCTGTAGATTAGAGGAAAGAGAAAGAGCGCCGTTAACCGGAGGAACAAACCTCAACGTCATTAACATCGTCCAGAGAGCAGCTGGAATTATTTCTCTGATCTAGAACAAAACAGGCCTCGTGAAACATTAAAGAGCAGGATTTATTTTGTGTGTATCTGAAGTTGTTGCCGGAAGAAAAGCTTCATGCGCCACAAAAGTTTGTTCAATCTGGTTAAAGACAAAAACTATCAGAGACAACTTGCCCACTGATTGGTCACTTAATGGTGATCACAGACCTGCTGTACTCAGGAAGGGTTTTTATTGTAAAGCTTTAAAGTTGTCCACGATTACTTCAACGTTAAGCGGTAATCCAACATCAGCATCTTTTCACACACACACACACACACACACAGTATTGTGGTCTCGTGGTGAAAGTTGAAACACTTAAAAGCAAACATGACTTCCAAAAACCATTCATTTGTATTGATCTGAAGCACACCTCATTTCCCGCGTCAGGCTGACCGTCGGCCCTGATCAGAGCTTTTACCAGTTAAAGAGCTTACGTCACCGGCTCACCAAACATCAATTAACTCGTCCAAAATGAGCCGCTGAAGCTCAGTCGCAGTCTCTCCGAAAAGTACCTCACAGTCATCAACTCTCCTGCAACCACAATGATCTGAAAGTTGGTGGGTTTATTTAGATTTTACCGCCATATCAATTATCAGTGAGTGAGTGCTTCTGCCTTTTTTTCAAAGAGAAATTCAACTTTAGTTAATCAAGATAACTTTTTGACTGTTTCTGTTGTGAACCTGTGATATGAGGGAGGACTCATGGATACGTCTGCAAAGCTCTGATCTGTGGCACATTTAGACTTTTAGAGATCATAATTTGTACATGTTAACTTCTGTCAACAACAGAAGCAATAGAAGATCAACATTTGCAGTTTGTCCAACTTTTCCTCAAGCTTCATATCGTCGGAGAGGTCTGTGAACATTTTTAGATCAGGAGGAGGAGGGGGAGGAAGAGGGGACACAGTGACTTTTTGTGAAATGTGGACAAGGAGTCTGACCTCCTAGATTTCCCCGAGCGGTTATGTCAACACGCTCCAAGTTTACAACCGGGTCGGCTGCAGGACTTATCGCTGCAGTCACACGCATCGGCATCTCGAAGTGTTGAACGACTGAAAAATTACACATAAATGCCGAAAATGGTGCTTTTATTTATCTTTGCATGTTCAATGGAGCCATTCATTGACATTTGACTTGGCCGGGACTCTGCTCACGCTGCACTGCGCGGCTCCTGATTTCCTCTGTGCTCACATCCACACTGAGGAAAACCAACATGCGTTAGTTGGGCTGTCATCTTACCGGGGGAAATCGCAGACATCTGGAGAATCTCTGATGTACCATCGAGTGTGCATGAACGTTAAAGTGACCACATCTGTCAGCTGCCATTTGTCTCGGCATTCATTAAAGTGTAGGTGAGGCTGTTCAGACTCCTCACACAACGTTCATATTCCCCCCAAAAAAACTCATTTCGTCTCTATTAATCTCACCAGTTTTGCAGATTTGCAGCACACAGCGAGCTGCAATCATTATCAGACCTGAAGCAGTCGGCATCTAAAGCCATTGTAGATACAGGAAGTGTATTTGTGCGAGCTCCCGGCTCCCGCCGCTTCACCACAGCCTCCCTCACCCGTCACTGGATGACTCACCATCCCAGGATTTTTACACAAGGAATGAAAATAAACTGCAGTTGTTTTCAGACATCAGATTACTCAAAAAGAAGAAAAAAAACACTCCCTCTTCATGTCTGAATCATTCTTTTGTCTCTCTGGTTGGAGCCATTATTATAAACATTCAAAGCCTGAACACAGGAAACCTGGATCTTCCTCTAATGCGAGGTCAAGGCCGACACGGCTTGAGCTCATAAAGACATTTAAATACGAGGATGGACGGCGGCACGAAGCCACGCCAGGACGAAGGGAGGGCTTTGAGATAAGGCAGGAATTTAACCGTTTCATCACAGCAGGAAACTAAAGTCAAAGTGGTCAATAAATTAACCTCAGCCTAAATCAAGTTAGAAGATAAATTCATTTATCAGCAACTCTGATGTTTTAACTAACAATGTGATTGGAGCTGAAACTCACACAGCAGGAGCAGCTTGTCACATTCAGGCCTGGAACCAACCAGAAGATACCAGACGTTCTGGACACAGATGTGGGGGGGGGAAAAAATGTTCCAGGAACTTCTGCAAACATGTTCCTCGGTTATAAGCCAACGACTTGATTCTTTGTTTTCTTCATCACAATAACAGTTTCTTTTCTCCGGTTCGCCACAAGTTTGTCACACGCTCTGAAATCGTTGCACTTTCTGTGTGTGTGTGTGTGCTGTGGATGCTTTCCTTGCTCTGCAAGTTAAATCAGGTAGCAATAGGGCTTTTTCTGTAGTACGGCAACAGCTTCCTGTTGCCGTACAGTGACACCTCGGAGTCACAGAGGTTATGTACCATATATTTTCATGTACAAGTCACATGACAAGCCAAATGACGACCAAAAAATGGCAGCTTATTATCTGGAAAAGACAAAACATTTTTCCAATTGAGCTTTAAAATATTTCCGAAACGTGAACTTTCCAGATTTGTATCATAATTCCACATAATAAACATGCTTCGGTTTCACATCAATGTTTAAACCAGACCTGCATCACACGCAGTAAAGATAAATGCAAATAGGGTTTCACATTAAAAAATATACAGGATGCCAAAACAGGATGGAATTTTACTGTGTTAAATGTTAAAAGGCAGAAATCAAGCAGGGATTTTAATCATTGTTTTTAGCTCTGATTTAATAGGGGCGGTTATGCCAAAGCTTGGGGGCAGAAACTGAAGATGCTCCATCACCGTTAGCTTCCATTGAGGATGTGTGAGCGGCTCGTTATCCGACCTCAGTCCTCTGGATGGGACGTAAAGTGTTTGAACCTCAGCGACGTAAAACCCTTCAAACCTTTCAGAAGCTGGAAATCTTGAGCCAAAGTCAGTATGCGACAATCACTTCACCTCCTAAAAGCTCACCTGGGAGTTAGCATCAACACGTGTGGGACATTTCCAGAAGCTTCTTCAGGCTCCGAGGCGGCATGACGAGCTCAAGATGGACCGAGCACCTTACAACCTGTGACATGTTCTTTCTCTCCGACTTCAACCCTGCATGGAGTTAATATACTTTATTAACTTAACAACTCCAAGACCTTCCATGATGTCTGAGGAGTTCCAGGCTGAAACAGGAGGAGGCGGTACCTTCTCTTCTTGGAAAGGACGAATGATACTTACATCTACATTGCAACATCTCTGGTCAAATCACTAGATTCTCACGACGTCTGGCAACACCGACATAAAAACACACAGTCGGAATAAACGTTGAAGCTCTCTTGGAGAAAAAGGTAGAAGCACCTATTTGTTTTGTTTTTTTAACTCCCAACAATCCTTAAGTCATGAAATCCAAACAAATATAGACGGACTGAATCTATTTAGGTGTAAAATTTTAAATCAACTTTCTCCCCCTAAACTTAAAAGAATCAAATCTCTCAGCAGTTCAGTCTTTTAATGGGCGTTTAAAGTCAAAAGCTTTATAATTAAACAGCAGAACATCTTTGGATTGATTCACCCGGGTTTAAGTCAAAAGCGTCCCGGTTACAATGATGTTCCCAGCAGCTCCACCTGCTTTTGTTTGACTGTTGACTCGCGGCGTTCACGCCACAACTTCCACACCAGACATTTGGGAAATTGCAGGCTCACAATTATGAAGCCACTCCGAACGCTGCCCGTAAACACATAAACAGAGGGCCTGTTTGATCATTGTGCGTGTGTGTGTGTGTGTGTGTGTGTGTGTGTGTGTGTGTGTGTGTGTGTGTGTGTGTGTGTGTTCTGTACACATAAGTGCCCAGCGGTTTGCTGTGTTTCAATAGAGGTGCTGTCAGATGGCCAACAGGAGGCACAGATGTAGCGTCAGCGGCCACGTCTTTCAGCGGGACGCGAGAACAGAAGCCGCCTGCATCACGTTGTTACACAACTGAAACATTCACAGTAACGCGACGCTTCCTTGCTCTGCTTTTCCTTCACTCTGCTTTGCGCCGAGAAGCCAAACTGTGTTGTGTCCAAATGTCCAGTCCAGGGTCGTGCGGCGCTGCAGCCAACCTCCACACACACTCACAAACACACTGGACTCTTTAGCTTCACCACTTCAAACTACACATTTTTGGACCGTGTGACAAATGTGTATAAACCCGTATAGACACGGGGACAACATGCAAACTCTGCTTCAACCTGGCCTCAAACCGGATATGTCCTCCCTGTGAGGCTGAACCGCCGCCCCGGTGAGGTGTTTTAAGGTTCCCGTCGACCGCTGGTCAGGTGACGTTCCTGTACACGTCCTCCTCGCTACAGTTCCTGCATCCTGTCCGAGGCTGTGTGCAGATGCAGTGAATGACAAGCGCTCATTTGCACTTTGAAAAAACATAAAATATTAAAAGGTATGTTTACGATAAAAGGGAAAGCAGTTCTTCTCTCCCTCACAACCGCATTATTAATTCATACTGTTAAAACGACTTTCCACGAATTAATGGAGACAATGCATGGCCTAACGGTTGCTTTTGGAAATAAAGGGGGCGTCAGGCTGTCAAGCGATGCATTATGGTGGGACTGAGTGGGTCTTATCTATAGAAAGCATGCTGTTCATAGTCATAGCTTTAAAAGTACCTCGGCCTCGTAAGTCTTGCGCAGACAGACACCACACTGGAACCTCAGCAGTAAGACACTAATCATCTTTGGCCTGTGGCCGACCACAAGACTGCAGCTGAAAACTAAAAGTAAACTGCATTTAATCTGAAGACCACACCTCAGGCTTCGTCTCCACTTCACGTGAATCAGCATTCTCGTGTTTTTAATGTCCGAAGCTGCTAAAAGCAAAAAAAAACGCCATTGTGAATCCTCTTGGGCATCTGGTATAGCAAAGGAGTGAATCAAAGCGACATGTCCGCTGACCCCGTGACCACAATCTCAACTGTGTGGAGAGCGTCTCTTAACAAAGGCACAATTTCAGTAAACACACCCAAACTTTGGGAAAACAAACCACTGCTTACTGTAACTGAAGGGGAAGTGACACAGTCACCAAGCCATGTCAGAGTTTGTTTGGTTTTTAAGTTTTTCACAATACAAGGAATTTGTTCTGGTGGGATTGATGCAAAACATTGTAAAACAGTGAATTAGTGCAAACAAGAAATAAAGAAACAACTGCGAAATATTAGCAAGAGAAAAAAAAAAAAGAGGATTTAAGAATTTTAGTTAAACAGCCAAACACCAACACTGAAGGGTGTGTGTGTGTGTGTGTGTGTGTGTGTGTGTGGTGAGGGGTTAACTGTGACCTCCAGCATCCTCAGGTCAAACACAAATCACCATAATAATAATTAAAAAAAAAAAAAATCAATCACAGTTTCACACAACTCTGAATTTAACTGCTTTTCCCATCAAGTCCGTGTCACAGAGATTTATATCAGCGGCAAATGTTACATGCTTCAATGTCATTACAAATAATATTGATCATTCTGGCCATTTGTTTCAATTGAAAGGAAACAGCAGCAATCTAAACCTCACGCCTTTGCGGGACGAACTGTTGATTAACCCGTGAGCCCAATCAACAGCAGAAGTGTACAAAGTTAGTTTAAAGGAGGAAAACTTACCAGCTGCGAGAAAGACTGGCAGCAGCAGCCTGAAGACCAGTCCGCACACCACCTCGGAGGCCATGGCTGCGTCAGGCCGTGTCGGGTCCAGGTGAAAGAGGCCGAGGACTGTCTCTAAGGTTTCTCTGGCATCCCAAACTCCAGCCCTCTGTCAAATCCAGGCTGGCTGCGCCGAGCGGCCACATCAGCTTCCCCCCCCCCTCCCCTCCCCGGTGGCACCTGGGCTCCCGTTATTCCACAGTGAGGGGCTGCGATCTGCCGGGGTTCACCACCTCTGCAGCAGCTGTGTTGCCGCTGGATACTGTCACCATGATAGTTCAGCGGCTCGGACGCGCCGGACTCATCCTGACGCGCCACGAAGCTTGCAGCGGACTCAGGTGCGCCACCGCCGCGTCCAAACAGCCGCACAAAAGCAGCCAACAAGTCTGAAGTCCAATTAACCAACCTTCACACTACAAGAACAGACCCGCACGCACCCTTGACGTCAAATCACACCTTTCAAACAGGCATCGCCGGAATATAAAACCGCGAAGGGACCGAAGGAGTGCGCCCTGCTGCCTTTACCCCCTCGGTGAAATTTGGACTTTCTCGACTTCTGGTGTAGATTGTGTTCACCAACAGGAGGCTGTGGGACGGGGAGGTGATTAACACGGGTCCCAGCCAATCAGGAGAGAGCGTCCAGGCGCCGGACCGTCCCACTGGGATAATTGGAAGAAAGAGGCGGAACGCGGAGAGGACGGGAATGACACAAATCCTCGAAGAAAACACACCAAAAGCTGCTGTTTCTGACAGCTTCCTGCAGGAACAGGCACTTTGAGCTTCAAACTAGCAGCCCTCCACTTCCAGCCGGCTGCAGGAGGGTTTGGTGAGTCCTCACGTTATTGGATCTTCTGGTCCAGATGTCTTGGAGAGGAGCAGCGCCGCCTGCTGGCGGGACGTGTGCTGCATGCAGCTGTCCGTCTGTTTATTCTGTTTTTTGCTTCTTGAAATAATTCTGAATGATGCAGAAGAAGCATATTTTGTGTTTACATGTGATCCAGCTGTTGACTGAGTAAACTTCCAGCCAAAGGCCCCAGTTCTGTTTTGAACATCCTGGAAATGCAGCACGATGTTTGATCTGGAAAATAAAGTAGTTCCACCTGAGTTAATCCTTTAGGATTAAGGCTCCAGATGACAACAAAGGACACAAAAAGAAAATCCTAGTAAAAAAAATACACCACAGCCGGTGAACCATCATCACCTTTAATTGTTGGTATGTTAAAAAAAGACAGATTATGGAAATGATGGTGTATTTTAACTTGAAATAATGATTGAGACTACAGAACTTACAGGAAAATATGACTAAGGTCCATTAATTTATTGCTTATAAATAAGCAGAACATAAAGTAAAGCAGACAGTATCATCAGTATCAACTAAAACATACATTTAAGCATACAGTTTTAATTTTAAAAGCACAAGCTATTTCAAATGACATGTTGGTATAATTCATTGTTCTTTTTTCAACCTCAACGGAGCTGCAGTCAGACAGAAATTAGTTTAGCTCAGAGCTGTAAGTGTAGAAACAGGAGCAAACAGCTTGTAAAACTCTCTTCAAACAAAAAATATCAAATGGTGCCAACAGCAACTGTTGAGCTCTTTAATGACGATATATGTCTCTTTTGTTCTGCTCAGAGTGAAAAGTAATAACATCAAACTCTTCTTTAAATTGTCAGAGTGGCATGAAGGAGAAAAACTGTTTCTTATTCAGAAATAACTTCAAAGTGTGTGACTGTGCTCAGATTAAGAGCCCATTTAGTGAAGCTGTCTGCAGCTTTATCCTCCAACTACGGTGGCCCTGAAGTGCAAACCACAACAACAAATCACTAAACACAACAACAAATTGAAAAACACAACTGCAAATTGAAAAACACAACACAAATGAAAAAACACAACTGCAAATGAAAAAACACAACACAAATGAAAAAACACAACACAAGTGAAAAAACACAATATTATTTTTGATTTGCAGTTGTGTTTTTTCATTTGTGTTGTGTTTTTTCATTTGCAGTTGTGTTTTTTCATTTGTGTTTTGTTTTTTCATTTGCAGTTGTGTTTTTTCATTTGTGTTGTGTTTTTTCATTTGCAGTTGTGTTTTTCAATTTGCAGTTGTGTTTTTCAATTTGTTGTTGCGTTTTTCAATTTGCAGTTGTGTTTTTTCATTTGCAGTTGTGTTTTTTCATTTGTGTTGTGTTTTTTCATTTGCAGTTGTGTTTTTCAATTTGTTGTTGTGTTTTTTGATTTGCAGTTGTGTTTTTCAATTTGTTGTTGTGTTTTTCAATTTGCAGTTGTGTTTTTTCATTTGTGTTGTGTTTTTGATTTGCAGTTGTGTTTTTTCATTTGTGTTGTGTTTTTTGATTTGCAGTTGTGTTTTTTCATTTGTGTTTTGTTTTTTCATTTGTGTTTTGTTTTTTCATTTGCAGTTGTGTTTTTTCATTTGTGTTGTGTTTTTTCATTTGCAGTTGTGTTTTTCAATTTGTTGTTGCGTTTTTCAATTTGCAGTTGTGTTTTTTCATTTGTGTTGTGTTTTTTCATTTGCAGTTGTGTTTTTTCATTTGTGCTGTGTTTTTTCATTTGCAGTTGTGTTTTTCAATTTGTTGTTGTGTTTTTTGATTTGCAGTTGTGTTTTTCAATTTGTTGTTGTGTTTTTCAATTTGCAGTTGTGTTTTTTCATTTGTGTTGTGTTTTTGATTTGCAGTTGTGTTTTTTCATTTGTGTTGTGTTTTTTGATTTGCAGTTGTGTTTTTTCATTTGTGTTGTGTTTTTTCATTTGCAGTTGTGTTTTTTCATTTGTGTTGTGTTTTTTGATTTGCAGTTGTGTTTTTCAATTTGTTGTTGTGTTTTTCAATTTGCAGTTGTGTTTTTTCATTTGTGTTGTGTTTTTCAATTTGCAGTTGTGTTTTTCAATTTGTTGTTGTGTTTAGTGATTTGTTGTTGTGGTTTGCACTTCAGGGCCACCGTATCCAACACACTGAGATGAGTACATTGAAAAAAGGATGGTTCCCCACAACATTGAAGTTTTTATGTGAATGTAAGAAGACGATGACTCAAAGACAAAAAAAAGAGTTTGAATGTTTCAGCCTGTAAAGATAAGTTGGCTTTCAAGGGGATAAACTTTGTTTCGAGTCACTGAAGTAAAACTGAAGTGGAGTTTTTAAAGATCATGGAGAACTTGGTGAAACTTGAAGAGAACCTTCTCTGACGGTTAGAATGGACATGGTTTCACACTCTGACCTCAGACACCGGCTGCAAGACTGAAACAAAAGCAGAGAAAATCCAGACCCGTGCAGGGAGAACATGGAAATGGATTGGAACGCAGAACGGTCATGAGACGGTGTGCCTCCAGATTGATCCAATTGTTCAACACACAGACTGAGCGCAGGTTTTCTTTTAACATTCCTCTAATCTCCTGCAGGTTGTTAAGTGCTAAATGACCTGTATGTTCATTGTTATTACTCCGGCCATTCATGAAGCTATTCTATTCAAGTTCAATTCCTCATTGTCTTTTTTTCAGTTTTCTACTTTTAACAAAATCTATGATCTAATCTAATGACATTTATTTCCAAATGTGAAAATGCAGCAGGCAAAGTTTGAGTGTCTGTTAGGTCGAGTGAAGGAGGCTGACTTCTTGTTTGTGGAGCGTCTGAAACATCAGAATGAAACGATCAATCAAGCCTACTTTGATTAGTCTAATGACTGAGTCGGCGAGGAAAGGAAGCGGGTTGCGGGCTCCCCTGGCGTGCATCACACAGGAGGAGAGCAGAGGATCATGGGAGCTGCAGGGCCGAGCCAGACAGCTTGCTCTCACCACCACGTGGAAATAAGCCCAGCCCCCCTTGCACGCGGGACGAATTATCATTTGGCTCAATCACCAGAAATAGATTCAGTTTATGAAGAAGAGAAAAGTAAACAGCTGCTCTCTGCCTCCGCCTGAAGCTCCTCTTCAGACCAGATCCACAACAGATGACGTGCCGCGGCGGCGGCGGCCATGTTGGAGCAGCGAGACTCGCTCCTGATCTGCAGCCAGAAACAATCAATACCCGACCTCAAAACATGTTGATTTGTTTCTGCTGCTTGAAGTCTCAACCTGCTGATCTAATCCCTGAGATGGATGACAATCTTAAGTAACATTTGTCTTTGTTCCATTATTCATCCACTGGTTGAGAGCGAGGTATTGGTGAACTCCCGGGTGGAGCTGCATCAACACACCAGCCTCATATTAACACACTTCTGGTCTGATGGAGGACGAAGACACACACTTCTGAAGGAAGAATATACTTTTAGGGTGCTCTTTTAACATGTCTGCATACGTAGAATTAATAAGAACAACCTTAGAAATCTCCGCAGACGGTAAATGTTCTTCAAGCTGTTTCCTTCGTCACGCTCTGAAATGTCTCGGCTCTCTACTGCAGGCCTCAGAAGAGCAGCTGAGCGTTTCTGCTTTTCCTTCTCGGCCAGGTTTCCATCATTGCATCATTAGTTTATGTCTTCAGATAAACCAAGGAATAAATTGTCTCTTTTATTATCTTAATCTTATGATGTGAGGACAGAAACAGAGCAACTCGTGCAAATATAATAACCGTGTGAAAATATTTATAGACAAAGGAGACAAATTCTGTTATTCTGTTTATGCAATTCAATATTACACCACTATACATATGTGATTAGCATCCACTTGATAACAGTGCACTGCAAAATATGCAGACCCAAATATAATATATAAACACAAAATTTGAGAAGGAAAGAATTTAAAACAAGTGAAATGATCGGTCCAAGGTGCAAGTACATTTCACTCAATAAGACATCTTGAAATGAGATTTTTAATCTAGTTTCAAGGTTATACTGCAAAATAAGCAAATCATCTTTAAAACAAGTCAAACTAACCATCATGTCAAAAAATATTATTTTAAGTCTTTGAACAGTGGGTTTTGTGTGTGTGCAAGTGTGCGCGCGTGTGTGTGTGCGTGCGTGCGTGCGTGCGTGCGTGCGTGTGTGTGTGTAGATAGATAGATAGATAGATAAATACTTTAATGATCTCCAAGAGAAATTCACAATTTGTGTGTGTGTGTGTGTGTGTGTGTGTGTGTGTGTGTGTGTGTGTGTGTGTGTGTGTGTGTGTGTGTGTGTGTGTGTGTGTGTGCGTGCGTGCGTGCGTGCGTGCGTGCGTGTGTGTAGATAGATGGATGGATAGATAGATAAATACTTTAATGATCTCCAAGAGAAATTCACAATTTGTGTGAGTGTGTGTGTGTGTGTGTGTGTGCGTGCGTGCGTGCGTGCGTGCGTGTGTGTGTAGATAGATAGATAGATAGATAGATAGATAGATAGATAAATACTTTAATGATCTCCAAGAGAAATTCACAATTTGTGTGTGTGTGTGTGTGTGTGTGTGTGTGTGTGTGCGTGCGTGCGTGTGTGTGTGTAGATAGATGGATAGATAGATAAATACTTTAATGATCTCCAAGAGAAATTCACAATTTGTGTGTGTGTGTGTGTGTGTGTGTGTGTGTGCGTGCGTGCGTGTGCGTGTGTGTGTGTGTGTGTGTGTGTGTGTGTGTGTGTGTGTGTGTGTGTGTGTTTACTCAATGTAAAATTCCATTTCCTTCTCGATGATGATGAAACTTCTGCCCAAATAGAAAGAGGTTTAAATGAAACAGTTTTCACGAGTCTTTACACAGGGAAGGATTCTACACAGAAGGCTGCTGTGAACCTGGACGACACTGGATCTCTGAAGCTGCACTGTGGCGTTAAGTGTTTGTGAGTTTTCACATCAGATCTGTAAGTCCTGTCATGTGTGAGCCAGGGCCAGTCATTGGTAAAGCATCCAAAAACTGCTGAATATATCAACCCGTCATCAGGATCTGTGATCAGGATGTTCCCTTCCACTGTCAATGGTCATAATGTTGTGGCTGATCAGTGGACTGCCGGCTTCACCTTTATCAGACTGTCATCAGCAGATTGATTCCTTCTCACTCTCCTTGCCGTTCAGTCTGTCAGATACTTGTAAAAGGAGAAAGTAACATGTATAAATAGAGTATTGATTCACTCTCTAAAATCTAATAGCACAGAAACTCTGCCGTGATAAAAAATTCATGTGAGCAAAAGCAGAAATTTGGTTGTGATTCCAGAGCTCTGCTGCTGTTCGTCTACAGCTGCTTCGGCCAAGAAGGCAACAGCAGCGAAAATGAGATTAACGTCCAGATTACTTCAATATTGATCTGTCAGTGAAATCCAAACTGTAAGCACACTTAATATTTACATGGATGCACTTTCCATGCACTCTCAAGGTGCCACTGCTTAAGTGGGCTTTTTACTGTCTTTGCGTGGCGGCTGTGGCAAAGCGCCTCTTTAGGAATTTAGACTGACATCTATTTCCGCCGTCATGTGAAAACCTGCTTCAGTATTCACTGCGCTATTGTTAACATTTATTTTGACATTTCTTTTCGCTTGTTCTTTTTTTTTTTGAGTAAAAATCCATTAAAGTTTCATTTACATTCAGAAATCTTTCCATAATAAAACTAGAAAACCGGCGAGATCCCATCCTGACAGTTCTGTGTTCGACACCTCACCAGCACTGTGCTCATCTTAAATCATGTTGACGAGTCTGTTTTCACAGCTTTGGGCTCATAAAGGTCATTTTCTATAGCAACATGTTGTAACCTGAAGTTTCTTGTTTGAGATCATTTGGAGTTTTTAAGTCCTCAAAACACACTTTTAAAGGACATTAGTTCCATGTGGTGATCAATAAACAGGTGAAAACATATCCACTGTGACTTTTACATTTTTTTCAATCACAGTTTTGGAAATACGATGCAACTTGTAGGTTTTAAAATTTCCCAACAGATTTTTTATCACACATAGATAAAATGTAATTCTGTCTATTTAGAGGCGACTCTAAAAAGTTGTTGATATATTCTTAAACATCTGTATTAAAATGTTATGTATATAATTATGCAATAATTATATTATGATACAGTCTAGCTCCAACTTTTAAAATGAATTTCATTTCTTTACTTTATTCATTAACTATTTATCTGTCTCACACTTTATACTTTTTACCAGTATCATTTGATTAGTTTGTTATTAGTCTTGATTTGTTCTATTTCATTTATTTCAACGCCTCGCCTTAGTGGTTACTGTTGTGCGTCTTTGTAATCTTTATCAGAGTAGTATTTGACACTGACATTTCATTCTGACCTTTTGACCTTTTCAATGCCTAACTCAGCTTCAGCATCGCCTCACTGGTTGTGAGGTTACATACTTGCTTATATTGTGAAGCACTTTGTGCCGCTTTGTTTTTGTATGAAAAGTTCCCCAGGGGAAAAAGATTGATTGATTGATTGAGAACAGATGTAAACCATTGTACTATAAAGTGCATCTGGAATCAAAATCATTTCAACAAAACACTCTTGTGGATCCAAAGTTAAAATGCATGAAAGCAGTGATTTTCAAAACAAATAAAATTACAGATGTTCATTTAAGTTCAACATTCAAGCAAAGTGTCAAACAATCGATTCCCTTCAATTGAGCTGAAAAACAGAAGAGTATTCAAACATCTTCCTGGACTTTTGAGCTTTCGAATAAACGGAGTAGTTAAAAAAGCCAAAACGCCAATGTGCAGGAATCATGTTTGATGTCAAGCACAGCTCAAGGAGTGAAACCTCACTATTGATCTGCGTCCATTAGAGATGTGACACCTGAACTCTGCAGCGTGGAAACAGACAGAAAACATCTAACAGCAGCAACAACAACGTGGCTTTCATTCCATCTGTGTGCAGGAGAGCAGCTCCCTTTTATTGGTGCAGATTGATGCAGGATAATTGCATCTGTTTAGTGTGTCATCAAGGCTTCTATCATCTCAGCATTAAAAGGCAGGAAGATGCTCATGTTAATGCACATATACAGGATGTCGGGCTCGTCGTAAAGAACGGACACGTTGACAGATTGTTGGTAAACATCGCATCGCATCCTGAAGAATTAACAGCAGCCTGACCGAGCGTCTTTCTCGTGCTGGAAAGCTTTGCATTATTGAGGGATGTTTGTGCTTTTCAAGAAATCCCACGGCAAGGAGAAAGAGCTTGGCGTTTAAAGTGGTCACACCAGTGTGCAGCAGAAACACTGAGAAATAGCAGTTTAATCAATCAATCAATCAACTTTATTTATATGGCACTTTTTATACAATAAAGTAATACAAAGTGCTTTAACACGATTTAAAAACAGTGCAAAGATAAAATAGATCATTAAAAAGCAAATGAACACAGACTCACACATGCAGACACACACATAAGTGAAGACATGCCTGGTGATATGGAGACATGGCAGAGCACCGAGTACGAAGGTGAGGAAAGGGACGCATTTTGGGCCGTCCACACTGGGACACAGGGCACATCTTCTAACCACAGGGGGCGCCGCCCCACACGTCCCCCCTCAGCTGGGCAGACCGGCCAATCCCACCACATAGGTGGGCAGGGAAACCTACGGGACGGCACCACCAGCGCGGAACCCGGCCACCACCAGTGTAGTGACCCCTACTGTATTATTCCCTACATTTGAATTAAACCACTACTTTTTGGTTTGTTTAAACTCATAACTGTATAATATTACAGGTTATCATCAATCAAACCAACTTGGATATTGTTCAACGTCAGTTTTATTAGGGTTGTTTTTTTTTGGTTGATACAAATCTGCAACATCATTGGAAGCCATCACTTTCCATGATTCCTCACATTTTGAAATATTTCTATGTATATATTCACTGTAAAGTGCAAGAAAGAAAACAAATATGTTCAACAAATATGTTCAAGTGTGGTCAAACTAAATTAATCTTCAAAGACAGCAGAGAACTGGAATGGGCACCTGACGGTGCGCAGACCGTCGTCAATGCCAACTTGTAATATTCAGGTTAAATGATGGTTCTATTTCATCCCTGCTTACCGGCAGAGGGGGTGCTTAAAGCACTGAATGTTCCCTTCATGCATACGCAGTTCGAGTATGCATACCAACGATGTCACCTGTGACCCCTGGGTGACCCAAGAAAGGTAATAAGTTCAGGTGTCACCCGAGGTTCACTTCCTTTTTTCTTCTCGCGTGCCACGCATACTGTTGTTTCTACAGCTGCAGTAGAAATCAACGGACTCGCCTTCGGCACTATCACTCCGTCGCTCGGAGCTTCATCACCATGTAGGTCGTAGCAGCGGGGATTCGCCCTCCAGAGGCTGTGACGGTAGTGTATTTGGCCTTTTGGTTTGAGACCTGCGCTCTATAAACGCTCTAGCCTCTCCCGGTGCACGGTAAGGTTATTGTAGCTATTTGTTTATGGTTTGATGACGGATATTTAAGTTGTGATTTGTCGGGTAGACAGCGGTTGTGCTCTTTTCCCCAGTGGGTCACTTTACCTCAGTTTGACTCGTAAGACAGTGATGGCAGTTTGCTTCCCGCAACCCTTTTTCTGTTTGTTGATGGCGCCGTAGTGACCCGTTTACCCGCTGTGGAGTGAGGGCCCGGTTAGACTGGTGTTAGCGCCGCGCTGCTCAACGCGAACACGTGTGTTTGTTCTTTACTTATTCACGCGACCACTTGTGTTATTAATATACTTCTGCTTGGTCAAGCGGTCAAGCACCAACAAGCCCTTCCCCCTGCTTATTGGTGCTTCTGTTGATATATTTTCTAGTTAACAGGACGTTAACTGCAGCCTTTGCTGGTGAAGGGAGCGTTCATGTCTCCTCTCCCAGTTTACGGCGTTGCGGCTGTCGCGGAGCCCTATATATAGCGCTCTCAGCTGACTGTTTTGCTGTGTTACAGGTGTGTTTCCTCTTCCCTTAGCTTGCACGGTTTGAATATTAATCGGAGAAGCTAAATAGCCTTGTGTGAAGCACAAGCCGCCGGTGCTGTGCGACGTGCGTCTGCTGTGTAAGGGGGGTGTGCGCCTCCTTCCCGCAGCCTATCGCATTCATGTGAGCTAATTAGCCTTTTCACCATGGAGGGCTCACACTGTTGTGCTACCTGTAGTGCCCTCCTTGAGGCCGTTGATGGCCATGACCTCTGTCCAGGGTGCCTCGGTCCTGACCACCTTAGAGAGGGCTTATCTGACGACCCGTGCATGAATTGTAGCTACATGCCTCGAGCACTGAGGGTGTCTAGATTGGAGCAGGTGGCTCCTGTTGTAGAGGATGTCCCCTCCCTCCCCCCGGACAGCTGCCGTCATTCCAACCTAGGCGCTCGAGACGCCGTCCCATGTCTGCCACTGGGACTGACCTCCCCAAGAAGAAGGCGAAAGCTGAGCGGCAGCTTGCCTCAGAAGTGGACCACTTGCATGCATAACTGGCGGGGATGAGGTCTCTCCTGCAAGAGCGGCACCCCGCTATGGCCACAGACATGACGGGGCCACCGACCCCCCCCTTTGCCGGTGCTTACCAGGGAGGATGATGTTCTCTCTCTGGCAGCTTCAGCCCCTCACTTCTGGGAGGATGACGGTGATCAGTCCTCCATGATTTCGGTGCCGGGATCCCCCATCCTCGGCTCGGAGCTCGTTCAGTGAGACAGTGAATAACTCAATGCAGGATGTTATGCGTATGGCCTTGGAGCGCCTGCAGTTCGAAATTCCCCAGCAGGCTCCGTCACCTTCCGAGAGAGCCTTCTTCCGGCGCGGTCATTGTGTCACCGGAGGAAATTGTTCGACCATCTGTGAGGTGCCCTCAACCTCAATGTCGAGTAACTGATGTCCTCCTTGTGAGGTCCTATAACGCTGGTGCACGGGCTGGACGAAAAAAAACTGACGGATACAGGCCAGTATTGGACTGAAGGGGATTCAATCTCTATCTAAAAGTGTTGCCATTTCACATGCTAACTACACCGGATGTCTAACGAACAGTGACCCAGGGTAAATGGTTCACATCCGTCGATCTGAAAGATGCTTACTTTCATGTCCCTATTGCACCTCACCACAGGCGATTTCTTCGCTTTGCCTACAGAGGCAGACACTGGCAGTTTCGAGTGCTCCCCTTCAGGCTGTCCCTCTCCCCAAGGGTCTTCACTCATTTTGTGAAAGCTGCTCTTACCCCCCTGCAGTCGCGGGGCATGAAGGTGCTGCCATACCTGGACGACTGGCTAATCTGTGCACCGTCACAAGATCAGGTGGCCCAGGATACATCCGGTCTCCTTGCCCATGTGGCCCAGTTGGGCATCAGGGTCAATTTCGAAAAGTCGTGCCTCGAACCCTCTCAGAGGACAAACTTTATTGGGATGACCTTGGATACCGTGACCATGAGGGCACGGCCAACCTCTCACCGGGTAGGGGACATTCTCCGTCTCCTCATGCACTTCCAGGTGAACATGGTGGTGCCGGATATCACTTTCCTATGACTTATAGACAAACTGACATCCGTGACAGCTGTGGTCCTGCTGGGTCTGCTGTCACTGCACCCCCTGCAGAGATGGCTGAACGGCTTCCATCTGGATGCGAAGCGGCACCGTTACCGGAAGCTCAGGATGTCACGCCAGTGCCTCCTTGGCTTGGCCCCTTGGACAGACAAGGATTCCTGTTGAGAGGTGTCTCATTGGGCACTGTCCCAGGCTGCCACAAGCCTGTCACTACCGATGCCAGCCTCTCCGGGTGGGGGACTGTCTGGCAGCACAGGACTGTTCAGGGTTGGTGGTCTGTGCGGGATAGCACCGATCACATCAATGTGGTGGAACTGCGAGCAGTGCAACTCGCTCTCGATCACTTTTTGCCATTCCTGAGGGGAAAACAAATACTTGTCCGGTCAGACAACACCTCAACAGTCTTCCACATAAACCACCAAGGGGGAACCAAGTCTTCCCAACTGTTGCAAGTCTCCCATCGATTGATTGATTTGATTTGATTGTCATTGTACAGGTACAGGTACAGGTACAACGAAATTACATTCACATAGAAAGTTTTGGGGAAAGAAGGACACATGAGGTGAGGAGAGGAGGGAAAAAAGGCAGATTAAAGACTGTGTTCTGAGGAGCACAGTCTGTAATTGGGAAAAAAACCCCCACCTCAGGCACGTTTAGCATCAACACAGACAGGTTACAACATTTCTCGAGACAGCATTTGGGATACATGAAGGGAAGTTCTGCAGTCCGCCACTAGGAGAAGGTTTTTTCAGGCGCGACACCTTCACCAGGCACGCAGCCGCCCTCTCCAGTGGCCTCTGCTGGTGGTTTGGGGGTAGGGGCACAGCGAAAGCAGTGAATGTCCTGGGAAATTCCAGAGGCAAAAATGTCCGGGGAGGGAGGGTGGGAGGAGGGTAGGAAGGCCAGGGGGGCGGGGGTGGGGGCGGGGGTGGGGGCAGAGCCTTGATTCACACGTGCATCCCGGAGATATGAAGACAAAACACAGCCTTGGCAGCTGTGTGTCTGGGAGCCAAATCTTGATTTTCTTTGTTTTCGTTCAGGCGCGTCAGCTTTATCCGTCGACCTTGAGTGTCTCTGGTCTCACACTGCTGCTCCAATTGTGGCAGAATAATTATGATTAGCTTCCCGCCGAGCTCAAATATCCTCCAAGATCGATCCAATTTCACGTAAACGTTCAAGAATCGTGGCCTGCACGCGCTTGAGTTCGTTTAACATCTGAGTCTGAGTGTTCAAAGCTCGGCCCAGTCCCTCATTGACGATAGGCAGCCTTCCCAATGCGGCGGCCCGCGTCTTCTCAACTTTGCGATAGATCAGAAAACTGCCAGCTCCAATCAGCAGCATACCTGCTATCATGAATCCCAATATGTAGAGGTCCTCCACATCCTCGATGGAAAGAATGGCCAAACACAGGAACCTCCAGGAACCCCAGGAATCCAGCATGTATCCGGCTGCAAACGTCCCATCGGGACATGCAGGCTCTCCTTTGCCCGATCGTCGTGTCGTAAAAATTTGGTCGATCGCATTGAGAGACCAGCTGATCAATTCCATGGTTCCGGTTAGGTTCGGATGCGGGTCTGAAGATATTCTCTTGATAGATCGGACACAAGACAGTACAGGACGGAGCAGCAAGCGGGGAGGGCAAGAGGGAGAGGAGAGAAGAGACAGTGCGCAGACCGTCTCCTCCTCTGAGTCTGGTTTGACAGGAATTCTCCTCCTCTGAGTCTGGTTCTGTAGGAACTCTCCGCTTATTAGTCTGGTTCCTCTGAGTCTGGTACTGCAAGAAGTCTCATCTTTCTACTCTGGTTGTATTTGGAAGTCTCCTCCTCTGACTCTGCATCTGCAGCAAGTCTCCTCCTCTGTGTCTGGTACTGTAGAAAGTCTCCTTCTGTGAGTCTGGCTCTGTAAGAAGTATCCTAATCTGAGTCTGGTTCCTTAGGAAATCTCCTCCTCTGAGCCTGGTTCTGCAGGTAGTCTCGTCTTCTGAGTTTGGTTCTGTAAAACGTCTCCTCCTCTAAGTCTGGTTCTGTAAGAAGTCTCCTAATCTGAGTCTGATTCCGCAGGAAGTCTCCTCCTCTAAATCTAGTTCTGCAAGAAGTCTCCACCTCTGAGTCTGGTTCTATAGGAAGTCTCCTCCTCTGATTCTGGTTCCTATGAGTCTGGTTCTGCAGGAAGTCTCTTCCTCTGAGTCTAGTTCTGCAGGAAGTTTCGTCCTCTGAGTCAGGTTCTGCAGGAAGTCGCCTCATCTGAGTGAAGTTGTGCAGGAGGCTCATCCTCTGGGTCTGGTTCTGCAGGATGTCTCCTCCTCTGAATCTTGTTCTGTAGGAAGTCTCTTCCTCTGAGTCTGGTTCTGAAAGAAGTCTCCTCCTCTGAGTCTGTTTCTTCTGAGTCTGGTTCTGCAGGAAGTCTCCTCCTCTGACTCTGGTTCTGCAGGAAGTCTCCTCCTCTGAGTCTGGTTCCTCTGAGTCTGGTTCTGCAAGAAGTAGCCTCCTCGGAGTCTGGTTCTGCCAGAAGTAACCTCCTCGTAGTCTGGTTTTGAACAAAGTCTCCTCTTCTGAGTATGGTTCTGCAGGAAGTCTCTTCCTCTGAGTCTAGCTCTGGAGGAAGTCACCTCCTCTAAGTTTAGTTGTGCAGGAGGCTCATCCTTTGGGTCTGGTTCTGCAGGGAGTCTCCTCCTCCGAATCTGGGCCTCTGAGTTGAGTTCTGCAGGAAGTCTCGTCCTCTGAGTCGGGTTCTGCAGGAAGTCGCCTCCTCTGAGTTTGGTTCTGTAGGAGGTCTCCTCCTCGGAGTCTGGTGCTGCAGCAAGTCTCCTCCTCTGAGTCTGGTTCTATAGGAAGTCTCCTCCTTGGAGTCTGGTTCTGCCGGAAGTAGCCTTCTCTGTGTCTGGTTCTGAAGGAAGTCTCCTTCACAGAGTCTGGTTCTGTAGGAGGTCTCCTCCTCTGAGTCTGGTTCTATAGGAAGTCTCCTCCTTGGAGTCTGGTTCTGCCGGAAGTAGCCTTCTCTGTGTCTGGTTCTGAAGGAAGTCTCCTTCACAGAGTCTGGTTCTGTAGGAAGTCTCCTCCTCGGAGTCTGGTTCTGCCAGTAATAGCCTCCTCTGTGTCTGGTTCTGAAGGAAGCTCCTCTGCTGAGTCTGGTTCTTCAGGAAGTCTCCTCCTCTGAGTCTGGTTCTGCAGGAAGTCTCCTCCTCTGAGTCTGGTTGTATAGAAAGTCTCCTCCTCTTCTGGTTCCTCTGAGTCTGGTTCAGCAGAAGGTCTCCTCCTCTGAGTCTGATTCTGTAAGAAGTCTCCTAATCGGAGTATGGTTCTGCAGGATGTTGCCTCGCTTTAGTCTGGTTCTGCAGGAAGTCTCCTACTCTTAGTCTGGTTGTATAGAAAGTCTCTTCTTCTGGTTCCTCTGAGTCTGGTTCAGCAGAAAGTCTCCTCCTCTGAGTCTGGTTCTGTAAGAAGTCTCCTAATCTGAGTCTGGTTCTGCAGGATGTCGCCTCGCTTTAGTCTGGTTCTGCAGGAAGTCTCCTACTCTTAGTCTGGTTCTGTAAGAAGTCTCCTCCTCTGAGTCTGCTTCTATAGGAAGTCTCTTCCTTGGAGTCTGGTTCTGCCGGAAGTAGTCTCCTCAGAGTCTGGTTCTGCCGGAAGTAGCCTCCTCTGTGTCTGGTTCTGAAGGAAGTCTCCTCCTTAGAGTCTGTTTCTGTAGGAGGTCTCCTCCTCTGAGTCTGGTTCTACAGGAATTTTCCTCCACTGAGTAAGGTTCTGTAGTAAGTCTTCTGAGTCTTGGACTTCTGAGTCTAGTTCTGCAGGAAGTCTTGTCCTCTGAGTCGGGTTCTGCAGGAATTCGCCTCCTCTAAGTTTAGTTGTGCAGGAGGCTCATCCTCTGGGTCTGGTTCTTTAGGATGTCTCCTCCTATGAGTCTGGTTCTGAAGGAAGTCTCCTCCTCAGACTCTGGTTCTGCAGGAAGTCTCCTCCTCTGAATCTGGTTCTGCAGGAAGTCTCGTCCTCTGACTCAGGTTCTGCAGGAAGTAGCCTCCTCGGGGGCTGGTTCTGAAGGGAGTCTCCTCCTCGGAGTCTTGTTCTGCCGGAAGTAACCTCCTCGTAGTCTGGTTTTGAACAAAGTCTCCTCTTCTGAGTCTGGTTCTGTAGGAAGTCTCTTCCTCTGAGTCTGGTTTTTCTGAGTCTGGTTCAGAAGGAAGTGTCCTCCTCTAAATCTAATTCTGTAAGAAGTCTCCACTTCTGAGTCTGGTTCTGCAGCAAGTCTCCTCCTCTGAGTCTGGTTCTATAGGAAGTCTCCTCCTCTGTGTCTGGTTCTGAAGGAAGTCTCCTCCTCAGAGTCTGGTTCTGAAGGAAGTCTCCTCCTCAGAGTCTGGTTCTGCATGTAGATTCCTCCTCTATATCTGGTTCTGTAGGAAGTCTCCTCCTCTGAGTATGATTCATCTGAGTCTGGTTCTGCAGGAAGCCTCCTCCTCTGAGTCTGGTTGTATAGGAAGTCTCCTCCTCTTCTGGTTCCTCTGAGTCTGATTCTGTAAGAAGTCTCCTAATCTGAGTATGGTTCTGCAGGATGTCGCCTCGCTTTATTCTGGTTCTGCAGGAAGTCTCCTCCTCGTAGTCTGGTTTTGAACAAAGTCTCCTCTTGATTGATTGATTGATTGATTGATTGATTGTTACTTTATTGTCATTGTACAGGTACAGGTACAGGTACAACGAAATTGCATTCACATAGAAAGTTTTGGGGAAAGAAGGACACATGAGGTGAGGAGAGGAGGGAAAAAAGGCAGATTAAAGACTGTGTTCTGAGGAGCACAGTCTGTAATTGGGAAAAAAAACCCACCTCGGGCACGTTTAGCATCAACACAGACAGGTTACAACATTTCTCGAGACAGCATATGGGATACATGAAGGGAAGTTCTGCAGTCCGCCACTAGGAGAAGGTTTTTTCAGGCGCAACGCCTTCACCAGGCACGCAGCCGCCCTCTCCAGTGGCCTCTGCTGGTGGTTGGGGGTAGGGGCACAGCGAAAGCGGTGAATGTCCTGGGAATTCCAGAGGCAAAAATGTCCGGGGAGGGAGGGTGGGAGGAGGGTAGTAAAGGGTGAGGGGGTGGGGGCAGAGCCTTGATTCACACGCGCATCCAGGAGATATGAAGACAAAACACAGCCTTGGCAGCTGTGTGTCTGGGAGCCAAATCTTGATTTTCTTTGTTTTCGTTCAGGCGCGTCAGCTTTATCCGTCGACCTTGAGTGTCTCTGGTCTCACACTGCTGCTCCAATTGTGGCAGAATAATGATGATTAGCTTCCCTCCGAGCTCGAATATCCTCCAAGATCGATCCAATTTCACGTAAACGTTCAAGAATCGTGGCCTGCACGCGCTTGAGTTCGTTTAACATCTGAGTCTGAGTGTTCAAAGCTCGGCCCAGTCCCTCATTGACGATAGGCAGCCTTCCCAATGCGGCGGCCCGCGTCTTCTCAACTTTGCGATAGATCAGAAAACTGCCAGCTCCAATCAGCAACATACCTGCTATCATGAATCCCAATATGTAGAGGTCCTCCACATCCTCGATGGAAAGAATGGCCAAACACAGGGACCTCCAGGGACCCCAGGAATCCAGCATGTATCCGGCTGCAAACGTCCCATCGGGTCATGCGGGCTCTCCTTTGCCCGATCGTCGTGTCGTAAAAATTTGGTCGATCGCATTGAGAGACCAGCTGATCAATTCCATGGTTCCTGTTAGGTTCGGATGCGGGTCTGAAGATATTCTCTTGATAGATCGGACACACGACAGTACAGTACAGGACGAAGCTGCAAGCGGGGAGGGCAAGTGGGAGAGGAGAGGAGAAAAAAGCGTCCGCCTTCGCTGAGAGCCGGAAGAAGAAGCAGACTCTTCTGAGTCTGGTTCTGCAGGAAGTCTATTCCTCTGAGTCTGGTTCTGTAGGAAGCCACCTCTTCTGAGTCTGGTTTTTCTGAGTCTGGTTCTGCAGGTAGCTTTCTCCTCTGAATCTGGTTCTGTAGGAAGTCTCCTCCTCTAAGTATGTTCCTCTCAGTCTGGTTCTGTAGGAAGTCTCCTCCTCTGAATCTGGGTCCTCTGAGTCGAGTTCTGCAGGAAGTCGCCTCCTCTAAGTTTGGTTGTGCAGGAGGCTCATCCTCTGGGTCTGGTTCTTTAGGATGTCTCCTCCTTTTGAGTCTGGTTCTAAAAGAAGTCTCCTCCTCTGAATCTGGTTCTGCAGGAAGTCTCCTCCTTTGAGTTTGGTTCTGTAGGAGGTCTCCTCCTTGGAGTCTGGTTCTGCAGCAAGCCTCCTCTGAGTCTGGTTCTATAGGAAGTCTTCTCCTCAGAGTCTGGTTCTGCAGGAAGTAGCCTCCTCTGTGTCTGGTTCTGAAGGAAGTCTCCTCCTCAGAGTCTGGTTCTGTAGGAGGTCTCCTCCTCTGAGTCTGGTTCTATAGGAAGTGTCCTCATCGGAGTCTGGTTCTGCTGGAAATAGCCTCCTCTGTGTCTAGTTCTGAAGGAAGCTCCTCTGCTGAGTCTGGTTCTTCAGGAAGTCTCCTCCTCTGAGTCTGGTTCTGCAGGTAGATTCCTCCTTTATATCTGGTTCTGTAGAAAGTCTCCTCCTCTGAGTATGATTTCTCTGAGTTTGGTTCTGCAGGAATTCTCCTCCTCTGAGTCTGGTTCTGCAGGGAGTCTCCTCCTCCTCTGGTTCTTATGAGTCTGGTTCTGCAGAAAGTCTCCTCCTCTGACTCTTGTTCTGTAAGAAGTCTCCTATTCTGAGTCTAGTTCTGCAGGATGTCGCCTCGCTTTAGTCTGGTTCTGCAGGAAGTCTCCTACTCTTAGTCTGGTTTTGAACAAAATCTCCTCTTCTGAGTCTGGTTCCGCAGGAAGTCTCTTCCTCTGAGTTTGGTTCTGTAGGACGTCACCTCTTCTGAGTTTTGGTTTTTCTAAGTCTGGTGCTGCAGCAAGTCTCCTCCTCTGAGTCTGGTTCTATAGGAAGTCTCCTCCTTGGAGTCTGGTTCTGCCGGAAGTAGCCTTCTCTGTGTCTGGTTCTGAAGGAAGTCTCCTTCACAGAGTCTGGTTCTGTAGGAGGTCTCCTCCTCTGAGTCTGGTTCTATAGGAAGTCTCCTCCTTGGAGTCTGGTTCTGCCGGAAGTAGCCTTCTCTGTGTCTGGTTCTGAAGGAAGTCTCCTTCACAGAGTCTGGTTCTGTAGGAAGTCTCCTCCTCGGAGTCTGGTTCTGCCAGTAATAGCCTCCTCTGTGTCTGGTTCTGAAGGAAGCTCCTCTGCTGAGTCTGGTTCTTCAGGAAGTCTCCTCCTCTGAGTCTGGTTCTGCAGGAAGTCTCCTCCTCTGAGTCTGGTTGTATAGAAAGTCTCCTCCTCTTCTGGTTCCTCTGAGTCTGGTTCAGCAGAAGGTCTCCTCCTCTGAGTCTGATTCTGTAAGAAGTCTCCTAATCGGAGTATGGTTCTGCAGGATGTTGCCTCGCTTTAGTCTGGTTCTGCAGGAAGTCTCCTACTCTTAGTCTGGTTGTATAGAAAGTCTCTTCTTCTGGTTCCTCTGAGTCTGGTTCAGCAGAAAGTCTCCTCCTCTGAGTCTGGTTCTGTAAGAAGTCTCCTAATCTGAGTCTGGTTCTGCAGGATGTCGCCTCGCTTTAGTCTGGTTCTGCAGGAAGTCTCCTACTCTTAGTCTGGTTCTGTAAGAAGTCTCCTCCTCTGAGTCTGCTTCTATAGGAAGTCTCTTCCTTGGAGTCTGGTTCTGCCGGAAGTAGTCTCCTCAGAGTCTGGTTCTGCCGGAAGTAGCCTCCTCTGTGTCTGGTTCTGAAGGAAGTCTCCTCCTTAGAGTCTGTTTCTGTAGGAGGTCTCCTCCTCTGAGTCTGGTTCTACAGGAATTTTCCTCCACTGAGTAAGGTTCTGTAGTAAGTCTTCTGAGTCTTGGACTTCTGAGTCTAGTTCTGCAGGAAGTCTTGTCCTCTGAGTCGGGTTCTGCAGGAATTCGCCTCCTCTAAGTTTAGTTGTGCAGGAGGCTCATCCTCTGGGTCTGGTTCTTTAGGATGTCTCCTCCTATGAGTCTGGTTCTGAAGGAAGTCTCCTCCTCAGACTCTGGTTCTGCAGGAAGTCTCCTCCTCTGAATCTGGTTCTGCAGGAAGTCTCGTCCTCTGACTCAGGTTCTGCAGGAAGTAGCCTCCTCGGGGGCTGGTTCTGAAGGGAGTCTCCTCCTCGGAGTCTTGTTCTGCCGGAAGTAACCTCCTCGTAGTCTGGTTTTGAACAAAGTCTCCTCTTCTGAGTCTGGTTCTGTAGGAAGTCTCTTCCTCTGAGTCTGGTTTTTCTGAGTCTGGTTCAGAAGGAAGTGTCCTCCTCTAAATCTAATTCTGTAAGAAGTCTCCACTTCTGAGTCTGGTTCTGCAGCAAGTCTCCTCCTCTGAGTCTGGTTCTATAGGAAGTCTCCTCCTCTGTGTCTGGTTCTGAAGGAAGTCTCCTCCTCAGAGTCTGGTTCTGAAGGAAGTCTCCTCCTCAGAGTCTGGTTCTGCATGTAGATTCCTCCTCTATATCTGGTTCTGTAGGAAGTCTCCTCCTCTGAGTATGATTCATCTGAGTCTGGTTCTGCAGGAAGCCTCCTCCTCTGAGTCTGGTTGTATAGGAAGTCTCCTCCTCTTCTGGTTCCTCTGAGTCTGATTCTGTAAGAAGTCTCCTAATCTGAGTATGGTTCTGCAGGATGTCGCCTCGCTTTATTCTGGTTCTGCAGGAAGTCTCCTCCTCGTAGTCTGGTTTTGAACAAAGTCTCCTCTTGATTGATTGATTGATTGATTGATTGATTGTTACTTTATTGTCATTGTACAGGTACAGGTACAGGTACAACGAAATTGCATTCACATAGAAAGTTTTGGGGAAAGAAGGACACATGAGGTGAGGAGAGGAGGGAAAAAAGGCAGATTAAAGACTGTGTTCTGAGGAGCACAGTCTGTAATTGGGAAAAAAAACCCACCTCGGGCACGTTTAGCATCAACACAGACAGGTTACAACATTTCTCGAGACAGCATATGGGATACATGAAGGGAAGTTCTGCAGTCCGCCACTAGGAGAAGGTTTTTTCAGGCGCAACGCCTTCACCAGGCACGCAGCCGCCCTCTCCAGTGGCCTCTGCTGGTGGTTGGGGGTAGGGGCACAGCGAAAGCGGTGAATGTCCTGGGAATTCCAGAGGCAAAAATGTCCGGGGAGGGAGGGTGGGAGGAGGGTAGTAAAGGGTGAGGGGGTGGGGGCAGAGCCTTGATTCACACGCGCATCCAGGAGATATGAAGACAAAACACAGCCTTGGCAGCTGTGTGTCTGGGAGCCAAATCTTGATTTTCTTTGTTTTCGTTCAGGCGCGTCAGCTTTATCCGTCGACCTTGAGTGTCTCTGGTCTCACACTGCTGCTCCAATTGTGGCAGAATAATGATGATTAGCTTCCCTCCGAGCTCGAATATCCTCCAAGATCGATCCAATTTCACGTAAACGTTCAAGAATCGTGGCCTGCACGCGCTTGAGTTCGTTTAACATCTGAGTCTGAGTGTTCAAAGCTCGGCCCAGTCCCTCATTGACGATAGGCAGCCTTCCCAATGCGGCGGCCCGCGTCTTCTCAACTTTGCGATAGATCAGAAAACTGCCAGCTCCAATCAGCAACATACCTGCTATCATGAATCCCAATATGTAGAGGTCCTCCACATCCTCGATGGAAAGAATGGCCAAACACAGGGACCTCCAGGGACCCCAGGAATCCAGCATGTATCCGGCTGCAAACGTCCCATCGGGTCATGCGGGCTCTCCTTTGCCCGATCGTCGTGTCGTAAAAATTTGGTCGATCGCATTGAGAGACCAGCTGATCAATTCCATGGTTCCTGTTAGGTTCGGATGCGGGTCTGAAGATATTCTCTTGATAGATCGGACACACGACAGTACAGTACAGGACGAAGCTGCAAGCGGGGAGGGCAAGTGGGAGAGGAGAGGAGAAAAAAGCGTCCGCCTTCGCTGAGAGCCGGAAGAAGAAGCAGACTCTTCTGAGTCTGGTTCTGCAGGAAGTCTATTCCTCTGAGTCTGGTTCTGTAGGAAGCCACCTCTTCTGAGTCTGGTTTTTCTGAGTCTGGTTCTGCAGGTAGCTTTCTCCTCTGAATCTGGTTCTGTAGGAAGTCTCCTCCTCTAAGTATGTTCCTCTCAGTCTGGTTCTGTAGGAAGTCTCCTCCTCTGAATCTGGGTCCTCTGAGTCGAGTTCTGCAGGAAGTCGCCTCCTCTAAGTTTGGTTGTGCAGGAGGCTCATCCTCTGGGTCTGGTTCTTTAGGATGTCTCCTCCTTTTGAGTCTGGTTCTAAAAGAAGTCTCCTCCTCTGAATCTGGTTCTGCAGGAAGTCTCCTCCTTTGAGTTTGGTTCTGTAGGAGGTCTCCTCCTTGGAGTCTGGTTCTGCAGCAAGCCTCCTCTGAGTCTGGTTCTATAGGAAGTCTTCTCCTCAGAGTCTGGTTCTGCAGGAAGTAGCCTCCTCTGTGTCTGGTTCTGAAGGAAGTCTCCTCCTCAGAGTCTGGTTCTGTAGGAGGTCTCCTCCTCTGAGTCTGGTTCTATAGGAAGTGTCCTCATCGGAGTCTGGTTCTGCTGGAAATAGCCTCCTCTGTGTCTAGTTCTGAAGGAAGCTCCTCTGCTGAGTCTGGTTCTTCAGGAAGTCTCCTCCTCTGAGTCTGGTTCTGCAGGTAGATTCCTCCTTTATATCTGGTTCTGTAGAAAGTCTCCTCCTCTGAGTATGATTTCTCTGAGTTTGGTTCTGCAGGAATTCTCCTCCTCTGAGTCTGGTTCTGCAGGGAGTCTCCTCCTCCTCTGGTTCTTATGAGTCTGGTTCTGCAGAAAGTCTCCTCCTCTGACTCTTGTTCTGTAAGAAGTCTCCTATTCTGAGTCTAGTTCTGCAGGATGTCGCCTCGCTTTAGTCTGGTTCTGCAGGAAGTCTCCTACTCTTAGTCTGGTTTTGAACAAAATCTCCTCTTCTGAGTCTGGTTCCGCAGGAAGTCTCTTCCTCTGAGTTTGGTTCTGTAGGACGTCACCTCTTCTGAGTTTTGGTTTTTCTAAGTCTGGTTCTGCAGGAAGTCTCCTCCTCCAAATCTAGTTCTGTAAGAAGTCTCCACCTCTGAGTCTGGTTCTGCAGCAAGTCTCCTCCTCTGAGTCTGGTTCTATAGGAAGTCTCCTCCTCCTCTGGTTCCTATGAGTCTGGTTCTGCAGAAAGTCTCCTAATCTGAGTCTGTTTCCATTGGAAATCTCCTCCTCAGAGTCTGGTTCTGCCGGAAGTAGCCTCCTCTGTGTCTGATTTTGCAGGAAGTCTCCTCCTCGGAGTCTGGTTCTGTAGGAGGTCTCCTCTTCTGAGTCTGGTTCTGCAAGAAGTCTCCGCCTCGAAGTCTGGTTCTGCAGGTAGTTTCCTGCTCTGAATCTGGTTCTGTAGGAAGTATCCTCCTCTGAGTATGGTTCCTCTGAGTCTGGTTCTGCAGGAAGTCTCCTCCTCTGAATCTGGGTCCTCTGAGTCAAGTTCTGCAGGAGGTCTCGTCCTCTGAGTCTGGTTCTGCAGGAAGTCTCCTCCTCTGAATCTGGGTCCTCTGAGTCAAGTTCTGCAGGAGGTCTCGTCCTCTGAGTCGGGTTCTGCAGGAAGTTGCCTCCTCGAAGTTTAGTTGTGCAGGAGGCTCCTCTGGGTCTGGTTCTTTTGGATGTCTCCTCCTTTTTATTCTGGTTCTGAAGGAAGTCTTCTTCTCTGAATCTGCTTCTGCAGGAAGTCTCCTCCTCTGAGTCTGGTTCTGCAGGAAGTCTCCTCCTCTGAGTCCGGTTCTGCAGGAAGTCTCCTCCTCTGAGTCCGGTTCTGCAGGAAGTCTCCTCCTCTGAGTCCGGTTCTGCAGGAAGTCTCCTCCTCTGAATCTGGGTCCTCTGAGTCTCGTTCTGCAGGAAGTCTCCGCCTCAGAGTCTGGATCTGCAGCAAGTCTCCTCCTCTGAGTCTTATTCTATCGGAAGTCTCATCCTCCTCTTGTTCCTCTGAGTCTCGTTCTGCAGGAAGTCTCCTCCTCTGAATCTGGGTTCTCTGAGTCTCGTTCTGCAGGAAGTCTCCTCCTCTGAATCTGGGTCCTCTGAGTCCGGTTCTGCAGGAAGTCTCCGCCTCAGAGTCTGGTTCTGTAGGTTTCTTCCTACTCAAAGGTCATTTTTCCTTTCTATTGTCTTGCTCGTGTGAAATTGTGTGATTTTCTCTGAAATAGGGCCATAAGATGGCTGTTTTATATCCGTAAAATTGAAATCGTCATCATCATCATCATCATCCCTATCATTATGAGGAAGAGCACGGCCTGAAGCTGGGAAATGCACCAAACATGAAGTGTTATAGTTCCAGTTAGAGGTTCATTAGGAGCCAAATGCACGTTGAATCAGTGTTTGCACAAAGTGAAGTACTCAAAACTCAGAGGCTGACTGAAGTTGTAATATAACTTAATAACCTTGTTAAGAGCTGCGTGTTCTCCCCGATAACCTGCACTGCAGTATGTTTAATTTGATTGTAGCTGAGAGCTAAGTGAGTTATTTCAAAGTTTCCTGCTGAGAATGCAAAGTCTGCACCGTCCTATCACCTCCTTGAATTTAATCCACATCTGTCTATTGATCACTGAGAACAAACAAGTTATAAGATGATCAAATGTCTTCCACTTGAGAGTGGTACAATTCAACAGGATTGTTAACATACTCCACTTTCATCAGAGGACTGGATGAGACCAAATTAATAAAACAACACACATTTACACACAAATAACAGCCACAATCTGACTCAGAATGTGAAGAATTTGTCTCCTGGTTCAGTCCACCTCAATCTAATCATCAAGCTGTAGAAAGAGCCCAAACAGAAGCTCCTCTTGGCTGTCAGGTGTGTTGTACCTAGGAGAGACGTGCAAGACGGAGCACATCCCATATAAATTCAAATAAAGACCTCTCTGATCTAAATGAAACAGAAGCATTTGTATTTTAAATTCTTTATACGTTGGCTTGTCGAAAGAGAGGAGAGTTAAGGAAACAGAAACATTACTGGAGGTTAACATACAGTATATTCAAAACCCGAGTTCGAGAGCAGATTATACTGATTAGGTGATTAGAATTGAAAGAGAACCCACTGTACCAGCTGAGGCCTAGAACCCCCTGCAGAACGGATCTGGTTTAGTGTTATCTGGTGTGATCAGAACATTTCTGGGAGAGATTTCATGATTGTGAATGAGAGAGCTGCAGTGGAGCTCAGGAACAAGAATCCTTGTCCTGTCCAGTCAAGGTTTTGGCGAACAGTGTTTGTGATGTGAACACATGAATTGTACTGGTGTGTGAATGTGCCGAGCGTTGGGTCAAACCACCCGAAGCCATGAAGAACCAACTGATCTGGATGTTTGGAGATAAACCCTCCTGGAATAAAGTGTACTGTATGTTAAAATCACTATCAACCTTGAGATCAGACTTCATATAAAGACATGCTGGTGGAGACAGAAAGACTGTATGATGAACAGACACCACAATAAATAACAGCGTTACATGGAAAACATTTCACCATATCTGAATTTGCTGGTGATATATTGTTTGTCTATTTTACAATATATTTAATATTCTGTATGGGGTTATTTGTATTTTGATTTTGACTTTTGCTCGTATTTTTTATCAAATGTCCCTCTCACTTTGGATATTCTGGCGAGGTCGTCCTCCTTAAATCTAAACTTTATTTTCTGACCACCATGAGCTATCAGTGCGACGTACAGATTCCGAAAAACTTGGCGTGTATTTTCAGACGTCACCTCCGTGGGGGTCATCTTTGGTGAAAAGTGTTGTTGTAACTTCTAACCAAGTCTTGCAAAACCTTGAGGTAACGCCTGGTGTTGTGAGCCGTGAAATATCTCCACATCCTCATTGTCTGTGTGCGTGCGTGTGTGTGTGTGTGTGTGTGTGTGTGTGTGCGTGTGTGTGTGTGTGTGTGTGTGTGTGTGTGTGTGTGTGTGTGTGTGTGTGTGTGTGTGTGTGTGTGTGTGTGAGAGAGAGTGTGTGTGTGTGAGAGTGAGAGTGTGTGTGTGGCAATTATGAGATGATGTAATAATGTGTGTGAATTGACACCAGGAGTTTCTAGTTGGAGATAAATGTATTAGATTAGTTGACAATGTATTGTGAACAACCAATCAATCAATAAATTAATCAATCCAAAAATTGAGTAGTACATTGAGACTACACAGTGAATGATTTATTCTGCTGTGATATTATATGATCAGAACTTATGGTGCCCCCCCACATGCTGTTAACTTTTGAAGTTTTCCAACAGAAAACAAAGGGAGGAGCACATATAGAATTTTTTTTAAACTACAATGGTTCAATAATGTGAAAAAGGTTGTGATTCCACCCTGAAAAAGCAAATCATGAACTAAAACAGTCACAGTTCTAACAGCCAGAATGACGTCACACTGCACTTGGAAAAAATACTGTGGGGAAAAAAGGAAAACCATTTCTCCTGCATACAAATCAGTTCTTTAATTTTTGCCAGAATAGAGTATACATTGAGACGAAACGAATGAGAAGATCACGCAGAAATAATCAGCTTTAGGTCGTTCAATAACGTGTCCGAACAGAACACAAACCAACAGCTCACTTCTTTTTCCCACAGATGATCGTTTTTGCTGACTTTGCCAAATTTGTGGAAGGACAAGCAGGAGAGGCCATAAAGCATGGAACTGCTTTATTATTTTGGGAATGTCATTTATTTTGTTTACACTTTATTTTGTTATTGGGGTTATGGTTCAGAGTAAAGGGACTGATCTCTTTTTGTTGGTCAGGTATAGGCTACTGTTCACCCAAGGACACTTCAGGAGTCCTCCTCATGGTTTAGCTCTATTTTTATTAAAAAAAAATTTTTACAAAGCAACTAAATGCACCTCAGGACAGTTCACAAGTCCATTGTACAGTTTGTATTAGTAGTAATAGTAGTACTAGTGGGCTGTATGCCCATTTCTTTCTCTAATTTATTGTAGTTTTATCTATTTTTCTAATAGTTGAAGTATTGCTTTTGAGTTTTCTATCAAACTATTCTTGTGTAAAACATTTTTGTCTAAAAGTTGCACTAAAACAAGACATGGTGTTACTCACCAGCAACTTAGTATTTTTTTACAGCACCTTTAATCTTTATTATAAGCCTTTATTATAACATTAAATGTTCTTGTGTGGAAATTTTGCACTAAAAGCTCTTGCATGGAACTTCATTGTAGCCCGCTTTATTGTTTATTGTGTATTTATATGTGATTAGGTGTTGCATGAATGATATGAGTGAAAGTAGTTTCACACACTTTATACAAAGGGTACATAGTGATCTCACTGTCAGGTCAGAGGGATTTGGCAGTGGAATATATACAATGAATCAATATCAGACTTTAAAATCTTGTCCACACATGTCAAATGATGCTATAATCAATATTTCAGAATAATTCAAACTCAAATAGTGGTGGGAAATCTGAGTTTGAAATTATTCTGATCCAAACCTCAGCCCATCATTCCTCCCTGTGATTATTTCCAGGATAAAATGTATGAACCCGAGGCTGGCTTCTTAAAAGTGAAGAAATATAAAAATGAGCCAAATGAGACAGTATTTTGAATGAATCTTTGAAACAAACAGATCCCAAAGATCTGGCTCCCCCCAAAGAGCCATAAATCCCATCTCTACTCAATAGTTTCTTCTTCTTCTCGTATACGCCGTACGGCATAATGCTGCCCCGAACTGACCAAACAACATATTACGCCAACAACTCAAATCCTCTATTTTAACCCAGAAATATACCATAAATACTATCACTAGTATTCATGGTATTCAGGATATTTCTGATGTGGTTGATGGACTTTTTTCTGTGCTTGTCCAGCAGTTTGTTGATCAACTGAATCAAAGCAGCACTAAGATCCAACGACACTAAAAGTGAGATGCTCGTTGAGTCACTGCTCAGTAGAATTCATTCAGGCTGTTTCAGTGCTGTGACCTTAATCCACTCTGAAAAACACTGAACTCATACAAGCTTTAGGTTGTATAGACACCTTCATTGTCAATAATACTACTGAAGAAAGCCAGGTTTGTTATTATATGCCTGTAATTATTAATCAATAAAGTACTCAGATTACTCTTTTATAAAAGGTTTCATTCCTGTTGTCTGAAGAGGGCTGTTGGCCAGTGACAAGACAAATACGTTTTATCAATAAGGAATAAGAGTAAGTTAAAGTAATACATTTAAATATTGTTATACTTGACTGATAACATTGTTAATAAAAATGCAATCAATTCATTGTAATCTAGTCTATTAATGAAGAAACCATTTTCAACTTTAAATGATGAATTAATATGTTATATTTGTTACATAATTCAAGCTAATGAAAGAGTGGAATTTTTGCCTCCTTTTGTCTATTTTTCATGCACTTTCTTTGAGGATGAACAATAATTAACACACCTGTATTGGTTTGAAAACAAAAAGTTATCTTTCTCAGCCACGGCTCTGCAGGTCTTCATGCTAGTATAGATCCAAAAAGGACAATATGTATGTATTTCCTGACATCATTACTGAAAAGGTTCATGAAAGTTGAGGTGAGGAGTGTACCATTGATGTCATTTGTAATTTTCTGATAATATAATGTTAATAACACAGAGCTGGTGGAGAGTCGCTAGTTACTTCAGTGCCTTTTCAGGCTTCAGAGAATTCTGTTTGTGTGTTTACACCTTTGTTTGTACGAGATTGCTGAAACTTTACTTTTCTTTATTTGAATTTATTTGTCTCGTCACTTGATGTTCAATGTTGAATCAAAGTCCAGCTATTACGTAAATTGCGTGATCCTTTACGTGACGAGCTGCGTCGTGGTCATGGTAACGGGCCGATGCGTTGTATAAAAGGCCAGCGCGTCTTAACTTGTGATATTGAGGCGGTGAAGCTTCTGGACATCACATCTCTCTGGAGGACCAGTGAACCTGAGACTGTGGAGATGGACTTCAACAGAGCGCCGGAAGAGGAGGAGCACCTGCTGGTATGGAGCTCCACTATTTCTTGACTCTTTCACTTTTCACTCGATATCTCACTGACTAATAGAACATTGATGACTTGACTTTGTGCTCAGACACTTAGCATCATGTGTCAAAGTGTCAGATTTGATTGAACCATACTTGTCCAACTTATTTTTGTGAAAAAAAAGAATCACAATCAGAATCAGAATTTCTTTATTGTCATAAGAACAAAAAAACAACAACATCAACAAAGTTTTGTGCACCGGGGTGTGTTATATGCAGTTCACAACCCAATATTCATTTAAAAAAGTACTTCTACTAGTGTTTGAGTGAGTAAAAACTTTCCTAAAGCTGATGATGATTTGATCAAATAAGTGGACAGGGTTCCTTGAAAAAATGCCAAACGGTTATTTGGTGCGCTGGAGGCGTTAAAACACGACGCGGGTGTGATCTGTGCAGCACGTGATCATCAGCCTCACATTGTTTCAATGCATGAAGCATCGATTTAACTACGACAGACTGAATTATGTGTAAACAGCCTCTGTGCGTCCTGGAAGTCTCTGTCTGCTGCGCTTTAAACTAGAACGCCTGTTTACATCGCACATTATGGTAAAGCCCACTGCTTCATGGTGCGTTCACGTGCACCTCAGTCGCCAGTATACACAGTACTGCACTGGCTTATTGTGACCCAGATTGTTTATTGGGTGTGACTGGGTGTGCAGCTGCCTGCAGGTCAAACCTCTGACCAACATGTTGCATCTGGTCTGTTGCTGTACAGGTAAGAACATCAATCAAATACAGGTGGAGCAAAATCACACTAACCCTAACCCTAACCCTGAGCAACTGTTGGGTGTGTCAGAACATGCCCAGGTCTACTAACTCACCAATGTTTACTCCGATCCCTTTTACGAGCGCTGATTACAGGTTGTTTGACTGGTGTGGAGTGGGAGCTGCCCTTAATGAAGGTCAAGAGGATTGTTACACACCAACATATCACATGCATGAGAGTCAATCAGCCAGGTATCAACCTATCATAGCTTTGGTGGTGAAGGAGATAAACAGACAACATTAAATGTTACGGTTCTGTTACGGGTCACACACATCCAGAGGTACGTGCGAGGAGAGTTTGCATTCAGAGTTCAGCTAACCTTCGCTCAAACAAACTGTTGGCAGTACAGAGAGGGACAGGTGTGTCTTCCATAGGAACAGATGTCCACACTGTTAGTAGATGCATTAATAAAATCACGTGCAGGAATCAAGTCAGTGTTTTCAGTAACAGTTAACATTAAGCATTGTGCCTCTCCGGTGTTTGAAAGTTCCACTTCGTTGAGAGACTGTTCCAGATATCATCCCCCGATTACTGTTCACGCTATGACTAATGTGTCTCGGTGTTTCAAGGTACAAGGACAGGTGCCAGGAGAAGGAGAGCATTTAGGAGTGAGCTCGTGTCTGGAGGTGATTGAGGTGCAGACGACGAAAGTAAAGTTGCCGGAAGAAGTTTACATGATCTGTGGTGAGAAAGCGTACAGGTGCATTCCAACTGGTTTTAGTGGAGTTTGCTATCTGGCTTATCTGATCCCAATGATCAGGAAAGTCCATACGGCAGAAGTTTTGGGACTGTATCACCCTTCACATCGACAGGTTTGGAGCTTGTGTACTGGTCAACAGGTGTTTGGAGTGATGCTTCCATTTTATGGTGTGTATGCTAATCAACAGGAGATCAAGGAGTTGAGTGGAGTGTTGGAGAGTCATATGAATGGTCCACCAGAGCGATTGCAGCGGGGAACAAGGCGTTGCAGGAGGTAAAATCAGTGGCGGTGGAGAATAGAATGGCGTTAGATATGGTGCTGGCAGCTCAGGGAGGTGTGTGTATGGTGATTGGGACTGAGTGCTGTGTTTACATTTCTGATGCAACGAGAGAGGGGATTGATTTAGTTCATGATACAGCTCACGGAATAACGGAACTCCACGATTCACATGGCTTTGATTTTGGGAATTTTGGAGGCATGTTTGGATCTTGGGGAACTGGACTGGTCGGATTTCTGGTAACTGTGATGACAGGTGTGATTGCTTTAGCGATGATAATCATCTGCAGAGCTGCAACTGTAAGATTCATGTGCAGGAGAGTGACTAAAACCACATTTCAGGCAGTTCAGATCGTGGCGTCCCTTATGGTTGAAAAAAGAAGATTACAGGTGAACGACAAGGAGTGAGAAGGTTTTGTTTATAGTGGATAGATGAAGGTACTGTTGGTACTCTTAATTCGTCTTAATCGGGTTTAATCGGGTTTAATCAATACAATACTCAGGTAGATGTAGGTACATTTTAATTAGACAATGATGATTGTGGGTGAATAATAAAGATGATTCTCACCTTGTTTCAATAATCAATGACACTAATCAATGTATACTCCATGCTCAGAGATCTCAGGTAGTCAATATCACTGTATATTGGGGTTCTGTGCACCATACAACCGAAAAGGAGGGACCTCAGCGGGAATGTGCCTTAAATATCTACTGTTTTCTTTGATGCTGTGATTTTCAATAAAGATTCATATTTCCTTATACAAAAAAAAAAGAAAAACGCATTGCTGCTCCAGCATTGTTAAAAAGAGTTTATTACTTTGTATGTTTGCTACCTTAATCAGTATTACTCCTGTACAGATTATGGATTGACATGTTTCAAATGATGGCACTGTGATATGTAAGTGTTACAATTGTATTGTCATTTTGATGATTTCAATGTATTCATGCATTGCATTGTTTGACTTTGTAATTTTGTAATCTGTTTCTCTGGGTCACATAGGTGCAGAGGGGACCAGCTCTTTTACTCCTTTCCCGAATTGGCGGAGGGGAAGGTGAGGTTTGGGCTGGATCCTCGGCTCAAAGTCTCTGGGGTGCATTCTCTGTGACTTTCCAACTGATTTGGTAAACATCTGCACATTCGTATGTGTATAGTTGTGTTGGAAGGGCTGGTTCATGTACCTCGGAGGGGCTGCGAGTCAAGGGGGAGTTTGTGTGACCATTTAAATTCAAAGCAAAGAAAGAAAAATGAGATGCAACAAAGAGTGTGTTTTGCTGGAGCTAAATGTGATGTCATCATGAATGTTGTAAGTGTGAATGTGAATGCATTATTCCATCGTATATGCTAGAGTCTCCATCTTGTATGTGTATTGGTAGTAGTGTTGATCTCACGATCAAAAAGGAGGGATTTGTTGTAGAAAATATAAGATGTGTTTGATTCTTGGGCCTACGTATTCACTGATAATTACCCCATCATCCAGGTCACTGCCACCCAGGCCGGTTACGTTGTTGTTAGATTTGAGCCCCTTAATCAATGTTGTTTTTGCTGGCGGCGCCAGCAACTGGCCTCGGTGGATGAGATTACAGGGAAACGATTTTATATATGTTGGGACCATTATGTAGCCCGGACACGTGGCACCATTATTATGGGGCCATTATGTAGGGATTTACTACCTCATATGGATCACTATTTATGTTTTGGTTGGCTATCGATAATGATTCATAATTATCAAAGATAGTTATTAATAATGTTATTGAAATTTAATCTGATGTGTATCAGACCCTCGGAGCTCCACCTGTCTTAACAGGAAATGATAGCCAAGTCAGTTCTATCAGTCTCATAAGATATACTAAACAGTTCATCAGGAATTTGAATTAATAGTGAAATTAATTACAATTAAATACAATTAATTACAATTACCAGAATTAACAGTAAAGATTGAAGGATTTTGGAGTTCTTGACACAGAAGAGTCGACATTTCATTCACCTTTGTGCTCATTAATAACACAGCAAGTATGATTCCAAACATTATATTTATTTACAATGAAAACAAATAAACACAGATTCTAACTACCTATATACAGCTTGGTGTGTGTGTGTGTGTGTGTGTGGAGAGAGAAAGAGAGAGAGAGAGAGTTGGAGGGAGTGTGTGTGTGTGTGTGTGACGTGTGATGGAACTACAAAACAAGATGGCGGATCACAAGAAACTACATTCCAAATGGAGGTTGTCAGAGAACAGGAGGTCTGTCCTGGGTCTCCACCATGTGCTGATAGCAAAAGAACAATAGAAGCTAGCCGTAGCATCTGCTTCCTGTGTGTCTCTGCTAAAGGACCATTTCTAGAATGACTTGATGTGAATGAGATTTGTTTTGTAAAACGTCAGGAGTCGTCAGATGGTGTTCAGTTACGGTGTGATGTTGTCTTTGATGTGATATGTGTAGGATTGTGAGTTAACTAGTTAGTAAAGCAAAGATTAGCATGCAGACCCTGTGTCTGTGCCAGAGCTAACGTTGGTTTACAGGTTGATAACTGCTCCTAATATCATTATCTATAGAACTCAATCACTGTAACAGAATCAACACATCTTCATAAAGTTAAACAGTTCTATCATAGCATCAGGTTTAACTAATCTCAGGTAAAGCCCAGTTGTTAGCACTTCCTTGAAGGAGTTCAGTTGTTGTCCTGCTGGAGGGAAGCTGGTGTCTTCTCCTGTAGTTAGCACCTCCTGCTAACTGTGGTTGCTGGTTCTGCAGGCTGAGGAGAAGAAGATGAAGTTGATGTTTCAGGAGTCCTTCTTTGCAGCTCCTGGTTGTTCCTTTTGTCCAGACTGAGGAGCTGGTCGCTCAGGTCTGTGATGGTTTTCCTGCTGGTTGAGGAAAACACAAAGAAGTTCTGTGAGGCGTCGTTTCCCTGGTCCGTCCTGGAGGAACCGGTTGGTTTCCCTGGAGATCAGACTCTGGGTGCTGGTCTCTGGATCAGGGGAAGTTCTGACCCTCGTGGTCGGGTCAGCAGAGGAGTTGAGGAGTGGAGGCCCCTGGTTTGCAGGCCTCTGGTGTTAGCTGTATGCTAATGCTGGATGAGCTGGTCTGCAGCAACCCACCTCCTTGGAGTTTGCTTTGCAAGAGTCAAAGAAGCCTGGCTTCGCAGGCTCTTTGTTCCACGTGTGGATTCAGAGGTGTCAAAGCCTGAGAGCTTCAACCAATCAGTGCCAGACACGCTGATTGCATGGGGGAAGAGTCTTGTGAGCAGAAAGGGGGGGGACGAAGGTCCTGGAGAATGTCCCCCCCTTCCCCACTCTAGGTGTGAAAGGCCATCACATTCCTGGGTCAGAATTCATGTCATGACTGCGTCTCATGACAAATGAATATTGTCTCTCCCCAGAAATGAACAAACTTTCTGTGGTCCTGCAGATCCCAACATACACAACGGAGTCAGAGGGTGCACAGCAAATTCACTAGAGTCAAAATTCTAGTGTTAGGCATATTTAGTGTGAAGTGTTCAGGTTCTGGTGTTGATTCTGATAATATCCACTCTGTGCTGGTGAGAAAACCTAATATTGTGGTGTTACATCACAGAGTTGACGGTATTCAACACCTGTGAGTGACACTTTCAACATCCGGGAATTTTGGGAGGTGGCTTGTTAAGGAATATGAGGCAGCCATTTTCTTTCAATGGTCTCAAGCACATGGATGTGGTCGAGCATGAGAAGGTAAGACTGATTAGTAAAACTTAATTAATGTTCGTCGTGTCATTGCAATGTTTATTAAAATGTTCTTATATATATGTTCTTATTATTAAATTTGGAGGCATAATGAAACTTAATTGCATTTCTAACGAGTTACCGCCGTGGTTTTTGCTGATAATGTTAAGCAGACATGCCCAGACATGTAGACGGTTAACGTTGGTTTCAGTTCATCTTAAGACACTGTGGGTAACATTAAGGTAGATAAAGTCTTTTTTAAATACGTTTACGCTGTTTGGGTCCAATAATAATTTTTAACTCTTATCTCCAAACTGAGTTTCAGTTGTGCAGGGGTTTTGTCTGCAATATTAGGCGCTATCTTTTCATAGATATTGCCGTTAATCAGTTAATGTCATGGAATGAACTTCATGCTGGTGAAGTAAGCTTATTACACGGCCTTACGAGTGAAATAAATAATAAATAATCACCCACAATGATTCAGTAGCGACAAGGATTGCGCGGTAAAGTTTTAACTTTCACTTTCACTTTCGGGGCCGGCCTGAGAGAGAAGCTGGACAGCGTGCTGTGGTTGGTGTAACGCTTTGAAAGTCCAGCTGCCTTGCTTATGTTGCTATATGTTGGCAGGGCGGATCAGAGCGCCGTCCATAGCTGCTCTCATGTGTCCAGTCACAGACGACTGACGACTTTCGGGGCGGCCTGAGAGAGGAGCTGGACAGCGGCGCTGTCTTGCTTATTGCCAGGGCGGATCAGAGCGCCGTCCCTAGCAACGGTCTAATATACTTGACGACGGTCATTATACAGAAATATCAGACCGTAGAACGCAGCGATGGACCATCAGAGAGCAGCATTCAATAGAGCCGTGTAATAATTATTGTTCATTTATACTAGTTCGTGTTTGTTACAGCGTTTAAAATATGACCCTTCGAACGTAACATGTATTACCAGCCTTCACCTGCACCTCCTCTAAATGTATTAATTAATTTGATGTCTCTTATTTTGTAGTGATCAACAAGATACCAAGGGTCCAGATTCAAAATGTCAGCCTTCAGGTGAGTAAAGTTGGGCTGAATGTTTGCCTTTTTTAAATTTGTCATAATGCAAGCGTAGCCATGTAAACGTAGGTACTTAAACAATGGCTATGTTAAAGTCCCCCAGGATTATGTTTCAGTTGTGAAGGAGTCCGGCATTCAACTGGAAATGCTATACAGATATTAATCCTCAGCATAAGTCATGTTAGTAAGTTTACAGAAGATAAGTAATGGCTGATTCAAAATAGACTGAGAACAGTTCATTAGTATTAAGCTGTAAATGTAATTATTTCTGGACATTAGCTAATTTTCTGTCTTTAGTGCATAGACTGTCTGACGACCACTCTTTAGTGAAATCACAAAGGGAACAGTAATGGCAAGGTATATGCAGGTGCACCTGTTGTATGTGATACTTTTCAGTAAAGCCTAAAAATGCATGTTATAACAGGAAGCTAGCATAACGGGATCACTCTGTGTTTTTCAGTGGATACTAAGATACAGCAGTCATCATAAGAAGTGTGAGGAGCAGTACGTTAAGTTCCAGTCCTGTCAGACAGAAAGGGAACATCTGCATACCCACCAGCTTCAGTTTGAAAAAGTATATTTTGGTCCACCAGAGTATTTGAGTATAGTGAAAGTTTTTTGATTGTTATTTAGGCCATAAAAGACAATTATTGATTTTTTAAATTAACATTGTTCCTGATTTAAATGAAGCCCTCTTGTCCCTCTTTTTCTCAGGCTCGTGTTGTAGATGGCAAAATGATCATTAAGGTGCAGTATCAAACCCGCAAGAAATACATTAAATTACAAGCTGCTGATTTTGAAGAATTCCTTTTTGAAGGTAAATATCCAAAACTGGTATATAACTAACCAGTAATTCAGACTGAATGAAGGTCATTACATCCTATAATTTAAACAATTTTCCATGTTATGTTGTCTTTTAACCTCATCACTTAGTGAGAGAGAAGTTCTCCATCACTGTGGATAAGATTAATGTGGAAGATGATTCAGGCACTGAAGTGGATCAAGCAGTGTTTGGCGAATTATGCCAAATGGAAGGGATTTGCTTTGTTATCAAGGACAGTCAAGACAATGGTAAATAAAAAAAAATAAAAAAAAAAGCTTGTTTTTACATCGCATTAACAGTAGTGCTCCTTTCAGATGCATCTGTTGCATTTAATTATCTTACTTAAAATGTTAAGATTAGCATATAAAGTATTAAGACACCTGGTGGTTAAACTTGAAGTGCTAATTGAATGCTTAAAAATGAATGTCTTTATACCAAACAGTGGGGTATAGTTTTATAGCTGTTTGTAGCAGTTCAGCTAAAATGAATGAGCTAAAACAGAAGGTTTTCTCTCTGGATTTTTTTCTGTTCAGGGAGGATATAAGCTTAGTTTTTTGCATGTGTGATTCTAAAATGTGATCCACAACCATGCGACAAATGAGGTAAATTGTTTATGATATCCTTTGTTTTTAGATTCAGGCACGTCATCTCCTCCATCCACACCACGATCCTCACACAGTGGGAGTTTCCTCTCCGTGTCCATTAGTAGCAGCGACAGTGAAACATCACGACCACCCAAGCGAATGAGAGTTGATGAAGAGGCATTTCAGAGTTCTTCAGCCAGAGATGTAAGTGTGTCATCAGATGTTTAGTTTAAATCATATCTAAATTTTCAATGGACTAGGCCAGACTGTTTGGCCTCGTCAGGAAGTATACACTGTAATGAGTGGCAGTGTAATACAGTGTTGTTACAATTTGTTTAGCTGATTAAACAGATCCTGCAGACAAAACCAGGAGGAACAACAGTGATTGAAGAATATGAAGAAACTGGGACGCTGTGTGACAGTAGGAGGAGGCAGATGGTTCACATTCTTGCAGCACACATGGTTGAGACAGAAGGGTAAGTTCAGGATACCAGGGTTAGGCAGCTAAAGGCTATTGAACTTCATTTTGTTGTTTTTTTACCCCATTTAAAATCAATTTCTATACTCAAGGATTACAAAACTGTAGGTAGGCAAATGGTTTTGGTCCAAATCACTGATAGTTGGCCATTAGTAATGGCAAATTGTAAAAGGACATCAGTTGTTTGAATGCGATTGGAGAAAAAGCAGCAATGACAGTAATGAGCTCAACTCTGCGCTAGATGATGTGAAGTTATGTGGTAATCGTTCAGCCCTATAAAGCAAAGGTGCTTGAGCATGTAAGCAAAGAACAATTGATTAATTTCCTTTTCTTATTCTTTCTTTGTAGGAGAATCCCTCAGCGAGTCACAAAAGAGAAATATGCGTTGGGAATTGTCACCTTGTTCCCTGCATTAAAAGATCCCTTCTCCAAGAAAGGATATGTAAGTTATCTTAATCACATACTTTATTTACATACATACGTATTTTTGCATTACGAAATAATGCTAAAGCGTGGATGTGCTTGACACAGTACAGTACCTCTTTTGCTTATTTAATCCAATTAGGGTTGCATGGTAAATATCTGGGCTGATATTGGCTGATAGTGCCTATCACAGCTGTATCGTTATTTCCGTATATTAGCCGATACATTTCAGCTATAATATCTGATTTGACAGATTATGTCTGAGCATTTCACTTGAAGATTGAACATTTAAAGTTTTTGACGTGCTTGACTAGTAGTTAGATTTGGTTCGGTCAGAGCTATGGAATATTAAATTATCCATCTTTGCTCACTAGATCTGAACATTCTTACTCTCAAGCGTGCATAAAACTACAGATTATGTGAACTTAATTTTTTTTTTTATATATCTGTTAATCTTATTTGTATCGGCCATGAAAAGAGTATGTATCATATTGTGCATTCCTAAATGAAATAAGTTGTCAGTTTATTAGGTCCACCTAGGTAAAATGGATGCAGTTAAACACAGCAGCAATGGAGGGTCTAATGTTCAGTAGTTTTTTAAGCTGCTTCAGAGAGGTGTCTATTCAACATTATGGTCATTCTCAGCATAAGACAGTACAAACAGCAGCATTTAAAATTAGCATAAAATTATATGAACAGTTTAAACAAAAACTGAACATTAGAACCTTCGTAATAGTAGGATTTATTGCAGGCCTGTGGAATTGGACTGTATTAGTTTTACCTAGGTATGTAGCTCTGCCATTTAGTAGCAACCGTAGCCACATGGCTGCTACTAAATGCATGGCATAAATGCTTACTCTAATGCTATTGATGTCTGTGATTACAGGGGATGTCTGTTTCAGAATCATCCTAACTGTTCAAATGCCTGACTTTTATTTATACTATGAACAAATTGTTATAAGCGCGTTCCTGCTATTGCTGATTATGAAGTTTAACTTGTGTCTCTGTCCTTGGTAAGGAACATTTCTACGACAGCCAAAGTGGCTCTGGATTTCTGGCATGGCGGCTCAAGACAGTTCAGAGAAAGACAAAACTTGTGTCCAAGGAACCACAAACACAGACAGCAAGAGGAGGTGGTCCAAGCCGGGAGAGAGAGCTGCCTCAAATTGGTAGTCAGTTGGACGAAGTGCGTTGTAAAGAGGTCATGTCCTTGATGAACCACACCAGTGACAGAGAAATCATCCTGCAGAAAATGAAGGAGACCTTTGAGTATAGACAGCGCCTCGTCCACAATCCTGATGAATCGCACACCGTACTCAGTGTTTCCAAGGCTGCTGGACACAAAAGGGCTGGTAATTATTGGCATCCTTTTCTGTAACCACAATTCATAGCTATAAGCTTAGCATGTGCTTATCAGAAGTGTAATTTTAACAAAAAACGTTGCTGCAGATACATCAAGATTTCAGCCTCCTCTTTGGACCAGATACAGCTGCCAAACTCCTTGAGAAGTGGCATACATCCTATAAAAGAAAGGTGATCCGAGAAGCAGAGAGCCTTACTACCACGCCAGTGCTCCAGAGTTTGCTGAGGTCTGTCAAGAATCAGCACAATGATGAATCCTCAGAAGATCACTCAGGTATTCTATTAAATGCCAGCTGAAATGATTTCCAAGGCATTGTCATACACAGTACTTAAAGGGATAGTCTAGTTTCTTTGTAGTGGGTTTGTATGAGGTATTTGTAGATACAGTAGATGGAGGTCGACACACCCTCAGCTTTGAGAAGCAGAGAGGAGTACCAGCAGATAGCTAAGCAATGTACTGCTGTGGACAGGCTCAGCAGCAAAACGTATTTAACCACTTAAAAAGGTCCACCCAAACAAATTAATCAGTTTAAGTGTACACTATATTTAGAAATATTTTATTTTTATTATAAAATATTTTTTGATATGCCTTTGCTGTTGCAGCCGTGTCTGGAGTGTCCGGAGGCATTATGTTTTCAGGTTGTCAGTCAGTCCATCCATCCACATCAGAACATTGCTTAGCTTCCGAGGTGGTACTCCTCCGCTTCTCAAAAGTGGGGGGGGGGTGCCGACCTCCATCTACTGTAGTTAATACGCTGACTATCCCTAATTACTAAGTACCTCATACAACCCCACTTCAATTCCGGGTGCTTTGGGTCCAGCAACCCTTGGAGGGTCAGGGACAGTAGGTTCAATGGCCTGGAAATTATGCTTGTGAAAGTAAAATTGTAAAATTAAACTCGCAACTTTTTGTTGCTTCTTTCAGGGTGGGACAGTGATATGGCATCTTTCCTGCTACTCCTGCATATCCTACCACCTCAGCCTATTAAAAAGAAATCACAGAAGATCAGCGCAGCACAAGCCATGGACCATCTAGTTGTGTTTCACAAGGCATGTATTTGGCCACAGTATATTATGTAGCTGGGAAATGTGGCACGGACTAAAGACTATTACAATGTAACATGATATGTTATTTTCTCACAGTCATGTAGAAGCCTAGAGGAACACCTTGAGAAACAAGAGGGTCATCGCCAGCCATACCTCCTTGCTTCTGGAACCTGCAAGCAGGCCATCAGCACTTACTATGTTGTGATGGACAAGAACCTCATCCCCTGCCAGGGAACCACGTCATTGGCAGCCTTTGATGAACTCTTCAAAGTGCACTTTGTTTTCAGTGTAAGTTATGATGACGCTCTCTGCAACATGTACACATTCCTCCAGACAAGTCTACAATATTGATGTTGACAACACCAAAGAAAGTCCAAAGGTGAAGGAATTGAGAGCCAAGTTCATGAATAAGAGCTGAGAGCCAAGTTCTTAAACAATGTATATGTGCACCATTTTGTTGGTCAGTGCACGATGCACCTTGTGCAATTTTTCACGGTATTTGTTTTTGCACATCAAAGAAAGCCTAATGGTAAAGACCCACGTTCATGAAAAGAAACCATAGCCAAGTTCTTTAACTATGTATAGGTGTCATATTTGCAGATCCTTCCATGATGCACCCAGTGCATTAATTCAGCACCTTAAGTTTGTTCATGGTTTATATCCAGGCAAAAAATGTGTTGTTCTTTGTGCTCGAGAAGGATGTTCATTGCAGTTTAAAAGTTTTGCAGGTTTTAGAAAGCATTTAAATAATTGTCATGGTGCTGTTAACATGAGCACAAGCAATGATGTTAATGTGCAAACACCACAAACCCCACATCAGTCAGATCTCTCTGACATGGACCTAGATGTGATAAGTCCACCTTCAACCTCTAATATGTCAGAAGACCAGGCCAAAGATATGTGTGCTTCGATTATAGCAAAGTTACAGGGCAGTGGAGTCGCCAGCAATGTTGTATTATCTGTTGTTGAAAGCATGGAGGAGTATGTCAATGAAGTTCATGCAAATCTTAAAGAACAAGTTTTAAGTGCAGTGCCTTCTGATAATCCCAGTAGAAGTGCAGTGGAAGAAGTCTTCAGCAACACTTTCAATCCGTTTAGTGACTTAAACACAAACTCTAAGTGGACAAAATATTTTAGTGAGAAATGGGGTGTTGTTGAACCACTAGAAATTCATTTAGGAGTGAGATATGATTCAAAGAGAAACAAAGTGTCTGGAGTATATGAGCAGGTACCAGTAAATGACACTTTCATGTACATACCCCTGTTAAAAACATTAGAATTCATTTTCAAGAACGAAGAAGTGTGTCGTCAAATTAATAAATCTGCTGGACTTTGTAGCTTATACCAGGATTCCTGTGATGGAAAATACTACAGAAATCACCCACTGTTTTCAAAATCAAATAATGCATTGCAAATTCAAGTTTATTATGATGACTTTGAAACATCAAATCCACTAGGATCAAAACAAGGCATTCATAAGCTTGGATGTTTATATTTTACACTGCGCAATTTACCACCACGTCTGAATTCATCCCTGATGAATATCCATCTCATTTCCTTGTTTCATTCCCAAGATGCAAAACAATATGGCATTGACAAAATACTTAGTCCGTTTGTGGAAGATGTAAAGGTACTAGAGCAAAATGGAATGAAAGTGTCATTTACTGAACAACCTGTCCGAGGCACGATTGCACAAGTAACAGGCGACAACTTAGGTCTCAACTCAATTCATGGCTATGTGGAATCTTTCACTGCTAACTTCTACTGCAGAATGTGTCTTATTGATAGAGCAACTGCTCAAACAGTGTTTAGTGAAAATGATCCACGTGTGACATTGCGCACAAAGTGAACCAATGAGGATCACTACAGTTACCTTGTTGAGAATCCAAGGGAAAATTCTTATTTTGGGATCAAACGCAAAAGTATACTCAACTGCTTGTCATATTTCAATGTATCAGATAACTTTGTTTGATATAATGCATGATATTTTGGAAGGAGTAGTACAGTATGAGATTAAGTTGTTGTTTGAATATTTGAAACAGAACTTTATTTCCAATGAACACATACTTCAACGTGTATATGCATTCAACTATGGCTTCATGGATAAAAAGAATCGTCCAACACGCATAAACATGTTTTGTACTGGCAATAGTATGGGGCTAAATGCCAGTCAAACATTATGCCTTATTGGAAACCTCCCACTAATCTTTGGAGATGTTGTCCCAGAGGGTGATGAACACTGGCATTTGTTGTTACTGTTGTTGCATATCGTTAACATTGTGTTTTCCCCATGTATTACAGAGGGAATGACTGTATTTTTAAAACATCTTATTGAAGAGCACCACAGGTTATTTACCAATTTATATCCTCAAAATAATTTGATCCCAAAACATCACTTCATGATCCATTATCCTGAATGTATACGCCAAATTGGTCCTTTGGTACATGTTTGGAGTATGAGGTATGAAGCGAAACACAAATTCTTTAAGTCCAGTATAAAAAACTTCAAGAATATAACCAAAGAAACACCAAATAGCTGTTGCCTATCATTGGGAATCATTGTCTGCCAAAGGTATTGAGTGTGGGCCTGTCAAACTGAAAATATTGACTGATGTTGAAAATGGGGATTTGATTTCCGAGCATTTTCAAATGAATATGTCTCGTGAAATAAGTGTCACAACCTGGGTTAAACATAATGGTACTGAATATCACACCGGTCTTGTTGTTTGCACGGATGTGGTTCATGAGATGCCAGTGTTCAATAAGATTGTTTGCATTTTTCTGAAAAATGAAATCTATTTTTTGCTTTCAGAAATGGAGACTATGTTTGTAGAGCATTTCCATGCTTTTCATGTTGTTGACAACATGCATGTTTCAGTTGTTGCGCCTCATGATTTGAGATACTTTGAGCCCTTTGATGTCCAAATGTCTTACGGTTCTGACTCATTTTTTTATGTTGTGCCAGACAGCTGCATTGTGTAGGGCAACCAACTGTTAGTAGCTACCTCATGTTTGTACAAGGCAGTATTGTACAAGGTTATATTTATGGTTTCAACTGTAAGTGCCTTGTTTCTTGAAATGTAACGTGAAAGCCTTGTTAAAGGAAAAATAAAATGTTTATTGCAGTACTCTAAATAGTGATTATTGCACATGGGTGGTGGGTGATAAGACTAACACTAACAGATTAAAATTTTAGCTCTATTAGTGTTAATCCCAGGGGACCAAGGACCCTCTACGAGTAGCAAATGAAACACTAGCTGGTGTAAAATGTACAGTGAGCAAGTGTTACCCGATCACTGGTGTAGTGTTGACCAGTTAACTCTCTGGGTGTCTCTAATGAGTGAATTTTGAACACCGACTTAGTGTCCTTATCATCCATTGTGGTGTTAATATTTTACACTATAAGTGCTTTTTAGACAACTCTGTCATAGTGTTACTAATGTTAACTCTTTGAAAAGTGTTAATTTAACACTTCACTAGTGGTTCCCATATAAACCCTGGGTGAGTGTTAATTTTAACTCTGAGGGTGTTAAATTAAGGATTTAAAATGTGCAGTGTGGTTGGTCAGATTGTGCATGCCGGTGTGTGTGTGTGAGGATGGTTTGGGGAATGTGTCTGTGTTTGTCTGTCAGGTGTGGGAGCGCTCTAGCTTTACGTCTGAATAAATTCCACTCTGCATCTTAAGCCTTGAGTCTCAGTTTCATCTTTCCAAACCTCCGGCCGTCACTGAATAACAGAAAATTATCCACTACAGTATTCAGTTGTCTTTCTACACAGCTGGGATTTCTCCCACTGCCCAGGTTGGGAATAACACAGCTATAAATCCTGTTCAGGGACTTTCCAAGTTGGTCGGCGATGTCTCCTCAGCGCTCCACTTTTCAAAAACATGGTCAAGGTAAGATAAGAAGTCAGAGGTCACTTTGTCCCACAGAACGTCAAGCTCTGAGAAGAACCAGTTTGAAGCAGTTTTGTAGACAAAGGAATAGCAACTTCACCATAGCAATGCATACATCACGAGGAACTGACCAATGTGAGGGTGAGGTGGTGTATGCAAATTAATAAATATGAACCACGTGTTGCAGTTGTTCCCTTCTTCATTGTAGACCCAGCCTGCACATTTGGGTCTGCAAGGAAGAACGGTCCGAGCTCGTATTATGCAATCTCTGATATATGGAATTTTGTAGCATTATGTAATCTAATATGCATTTTTGTAATCTCTTGTTTGTGTGATTATTAAATTCACTATTGAAGAAATTAACTTTGTTTCTGCCTCTCCCGGATCAAGCGAACACGCAGGAATTCAGGGAAACACAGGTACGAATTCCAACACCTTGGGCCAGCAAGAAGTGAATTTGAATTCTTTAAATATCAATCTGAATGGTCTCATTTGAAATTGAATCTACCCACTGAGCAAGCAACGTCCATAGACGTCCAAAACACGTTGGTCCGTCGAGGCCGTGATCTGGACAGCCAGAACTAATCAAAAATAGATGTTTTAAACAGGCCAATGACACATAAAAATAAAATGATGGACATATAAGACAGCCAGAAACAGTTGAAAGGTTACAATTTGTTAAGTCCAACTGCATGTATGATTATTGATTTGTCATTAAATCAATGAGGAAGTAGATCATGACAGGCAAGAGGAGACAGCATGTGAAGTTTAATGTCTGAGTTATGACCATTTATTGTTTTTACAAGGCCACAAGGTATTGAACTTTTCAAGTCTCCATGGAGAAAGTCCCCACTGTGATAACCTTTCATATTGAGAATACAACTATATACCAATTTAATATTTTATCAGCTCTATCAATTACAATCGTCAAATTGTCTCAGTGGCACAATGGCTACAGACAAAAAATTGTGGGTTCAAATCCACCTGGAGGTATTTGTGGAATTAACTTGTGTGTGCATGTGTTTCCTCAGAGTTCTCTGGTTTTCACAGTCCAATAAAATGCATGTAAATGGTTATACTAAATTGACTCTCACCTGTTCTGTTTCTTTTGAAACGTATTTTCATTGACGTCCAGACAAGATGTTAATATAATGTCCAAGAAAGACGTCTAAAAAAATGTTTCATTCTGGCTCTTCTGAGGACGTCTTCTGGATGTCTGGAGTTAGTTGTGTTCTGGACCTACATGGTCACACATAGAACAGTGGTTGTGTAAGACACATTGGTTACTGTGGAACTGTGCTGTGTATTCATCAAAAACATCTCACATGTTGGAAGATACACATGAGCATGGAGCAACATTACAAACATCACCTAGGTGATGCAAGTTAAACTGTAGCAACATTATACTTTAGCATTATGTTGCTACAGTAGCAGGATTACTATTGCAACTATTGCAACAACACATCATCAGTAGGGTAAAACTAACCTGTCTCACGACGGTCTAACCAGCTCACGTTCCCTATTAGTGGTGAACAATCCAATGCTTGGTGAATTCTGCTTCACAATGATAGGAAGAGCCGACATGGAAGGATCAAAAAGCGACGTCGCTATGAACTCTTGGCCGCCACAAGCCAGTTATCCCTGTGGTAACTTTTCTGACGCCTCCTGCTTAAAACCCCAAAAGTCAGAAGGAACATCAGTGGCACGGCAAACATGAACTTATAATTTTGTTGACTGACACATTTTAAACTTGGATGGGCTGTTTTTATAATGGACAGACTGAAACTTATATACTGAATACGCATTATCTGGCTGTATAAAAGTGCCATCTCGTGGTGAAAATTAAACATTACCTCTCCTCAACTACAATCTTCACATTAGTGTCAGAACATTCTTTTTGAGAATCAGCTTAATGTGAACCACAGCGAGCACTATTTCTTACTAATTATCACTTTGTTGTTAAAAATGAAAAACCAGAGACCCTAAGACTAAAAATGGTCTCTTCTAGAAACGACAGTTTTATTAAATGTCTCATATCAGTGGATTAGAACAAGTTAACTTTCGATGACTCCTTTCATCCTGTGGGAATACAACACTTAAGTAATGTTAAACTTAGCCCTGTTATTGTTTTTTTTAGGGTTAGGGTTACATTTTTACTGAGGCACTTGGAGCCACAAGGCTTGACAGTTTCCACAGTAAATTCCATGACCTTTTAACACTGAAGAGGTTCCTCCACTCTTCCACTCAGACTTTACATCCCACCAGACTTCAGCAGCAAGAATAAATCATTGGCTAACTCATTGTATCTTTAAAAAGAGAAATATACTAATATTTTATTACTGATTTTTAATCAGGGTTTGGGTTAGGGTTTGGGTTGGGTTTAACTAACTGTTTATAGTAAACAGTTAGTAAACTAATCAGACTGTTTTTGAGTGAACACTCAACACAAATCCTGATAAGTCCAAACCAGAAATAATTTAGAAGAGACTTCATTTTGAAACTAATATCATTTACTGGGGTAGCAGGCGAGTAATCGTTTTTTTTTTGCAATATTTGTTCAAAATTAGTTTTTTTTTAAATGTATTATTTCTGTTTTTTTTTATCTTCTTTTCAAAATAGCCTTTAATCTGGAGATATCTATAGTGATCAACATGATCAATATACCTTCAAAAATCGTCCAAATGTCTCCTTCAGTTGATCAAAGCTCAGAAGTTGCTTCATTCAGTCATGGTGCACATTACCATAATTGCTTTATCTGCCCAGTAACTAAAGCCTTTATCATGAGTACCAGGAACAAATCTTGGATGCCATGCAAACCAGCTCAAAGTCTTTCTTTCTCTATCTAATTTATTTTTCCCCACCAGTGTGTTCCATTTGTCAATTGAGGTTTTGATAACAGGGTCTACTTGATTATCTAAATGATATATTACGTCTTTGTCTGCTATGAATTCCATTCTTCTTTGTGTTTCATATCGATTTCTAAACTTTTCCATTTCTCTGTGAGAGAAATAGTCATGGAGGAGGTAGAGGTCAGGAGAATGATATTATTTAGTGTCACAGTAGTGGACTCACTAATAAAAAAAATAAAATAATCGTCACCGCTGGAAATAGTGTGACAGCCACCACACTACTTTGTGCGACTGCAGAGGTGGAGAAGAACAATCTGATCTGAAAGCAGGAGGCTACAGGAGAGTGACATCATGGGGCCCAGCACCCTAGCACTCTGCTGAGCGCAAAAACAAACCTCATGGTTGTGATGACCAGCGTTGTTGGAGATCGCAGCAGACCGATAAAGAGAGTTTGAGGTGCAGAGTGGAGGATGACCATACCGGCGTTGTGCCAAAAGGTGAGCGGCTTTTATTGGTATTTACAGCTATAACGGAAAAATATACTAAACTGAATCATGTATCACCTATGTATAAATATAAAATAAGCAACATAAAATCTATAATTTCTTTATTTTAAGTAAATTTTTTTAAATCACAAACTTTGCGTGGGAAGTGGTGTATGCATTTTTCAGGACCCGTTTTGTGCATATGCAAGCTTTATAAATGAGGCCCTTGGTGATTTCCCAGGTTTAGGGTTAAGAATTGCTTTTTCTATTTCTTCAAAAGTTATTACTTTGTATTAAAGTTAAATGGGTCTTGGATCGTCACCTGCAGCAGTGGCCAGCTGTCAGGGAGCCTTGAGGTGGATCAGCTGGGGTCGGAATTTGGAAGAGACCCATTCACTATGGACTGGATGGCAGCGACTCTGTCGTTAGAAGCTGGGTGGCCTGGTTCTGAGCCAAGGGGAGTCGGGCTGATGACTTGGGACCAAAGTAGCCGTTGGTGGCAGCGAGTCGGTTCAGGAGGTCCTGACCAATAAGCAGTTCCTCTGTGTCCAGATCAGTGATGTAGATGGGATGAGTCACTGACATGTCCTGGAAAGTTGTCGACCCAGACACGTTGAGCGATGGGGGGGCAAGTACTGAGTGAAGCTTCAGATGTTTATGCGACACTCTTCCACCTGAAATGGCTTTCCTAAAGTGGCATGCGTAAGCACGGTTATAGCAACCCGTGCGAAGGTGTCTAAACACATGAGGGTGATGTCTGACCCAGTACCAAGCAGGGAGAGAGTGTCAACACCCACTACCACCACTGAAGTGTATCTGTGGTTGGCATCGCCATCGCACACAAGATTACCCAAGAATGTCAAAGGGGGCCTCTCCTTTGGTTCTGGGGGCCTCTTTGACCTCCTGGATCTCCTCCTCCTGACAAAATGAACTTTGTGTGCGGAGGGGAGGGGCCAAGTTATGCGGTCAGGGGCCGGGAGTCCGGTTCCTTGGGGGAGCAAAGGTCCCTTCTGACCAGGCGGGTTCAGGTCCTGCGTCACCTCTTTGATGCAGGTTTTTATCCACTGTGGGACGTCTAAACTTGGGTTTTAAGCAGGAGGTGTCAGAAAAGTTACCACAGGGATAACTGGCTTGTAGCGATGTCGCTTTTTGATCCTTCGATGTCGCTCTTCCTCTCATTGTGAAGCAGAATTCACCAAGCGTTGGATTGTTCACCCACTAATAGGGAACGTGAGCTGGGATTAGACCGTCGTGAGACAGGTTACTTTTACCCTACTGATGATGTGTTGTTGCAATAGTAATTCTATTACAGACTCAAAACCAGTGGTTTTGAGTCTGACCTCAGCCTTGGACTTACCTCTCCTTTGGGAGGAGTGAGACCTTGTTTTGCTTGATCGCTTACCTCTGTGCGGTTGTCCAACCTCGTGGTCAAGGTTGTAGACATCTAACGGGTCCCCCATACACAAAAGGTGCGGGGGAGGGGACCTCGTGGCCTACAGGTGCCAGGATTGTGTTTCTAGTCACCTGCGATCTCAGGACACCTGCGTCACCATCATAGTTTTAGGTGCAGCTCCCACACCATCTCCGCGCGTTTGCGAAGGTTTTTCATGGTGGGGTTTTTGGTCCTGCAGAAAATGGCGACATCGAACCGCACACTGTTGTGGAGGTTGTTAACAAAGAGGGACTTAAAAGTATGATTTTTGTCCAACCCTGGTGCATTGCGGCCTTGGAAGTAGGCATCTATAAATACTCGAGGAGGCAGCGTTCAACCTCCCCGAGGTAGTCCTCTATATGAATCTCCGGGTTGTTTGGGTCGAACTGCTCTATGTCCTCTGCAAGGGACTCAAGTTGTCGGGTCCGAAGACCACGTTCCCTTGGGGGACCGGAATGGTCTGAGTCATCTGAGCTGAGCAGGGGGGTCCCTGGTTCAATCTGGCGGAGAGAGTGACCTCCAGTGAGTGGAGGACCAAAGCTGAGAGTATTGTGAGGTGCTGGAAAATTACTCTTTTCCTTGTCCTGAAAAGGAGGGAAAGAGCTGTGAGAGCGGGTGGTGGTGCGGCTGAGGACTGATGGATGTGTGCCATACCACACCGGGACCAACTCGCTGTTGAGATTTCTTCTCTCCTGTGTGGAGAGGTATAAAAGACTGGCGACTACAGTCTGCAGGACTGGGTCATGTGGCTCCTGAGGAGTCTCTGCTCCGAGCACGCAGTGTCTTTATTTTGGTATCATGGTAGGAGTCATGCGAAAGCTGTGTTCTGAATAGTGCGAAAATGTTGTTTAAACACAGGTGATGATTACACCTGTGGCTTACAACTCTATAGGTAGCTGCTGATGCACAGGTGAGAGCTGCACCTGTGACTAGGAACTGCCTATTCTGACTGCACCTCACTGGGATCACCAGGACGTCTGGCTCAGCTCCTCCTCTGACGCACTGATGGCAGAAAGGCAGGAGCTTGGTCCAGAACAGGCCCCCCCCCCCGGCTAAACGAGTGGATCTGGGCGTCAAGACCCAGGTTGGTCCCCACGTGTCCCTCACTCGTTCTCCTCCACGCCGGATGTAACTGTCTCCAATGATGAAGACTTGGGCTCCTGTTGAATGTGAAATAAAAATCAAACATGACCGTTACATGAACCCTGTGCTGGTGTGTTATAGAACTTAGTTTAGTCCAATTGTTAATAAATAGTCATGCGGGCCAAAGTTAATCAATTCATGGGCAGAATGCAGCCTCTGAAGGTGACTTTCACACGTGTGCTTTAACTTGCATCTGTGCACCTTGTAATTTAATCCATACGGCTTTTAATTTCATCTGTGCAGCTTTTAATTTAAATTGTGCAGTTGAAATCATTGAAGGCAACCATTTATTTCCTCACTGGCTTAAAAAGATGTCAACTTTCATCATTTCTACTTAAATCTCCTCTTTGTTTGCCTGATCAGTGACATATGAACTATATTAAACATGTTAAATCTTACCTTTTCAATGTGGTTAGCGGGACAAAATGGATCTGTATGAAACTCTATGAAAGTCCGTCAAAGTCTCAGGGCGGCTCCTCAGAAGTTCTCCGGATGGATGGATGGATGGATGGATGCTGATTGGACAGTGACATGACCAAGCAACGAGCGTTACCATGGTTTCTGCTTCACTCTGATTGGCGGAACACTGATTTTCTCATCTGTCTCACTCACGGCTATGGATCTGGTAGGTGATGGAAGTATTTTTACTTTTTCCTCCTGCTCACATGCTACTACACCGTGTTAGTTGTTGCTTTATTACTCTTTATTCTTGGTTAATAAGCTGCCGTGATGCTGCTCTGTCACTCTGCTGAGTGAAGCTTGTTGTTTTCAGGACAGAGCATTTATTCCCGGGGTTTTATGTGACGTGACCAATTATGCTAATTGATTAGCTCACACTGAAACATTCTTCATATTTTTATCTCTTTAAGTTGTTTATTTGGAGTCGTTTGCTGCTTTCTAACACACTATATTAAGGTGTACGGGGTTCGTTTCCCCAGTGGTCAACCACACACACCTCTCATTTAATATTCAGAGTTTTCCACTTCAACCTCTAGCTAACATGTTGCTGGTTAAATCAAACTAAACTTACTGTGTGAAAACATTTATTGTGAATTCCTGGACATTTGTTTTATTAACTGGAGGAGGTTAAAATTACTTTTTTCCCTCACTTTTATTTCTCCCACTCTGCTGAGAGTTCGGCTCTGTTTGGCTCCGTCTGTGTGACGGTTTTATGTTTAATATTCATATAATTGCTTGTTCAGCGTCACATCACAATCGTATGTGTGATTTCCCGCATTCAAAGGTGTATGCTTCTGATTTAATAATTGAGTATTATTCCTGATATTTCCTGAATGCTTGAGGCACACATGGTGTGCTGGTTAATTCCTCAGTAAGGTGACAGTAAAAAGCATTCATGTGAATCCCTACAGATTTCTCATATCAACAGGAGAAACTTAAAATGACTCAGGTTTTCTCTGCTGAGCTGTGAGTTTGCCAGAGACATCAGTTTTCTGAGACGTTATTGAACGACTTAAAGCTGCTTATTTCTGCGTGATCTTCTCATTCATTTCTTCTCAATGTATACTCTATTCTGGAAAAAAATTTAATAACTGATTTTTATGCAGTGAAAATAGTTTTCCTTTTTCCCCACTCTATTTTTAATGCCATGTGCAGTGTGACGTCATTCTGGCTGTTAGGACTGTGACTGTTTTTAGTTCAGTATTTATATATTTGCTTTTTCAGGGTGGAATCACAACCTTTTTCATGTTATTGAACCATTGTAGTTTAAAAAAATTTCTATATGCACTCCTCCCTTTGTTTTGTCTGTTGGAAAACTTCAAAGGTTAACAGCGTGGGGGAGGGGGACAGGACACCATAAGTTCTGATCATATAATATCACAGCAGAATAAATCATTCACTGTGTAGTCTCAATGTACTACTGAGTTTTTGGATTGATTGATTTATTGATTGATTGGTTGGTTGTTCACAATACATTGTCAACCAATCTAACACATTTATCTCCAACTAAAAACTCCTGGTGCCAATTCACACACATTATTGTATCATCTCATAATGGCCACACGCACGTACGCACGCACGCACGCACGCACACACACACACACACACACACACACACACACACACACACACACACACACACACACACACACACACACACACACAGTACCATAAAGTTTATTGTGACTTGGTGAGATGCTGCATGTCTTTTATATATTTGCTCTGAAACCTTCGGATTTGTGGCTGATTGTGTATAGTATTGTGTATTCTTATGTATAATCGTGTATTGTTGTGTATTACTGTGTATTACTGTGCCATGATGTCACTGCTCTGACCACCTCCAGCTTCTCCGTGAACTGAGTTTCACTCTGCTGCATTGCAGGCCTGTATTACCACAATTTCTCTGAAGGTCACATGTGTGTTTTGTGTAGCTGCTGGTATTTTTCTGGAGAACTAATGTTTGTTTTGTGGAGTTGCTGGTATTTTCCTGGAGAACTAACATGTGTTTAATGTAGCTGCTGGTATTTTCCTGGAGAACTAACATGTGTTTAATGTAGCTGCTGGTATTTTCCTGGAGAACTAACATGTGTTTAATGTAGCTGCTGGTATTTTCCTGGAGAACTAACATGTGTTTAATGTAGCTGCTGGTATTTTCCTGGAGAACTAACATGTGTTTAATGTAGCTGCTGGTATTTTCCTGGAGAACTAACATGTGTTTAATGTAGCTGCTGGTATTTTCCTGGAGAACTAACATGTGTTTTGTGTGTTTCTGAATGTTGACGGAAGTAAAAAATTCAAAATGGCGGACGAGGAGGAGATTCCCTGACTATGTAATTCGACGGATTCCCGAGGAATTACGTGACGCTATTCAATCAGTATGCATGTTTTCCAGGTAAGTGCGTCACTGACCAGAATGGGGAACACGAATCAGGAAGACAACGGCGTGATCCGTTGGTGATACTAAGTGATTTTTGCCAAAAACAAAGGTCAAAATATCGCCAAAAAACCATTTGGGCAAGTTGGGTGGGCGATTCAGTTGCCCAAGCCAAGCTTTTATGGATGTTTGGTAAAGGCTTAATGTTGAGCCCTGGTCTTAAAATTTTTGTACTGCGTTGTGTTGTCTTGTCAACAGAGCTGATGACACAGAGCTACACTGTGCTTAAAATATCTTTAGTTCTTTAAAACAACAACAATGTGATTAACCTGAAGTGGGGGAGTCTTGTTGACCTTTGAAATATTTTTTTTTAATCGATTAATCAAAAAAATAATCGACTGATTAATTGTTAAATTAATTAAAATAATCATTAGTTGCAGCCATATTCAACAGCTTTACAAATCTGGCATGTTCATCAAGTCTGGGGAAAATATTGCACAAAAATGTAAAAATTAACCCCGAGGTGGCTAAAATGTGTTCTTGAGCACACACTACATACACTACAGCGAACCCCACGACCCGTTGGAATGTCGTGGAGAAATCAAACCAAAACTTAATTGTTCGTGTCATCACGACCTAAAAATCACGTGCCCACACCCTTGACTGAAATCCAAAAGAAAGTCTGCAATTTGCTTTCCAGAATATGATTCTCAGCCACAAAAGTCCCTCATGTAAACGCTATTGCCTCTGATAACAATGCTGTCATGTTTGTTGTATAAACTAACATGCTAATGTGTGGTTTGTGGACAAGCTAATATGCTAATGTGTGATTTGTAGACTACCTAATATGCTCATGTGCGGTTGGTTCACAAATATACATGCTAATGTGCTGTTTATGGACTACCTATTGACTACTTTTAAAACTCTAAAATCAACCATTTCAACAGTCAGTTATGGACATTTAATTTATATTTCATCACTTGAAGAGTCCCGCATTGCTTTACATCTTTAACTTGTGAACAAGTGAAATCACAGCTCTAAGTTCCTGTCACTGAATGGTCCTTGAACGTCTCACCTGTCCTTGACTGTGAGGCCCCGTCCGGATGGATGGAAGAGCCTGATGAAACGTGGGATCAGCTATGGTGGAGCTTTTCACTCAACCATTAGAGGCGATGCTCCCACGTTCCTCCACTCGCAGTGTCCTCCAGTTAAACCATGGTTTAATCTAGGAAAATCATGTTACACTGAAAAAAAAAATTCTCAGCCATTTCCACACTCAAAAATAATTTGTTGAGTTAATGCAATTTGATCATGTCACACATTTCCATCTATTAAGTAGATTGAATCCCCTTTATTTCTGTTATCTGAACAACATGTATTAGAATGAATGATTAAACAACAAGAAACTGAACATGCTGATGTTACTCAAACATTTCTGATATGTAAATTGTAAAATTGCTTAGTTGACTTTTTTTGAGTGTACTGTCTTTAGATAGAGCTGCTCAGGCTGGTTTAATCTAGAAAAAGTGTGTTACTGTCTTTAAATACAGCTGCTCAGGCTGGTTTAATCTAGAAAAAGTGTGTTACTGTCTTTAGATAGAGCTGGTTATTTAGCTTTGGCTTGACTCCCTAAATTCTTCATCTTTTTATAGCATATCTGGTCTTTGCCTGGTGCTGTTAATCCTGATTTAGCTATAGCTCTATTTTATTCTTGCACTGAACCATGAACATCCACCAACTGGTCCCCTGGTATGGTCCATCTATAGAATGTTAGAATTAACCTCCCTTGTCTGGTCTCTGCTACGTTTCCCCTCCTCTGACAAATTATTGGTACTATGCATTTTGGAAAATGTTTTTACCATTAAATCAGATTTCTCTTGATTATAGACTGCTATTATTATGTCCCACTGTTTGAATACAGGGTATGAGTGTTCCCTTCTAATTCTTCTCATCATTTCCCACACATTCCTATATTGTGTCACAGTATGTCCTCCATCTTTCTTTCTTTGCCTGCTTTGCCTGCTCTGCCTGACAACTTGCCTTACTTGTGCTTGAGCTCTTCTCGATTTTAACAAATTCAGCATATTGTGCATTCTTCTGAGAACTTTAAAAGCTTTATTTCTTAACTTCACTGCCTCGGTACATCCCTCTGTCCACCAAGGCACTGCTGTTTTACTCAGCTTTTCTTTACTTGGAGGGCTAGCCAGCTTCCCTGATCTCAATATAACCTCCCTTAGCTTACCATCAGCATCCTCTATATCTGGATTCAAGTCTGCCTCATCTAATTCGCTTTCGTAAGTATTCCCTTTCGCATGAATACTTACAAACTCCCTGTCTCCTCCAGGTGTCAAGCAGGTCTTTCTCAGTTAGGAAGGTGGAAAGTGTGGATGCTGATGGTGGGTGTGGTTCCTGTATGTTCCTGTCAGAGTCTGGATCAGTGGTGCAGTTCAAGTCTCCTCCTATGATTTAAAAGAACTGCTGTTGAGTTGTTTTAGTTTATTGTTTAGTTTATGAAAGAGTCTAACACGGTTGGCCCCGGTGTTATGGGCGTAGATGTTAATGAATGTGAACTCGGCCCCTCTTATTTTTGCCTGCACCACCTGAGCCCTGCCCTGCTCCACCTCGCAGGATGAAATGTCTGCACCACCTGAGCCCTGCCCTGCTCCACCTCGCAGGATGAAATATCTGCACCACCTGAGCCCTGCCCTGCTCCACCTCGCAGGATGAAATGTCTGCAGGACACAGGCGGGGGGACAACAACACTGTGACTCCAGCACTGAAATTAATGCCATGACTGAAGAAGGTTTCCCGTCTCCAGCCTAAGAGCCAGTCTCTTTCATTACCAAAGGAGCTGTGCGTCCCCTGGAGGAGGAACACATCAATGTTCTTATCTTTGCACAGCTCCGATATTAGTGCTCTCCTTTCTCTGTCTCGCCCTCCATTCATATTAAGAGTAGACACTCTGAGAGTCTCCATGAGAAGAGAGAAGAAGAGCAGGACAGTGAACCACCACCAATGAGACAAAAACACCTTCAGAATAAGAGCCATGTTGTTTTTGTTGTTCAGGAAGGAGTCTTCCCTCTCCTTTCCTTCCTCAGTCTTGTCAGGAGTTTCTTTAACCGGAATCGTTTCTGTTTACTGACTTCCTCAGTGCTGGCCTTGTTTTTAATTTTTAAAACAGAATTAATAAATTTGTTCACGTCCGAAAAAAAGTCCTTCACATCCACTGATTGTCGTCCGTAAGTCTCGTCCAGAAAGTCGTTTATTTCTTGTAATGTGTATGAAGCTGAGTCGTCCTGAGAGGGAGAGTCAGAGAACTGGGAGAGTCAGAGAACTGGGAGAGGGAGTCGTCGTCTTCCATGTCGTCATCCAGGTGTTTGTCTGTCAGGTCACTGGTGTCAGTGTGAGGTGTGTGTGTGTGTGTGTGTGTGTGTGTGTGTGTGTGTGTGTGTGTGTGTGTGTGTGTGTGTGTGTGTGTGTGTGTGTGTGTGTGTGTTTGCTGGGGGTATCAGTGTGGGGTGTGTGTGTATGTGTGTGTGCTGGGGGTATCAGTGTGGGGTGTGTGTGTATGTGTGTGTGTGCTGGGGGTGTCAGTGTGAGGTGTGTGTGTGTATGTGTGTGTGTGCTGGGGGTATCAGTGTGGGGTGTGTGTGTATGTGTGTGTGCTGGGGGTATCAGTGTGGGGTGTGTGTGTATGTGTGTGTGTGCTGGGGGTGTCAGTGTGAGGTGTGTGTGTGTATGTGTGTGTGTGCTGGGGGTGTCAGTGTGAGGTGTGTGTGTGTATGTGTGTGTGCTGGGGGTATCAGTGTGAGGTGTGTGTGTATGTGTGTGTGTGCTGGGGGTATCAGTGTGGGGTGTGTGTGTATGTGTGTGTGTGCTGGGGGTATCAGTGTGAGGTGTGTGTGTATGTGTGTGTGTGCTGGGGGTGTCAGTGTGAGGTGTGTGTGTATGTGTGTGTGTGCTGGGGGTGTCAGTGTGAGGTGTGTGTGTGTATGTGTGTGTGCTGGGGGTATCAGTGTGGGGTGTGTGTGTATGTGTGTGTGTGCTGGGGGTGTCAGTGTGAGGTGTGTGTGTGTATGTGTGTGTGCTGGGGGTGTCAGTGTGGGGTGTGTGTGTATGTGTGTGTGTGCTGGGGGTGTCAGTGTGAGGTGTGTGTGTGTGTACGTGTGTGTGCTGGGGGTGTCAGTGTGGGGTGTGTGTGTATGTGTGTGTGTGCTGGGGGTGTCAGTGTGAGGTGTGTGTGTGTGTATGTGTGTGTGCTGGGGGTATCAGTGTGAGGTGTGTGTGTGTATGTGTGTGTGTGCTGGGGGTGTCAGTGTGAGGTGTGTGTGTGTATGTGTGTGTGCTGGGGGTGTCAGTGTGGGGTGTGTGTGTATGTGTGTGTGTGCTGGGGGTGTCAGTGTGAGGTGTGTGTGTGTGTATGTGTGTGTGCTGGGGGTATCAGTGTGGGGTGTGTGTGTATGTGTGTGTGTGCTGGGGGTGTCAGTGTGAGGTGTGTGTGTGTATGTGTGTGTGTGCTGGGGGTGTCAGTGTGAGGTGTGTGTGTGTATGTGTGTGTGTGCTGGGGGTGTCAGTGTGAGGTGTGTGTGTGTATGTGTGTGTGCTGGGGGTATCAGTGTGGGGTGTGTGTGTATGTGTGTGTGTGCTGGGGGTGTCAGTGTGAGGTGTGTGTGTGTATGTGTGTGTGTGCTGGGGGTATCAGTGTGGGGTGTGTGTGTATGTATGTGTGTGCTGGGGGTGTCAGTGTGGGGTGTGTGTGTATGTGTGTGTGTGCTGGGGGTGTCAGTGTGGGGTGTGTGTGTATGTGTGTGTGTGCTGGGGGTGTCAGTGTGGGGTGTGTGTGTATGTGTGTGTGTGCTGGGGGTGTCAGTGTGGGGTGTGTGTGTATGTGTGTGTGTGCTGGGGGTATCAGTGTGGGGTGTGTGTGTATGTGTGTGTGTGCTGGGGGTGTCAGTGTGGGGTGTGTGTGTATGTGTGTGTGTGCTGGGGGTGTCAGTGTGGGGTGTGTGTGTATGTGTGTGTGTGCTGGGGGTATCAGTGTGGGGTGTGTGTGTATGTGTGTGTGTGCTGGGGGTGTCAGTGTGGGGTGTGTGTGTATGTGTGTGTGTGCTGGGGGTATCAGTGTGGGGTGTGTGTGTATGTGTGTGTGTGCTGGGGGTGTCAGTGTGGGGTGTGTGTGTATGTGTGTGTGTGCTGGGGGTATCAGTGTGGGGTGTGTGTGTATGTGTGTGTGTGCTGGGGGTATCAGTGTGAGGTGTGTGTGTATGTGTGTGTGTGCTGGGGGTGTCAGTGTGAGGTGTGTGTGTGTATGTGTGTGTGTGCTGGGGGTGTCAGTGTGGGGTGTGTGTGTATGTGTGTGTGTGCTGGAGGTATCAGTGTGAGGTGTGTGTGTGTATGTGTGTGTGTGCTGGGGGTGTGTGTGTATGTGTGTGTGTGCTGGGGGTGTCAGTGTGAGGTGTGTGTGTGTATGTGTGTGTGTGTATGTGTGTGTGCTGGGGGTATCAGTGTGAGGTGTGTGTGTATGTGTGTGTGCTGGGGGTGTCAGTGTGAGGTGTGTGTGTGTATGTGTGTGTGCTGGGGGTATCAGTGTGGGGTGTGTGTGTATGTGTGTGTGTGCTGGGGGTGTCAGTGTGGGGTGTGTGTGTATGTGTGTGTGTGCTGGGGGTATCAGTGTGGGGTGTGTGTGTATGTGTGTGTGTGCTGGGGGTATCAGTGTGAGGTGTGTGTGTGTATGTGTGTGTGCTGGGGGTATCAGTGTGGGGTGTGTGTGTATGTGTGTGTGTGCTGGGGGTGTCAGTGTGAGGTGTGTGTGTATGTGTGTGTGTGCTGGGGGTATCAGTGTGGGGTGTGTGTGTATGTGTGTGTGTGCTGGGGGTGTCAGTGTGAGGTGTGTGTGTATGTGTGTGTGTGCTGGGGGTATCAGTGTGGGGTGTGTGTGTATGTGTGTGTGTGCTGGGGGTATCAGTGTGAGGTGTGTGTGTATGTGTGTGTGTGCTGGGGGTGTCAGTGTGAGGTGTGTGTGTGTATGTGTGTGTGTGCTGGGGGTGTCAGTGTGGGGTGTGTGTGTATGTGTGTGTGTGCTGGGGGTATCAGTGTGAGGTGTGTGTGTGTATGTGTGTGTGTGCTGGGGGTGTGTGTGTATGTGTGTGTGTGCTGGGGGTGTCAGTGTGAGGTGTGTGTGTGTATGTGTGTGTGTGTATGTGTGTGTGTGCTGGGGGTATCAGTGTGGGGTGTGTGTGTGCTGGGGGTATCAGTGTGGGGTGTGTGTGTGTATGTGTGTGTGTGCTGGGGGTATCAGTGTGGGGTGTGTGTGTGTATGTGTGTGTGTGCTGGGGGTATCAGTGTGGGGTGTGTGTGTGCTGGGGGTGTCAGTGTGGGGTGTGTGTGTGTGTATGTGTGTGTGTGCTGGGGGTGTCAGTGTGAGGTGTGTGTGTATGTGTGTGTGTGCTGGGGATGTCAGTTTGCTCAGTGTGTGTTCCAGTCTCTATCAGTCCATTGTCTTCTCTTTATTTTTCTTGCCTGTGTTTATTTCCGTGTCATCCTGTAACTTTCTCCTGTTACTTTTCTCTTGTTGTGGAGAGCTGTTTACAGCTTCCTCCACCTCCTGTATCTCCTCGACCTCCTCGACCTCGGTTTTTTCTTCCTGCGGCTTTGGCGCTGCTTCGGCGCCAGAGCGGCAGGCAGAAAAAACGGAGTGGGAGCGCTGGCACCAGGGGTCGGCCATTCTGACCGTAGTCCACCGGGAGACCCAGGACTCGCAGACTCCGGCCCAGGCCACGGCGCACCCCATGGCGCTGCCCGTGGAGCGGCGGCCGGCGCAGCGTGCAGGCTGCTCTCCGTGTGGACACGTCACACCTTTATATCCCCACAGTCAAAACATTTCATGCTCCCCGAGCTAGCGTACAGCGTGTAGTACCCGTCTAAGTACTTCACACTGGCTGGGCCTTCGCTCTTCCTGGTCTGGGGGGGGGGCTGGTCTGGGGCTTGGCGGCTGGGGCATTTTCTGTCCCGCCGGGGGTTGGGGGGGTGGTGGGGGGATGACCCCCGGGGGTGCGGCGGGCTCCGCTGTCGGGGCCGGGGGGGCTCCCTGCCCGCGTGGCCTGGGGGCGCTGCACTGGCCGGTCCCGGCTTGGCGGCTCGGGTCGGGGCCCGGGGCTCTGCACCCTTTATCCTTCTCTTGTGGGCCCCTCTGGCCTGGGGGGGGGGTCCTCTCTGTGCCCTTTATCCTTCTCCTGTGGGCCCCTCTGGCCTGGGGGGGATGGGGGGGGTCCTCTCTGCGCGCTCCATCTGGTGCCTTCCGGGTTGGGGCGTGGCTCTCCGGGGGGGTTTGTCGGGGCGTGGCTCTCCGGGGGGGTTTGTCGGGGCCTCCCTGGATCCGGTGGGTCACTGGGTGCCGGAGTGGCGGCGTCCGGCCCTGGTGGCCTTGGGCCCCGGGGTGGTGCTGAGGCCCCCCCACAACAGTTCCATTCACATCCAGAGGACAAACCACACACACACACACACACACACACACACACACACACACACACACACACACACACACACACACACACACACACACACACACACACACACTTCCACTCCTCATTGACGAGATTGTTCTGTTAATTATCAAAACCAAGTTGTTGTTTGTTGTTGTTGTGTTTGTTTGCTTGTTTTATTTATTTATTTATTTTGTTTTATGTCCTTTTGTTTTTGCTTTTGTTATAATTGTCGTCATTATTTTGGTTTTTGCTCTGTTGTTGCTCAGGCTGGTCTTAATCTCATGGCAGTTGGAACATATTTAGATCACTGTGGTTAATGTATTATCAAAAAGAAAAAAAAATGTATGTAGCACAAAAAAAAAAAACAAGTACTTCACTTTAAAGGACACCTCCAGCGTCTGTTCCGGGTCATTCAGGTACATAAACGCCTGTCGGCGGAGGGACTGGACGTGCTTCAGTTTGTCGTTTTTACGATTTAATTTAATTTCTCTGAAGCCGCTGGAGAACTTCCCGAAACGGGTGAGTTGGTTCTCCAGCAGCTGGTTGGGGATGAACGGGGGAACCCGGGGCACAGTGACCCGGGTGGACGGGACAAACAGCGGGGACACCGGTACATATTGATCTTCTAGTACAATTCCCTGCTCCACCAGTGAGTGAACCATCTTCTCCTCACAGAGAAAAGCCACCACGGCCTTGTTCATCCTGGAGCCATACAGTATGTTGATATGACCCACTACGTCCCCTACAGCGAGGACAACGTCCTCCACATAGTGCTGTGGATCAGCCACTACCCAAACGCCTTGTTTGATGGAGGGAGGAGGCGAGCCCTCCTGCGGTAGGGACGCCATCACTCCTCCAACAAAACACTTGATTTACTCACAAATGATCTCTTTTCCTTCAAACTGATGAATGAACCTCCTCTTACCTTCACATGGAGGAACCAGGGGAGGAGAAACACCGAAAGATTAAAGTGCAGAAACACAGTTTTCACACTCAAACTTCTCCCAACACCCACACACTCCCAGCATGCACCAAGAGTGAGACAGTGTTCAAGAGTGTTTGGGAAAAGATGGGCACATTTTCTTGAATAGAAATTGAAAGAATTGAAAGCTTTATTTGTAGTGTGGTTTTGGTTCTCTAGAATAAAACCAGTGTTAGACACCTGATTGGTTACTGAGTTTTGATCGTTCAAAACTTGTCCAGTGCAATTTGTGTCTGCTGTGTATAAGGTGTGTCAATACACTGAGAAGACGACATATTCTATTATTTCTTGTCTTTATTTTTTAGATTTTATTATGGCCAACTGTTGAAATTCTTACCCGTGTTTCCCTGAATTCCTGCGTGTTCGTTTGATCCAGGAGAGGCAGAAAGAGAGCGTTAATTTCTTCAATTATGTATTTAATAATCACACAAACAAGAGATTACAAAAATGCATATCAGATTATACATTGCTACAAAATTCCATATATCAGAGATTACGTTATACGAGCTGGGACCGTTCTTCCTTGCAGATCCATGTATATAGGCCAGGTCTACAGTGAAGAAGGGCCCCGCTGTAACGTGGGGTTCATATTTATACATTTTGCATATGACACCTCAACCTCACATTGGTCCGTTCCTCGTGATGTATGCGTTGCTATGGTGACGTTGCTATTCTTTTTTCTCCAAAACTGACCTCTTATCTGTTCCAACCTTACCTTCAACCATACTTTTGCAACGTGGAGCACTGAGGAGACATGCCAACCAACTAGGGAAGTCCTGGAACATTTTGTTTTCCCCAACTTGAGCAGTGGGAGGAATCCCAGCTGTGGAGGAAGATGACTGAATACAATGTGTTCAGTTGTCCCACAGAAATCAAATGTTTAACTTGTATATTCCTTCACGGCCAAGAGCAGAGGCACGGCTCCACCAGGAGAAACATCCAGGCTGGTCGACCTCCTCCAACTATGTATGAACTGTTTCCTCACCTAATACTCAGAAATGTTCACAAGACCTCACTAAAACTGCTCAAAAGGTGTCTACTTGTTGTTGTTGTTTTTTTTGGTTTGTTTGTTTTTTTTTTAATCAGCTTACTTATTAAAGTATTTTCTGTTTTTAGGTGATAAAAAGATGAGTAATGAGAGGTCCCACCAAGACTGAGGGTCCCAACCCTCCACAGACACCAGGGCTGCCTTTTTAAAGGACCAATTGCTTTTGGATTGACATCTTGGGCCTGATCCACCCACACCCACCATAACCCAGCCTGATCCACCCACACCCACCATAACCCAGCCTGATCCACCCACACCCACCATAACCCAGCCTGATCCACCCACACCCACCATAACCCAGCCTGATCCTCCCACACCCACCAAAACTGCTAGATTTTAACTCATCTTCATTTATAAAGAACCTGGGCGTAACTTTTGACTCTGAGCTTAATTTTATCTCACACATCAAAAATGTCACAAAGACTGGTTTTTATCATCTGAAGAATATAGCCAGAGTCCGCCCATTTCTCTCTCAGGCAAACGCGGAGGTGCTAATGCATGCTTTTATCTCTTGTCGAATTGACTATTGTAACGCCCTGCTCTCTGGTCTCCCCAAGAAAACTTTAGCACCACTACAACTCCTACAAAACTCTGCCGCACGAGTGCTGACGAGGACCAGAGGGCGGGCCCACATCACGCCTATTTTAAAAATGCTGCATTGGCTCCCCGTTTGCTTCAGGATCGATTTTAAGGTTCTTTTACTAGTTTTTAAGTGTCTTAATGGTTTTGCACCCTCTTATTTATCCGAACTACTTTTATCATATCAACCCTCGCGGGCCCTGAGGTCCTCCGGCACCGGCCTTTTAATTGTCCCTCAAACAAGGACCAAGACTCACGGGGAGGCTGCGTTCAGCTCCTATGGCCCCCGTTTGTGGAACAGCCTGCCGGGGAACCTCAGGGCTGCAGAGTCCATTGAGGTTTTTAAAAAAGGGTTAAAAACTCACCTTTTTAATCAGGCTTTTAACTGATTTTATACATGTATGTGTGTATATAGTTATGTATTTGATCAATGTATTTATCTACTTCTATTTATTTATTTCAGATAATTATCTAATTTTCTTTTTTATCTCCAGTGGTTCCTCTAGGGGGCGCTACACTGGTGGTGGCCGGTTTTTGCCACTGGTGGAGCCGTCCCATGGGTTTCCCTGCCCGGGCACCTGGCAGGTCCCCCGCGTATGTGGTGGGATTGGCTTGTCTGCCCGACTGGGGGGGATCTGTGGGGCGGTGCCCCCTGTGGTCGGAAGTTGTGCCGCCCCCAGTGTGGACGGCCCAAATATGTCCCTTTCCTCACCTTAGTCCTCAGTGTCCTGCCATGTCTCCATATCACTCGGCATGTCTTCACCTATGATGTGTGTCTGCATGTGTGCGTGTGTGTTCACCTGCTTTTTATTCATCTATTTTATCTTTGCACTGTTTTTAATTTTTGTGGAAGCACTTTGTGTTGCTTAATGTATAAAAAGTGCTATAGAAATAAAGATTATTATTATTATTATTATTATAACCCAGCCTGATCCACCCACACCCACCATAACCCAGCCTGATCCACCCACACCCACCATAACCCAGCTTGATCCTCCCACACCCACCATAACCCAGCCTGATCCACCCACACCCACCATAACCCAGCCTGATCCACCCACACCCACCATAACCCAGCCCTTCGCTCAACCCTGTAGTGACTGCTCCCCGCTGCTGCGCCACAGCAGCCATGAACTTCAATTTTATTTCTTAAGTTTCTGTGTTCAGATTATTCCATAAACTGATTCATCTCACTGTAACACATTGCTCCTCAAGTCGAGTTCAGAATCTTGGCTTTTTAAATATTTCAAATCCTTTTAAATTAACTTCCTCTTTTTTTTTTCTGGATGTTGGTTTGTAAAATGTTCTTATGAGCTTTATACATAATCTGCAACATTTTGAAATCTACTAACTCATTGAATTTGAACAACTGCAATTTAACAAACAGTGGGTTTGAAGGATCTCTGGATCTTTGTATGTCAGTGTCAGTATTGTGTTCTGGTTTAAACCTATTGTTGGTAGATCAAATTTGTCCAAAAAGTTGTCATTTCCTGTTCTCCGATTGAGAAAGGCTGTGTGTGTAGTGTCCACAAACACCTTTTCTATTTCTTCAGGTTTATATAGGATTGTATTGCTTATTGGGTCTCTTATTTTATTCACACATGCTTGTTGTTTGTTAATGTCTCTGGCCAAGGATTTAGTGGCTTTGGCTGCTCCCTCGTAAATTGGTCTGTTTAACTAAATCTTGTTTTCCTTTATACCTCTTCTCATAGGATCTCGTCTATTTTTTTCCTAACTTCTTCAATTTGGTTTAAAGTATCTGGGTCTTTTGTATGTGTCCTGTTTGGGGGCCCACTCCCCCGAGGAGGGACAGCTCGCTCCCCCTGTAAGGAAAATGGAAAACCACAGTGAGTTGAAGCCACCAAACATGAAACTTGAGAATGAAGTCAACACATGAGTTTTATTACCGTATTTCCCGCACTATAAGGCGCACCTAAATACCTCAAATTTTCTCAAAAGCTGCCAGTGCGCCTTATATATGGAAGAATTGCTCTACTTGAGACTATTTGACAGCTGAACAACCAGAAGCTTTTATTTTGACAACTCTAACTCTGCAACTGGATCTTCAGAGCGGACGACACTCCACACAACACCTTCATCACTCATGGTTGCACACCAACATTCTAACAAACCAAAATAAACTAGATGAAATAATTACTCCCTAAACTGGGGGACAAAAACACATAAACACAATCAACACAACACCAAGCCCAACAACAACCCACAATAACCTCCAACAACACAAAACATGAATTCCCATCATGCCTTGCAGCGACCACCTCTGGACGGTAAGCAGCCGCCGACTTCATTTTCCCCGTAGAAGAAGAAGCGCGCGGTGCATGCTGTGATATATGACTGTTTATGTACAGACCCCAAAATGGCCCCTATTAAGAGACACGCTTACAACGCAGAGTTTAAACTCAAGGCGATCAGTCACGCAGTCGAACATGGTAATAGAGCAGCAGCGAGGGAATTCAACATCAATGAGTCAATGGTGCGGAAGTGGAGGAAACAAGAAGATGACCTGCGCCAGGTAAAGAAGACTAAAAAGAGTTTCCGAGGGAGCAAAGCAAGATGGCCACAGTTGGAGGACAGACTCAAACAGTGGATTGTTGAACAGAGAGCAGCAAGTCGGAGTGTCAGTACAGTCACTGTTCGAATGAAGGCAACCGAGCTAGCAAGCGAACTTAACATTAATGACTTTAAAGGCGGTCCTTCTTGGTGCTTTCGGTTTATGAGAAGACGTAATCTCTCCATCCGCACACGAACTACTGTTTCACAGCAACTGCCAACAGACTACCAAGAAAAGCTGGCCACTTTCCGCGCATATTGCAAAAACGGAAGACCTTGCCAAAAGAAAACTTTCCAGCCGGCGTCGTCATCAAAGCTAACTCGAAGGGATGGATGGATGAAGAAAAGATGAGCGAGTGGTTGAGAGAAATGTACGTGAAGAGACCAGGTGGCTTTTTTCACACAGCTCCGTCCCTGTTGATCTACGACTCCACGCGCGCCCATATCACAGATGGTGTCAAAAAACAAGTGAAGCGCACTAATTCAACACTCGCCGTTGTTGGGACCATTATGTCCTCATATGGATCACTATTTATGTTTGGTTGGCTATCGATAATGATTCATAATTATCAAAGATAGTTATTAATAATGTTGAAATTTAATCTGATCTGTATCAGAACCTCGGAGCTCCACCTGTCTTAACAGGAAAATAAAAATAGCCAATTCAGTTATATCAGTCTCATAAGATATACTAAACACTTAATCAGGAATTTGAATTAATGGTTAAATTAATTACAATTACCAGAATTAACAGTAAAGCTTGAAGGATTTTGGAGTTCTTGACACAGAAGAGGTCGACATTTCATTCTCCTTTGTGCTCATTAATAAAACAGCAAGTATGATTCCAAAAATTATATTTATTAACAATGAAAACAAATAAAACACAGATTCTAACTACCTATATACAGCTGGGTGGGTGTGGGTGTGTGTGTGTGTGTGGAGAGAGAAAGAGAGAGAGAGAGTTGGAGGGAGTGTGTGTGTGTGACGTGTGATGGAACTACAAAACAAGATGGCGGATCACAAGAAACTACATTCCAAATGGAGGTTTTCAGAGAACAGGAAGTCTGTCCTGAGTCTCGGCCATGTGCTGATAGCAATCGAACAATAGAAGCTAGCCGTAGCATCTGCTTCCGGTGTGTCTCTGCTAAGGGACCATTTCTAGAATGAGTTTATGTGAATGAGATTTGTCTTGTAAAACGTCAGGAGTCATCAGATGGTGTTCAGTTACTGTGTGATGTTGTCTTTGATGTGATATGTGTTGGGTTGTGAGTTAACAAGTTAGTAAAGCAGATTAGCATGCAGACCCTGTGTCTGTGGCAGAGCTAACGTTGGTTTACAGGTTGATAACGGCTCCTAATATCATTATCATCAGAACGCGATCACTGTAACAGAATCAACACATCTTCATGAAAGTTAAACAGTTCTATCATAGCATCAGGTTTAACTAATCTCAGTTGTTGTTCCCACTTCCTTGAAGGAGTTCAGTTGTTGTCCTGCTGGAGGGAAGCTGGTGTCTTCTCCTGTAGTTAGCACCTCCTGCTAACTGTGGTTGCTGGTTCTGCAGGCTGAGGAGAAGAAGATGGAGTTGATGTTTCAGGAGTCCTTCTTTACAGCGCCTGGTTGCCCCTTTGTTCAGACTGAGGAGCTGGTCGCTCAGGTCTGTGATGGTTTCCCTGCTTGTTCAGGAAAAACACACCGAAGTTCTGTGAGGGTCCCTGGTCCCGTCCTGGAGAAACCGGGTGGTTCCCTGGAGATCAGACTCTGGGTGCTGGTCTCCGGATGAGGGGAAGGTCTGACCCTCGTGGTCGGGTCAGCAGATGAGTAAAGGAGTGGAGGCCTCTGGTTGCCGGCCTCTCGTGTTAGCTGTGTGCTAATGCTGGATGAGCTGCTCCTCTAGCAACTCACCTACTCAGAGTGTAGTTGTGCAAGCGAAAAAAACGCCTGGCTTCGCAGGCTCTTTGTTCCACGTGTGGATTGAGAGGTGTCAAAGCCTGAGAGCTTCAACCAATCAATGACTGGCTGATTGCATGGGGGAAGAGTCTTGAGCAGAAAGGGGGGGAGGAAGGTCCTGGAGAATGTCCCCCCCTTCCCCACTCTAGGTGTGATGGTCAATCACGTTCCTCTGGGTCTGAATTCATGTCATGACTGCGTCTCATGACAAATGAATATTGTCTCTCCCCAGAAATGAACAAACTTTCTGTGGTCCTGCAGATCCCAACACCGTCATTCCGGGCGGATTGACAAAAGAACTCCAGCCGCTCGATGTTGGTGTCAACAGGGCATTCAAAGCTCGACTGCGAACTGCGTGGGAACAGTGGACGACAGAAGGCGAACACACGTTCACCAAGACGGGGAGACGGCGCCGGACGACATACGCCACCATCTGCCAGTGGATGGTAAATGCCTGGGCTGATATATCAGTCTCAACTGTGGTCCGAGCTTTCAAGAAGGCAGGAATTGTCACTGAACTGCCAGACAGCAGCAGTGACACTGACTCGATTACTGACGACTTTGACGAGACAGAGCCGGGCGTGTTGGATGCCGTATTCGCCCAACTGTTTAATTCGGACACTGAAGGAGAAGAATTCGAGGGATTCGTGGATAAGGAATAACTTTATAAAGTGAGCTTTACATGTTTATTTTGTGTGTTGTGTTGTGTGACGTTAACGCTTGAGCAACGTTGAGTTATTGAAAAATTGTTATTGCTTTGCACTATTTCGAGTGTTACGGTACTATATTGTTATTGCCCTAATGTTTGATTTACCGTAACACTATCAGACTGTTTTTTACGTGTTGGGCGTGAACGGAGTTGTCCGAACGCTGGTTTGTAATAAAGTTTGACTGACCTATCTGACTGTTTTGTTGACATTCCCTTTAGCGCAGCTCCATCTAGTGGATGCATAACGTAACCCCAGCCTCTACTGTAGCGTCTATTCCAGGGGTCGGCAACCCGCGGCTCTTTGGTTCCTCCACTGCGGCTCCTTGAGCCTCCGTCCCACTGCAGTTCATCCTGGAGGGACGTAAGGAGGCAAGGCCAGCCAGAGAGGGACGTAAGGAGGCAAAGCCACCCAGAGAGGGACGTAAGGAGGCAAAGCCACCCAGAGAGGGACGTAAGGAGGCAAAGCCACCCAGAGAGGGACGTAAGGAGGCAAAGCCACCCAGAGAGGGACGTAAGGAGGCAAGGCCACCCAGAGAGGGACGTAAGGAGGCAAAGCCACCCAGAGAGGGACGTAAGGAGGCAAAGCCACCCAGAGAGGGACGTAAGGAGGCAAAGCCACGCAGAGAGGGACGTAAGGAGGCAAAGCCACCCAGAGAGGGACGTAAGGAGGCAAAGCCACCCAGAGAGGGACGTAAGGAGGCAAGGCCAGCCAGAGAGGGACGTAAGGAGGCAAAGCCACCCAGAGAGGGACGTAAGGAGGCAAGGCCAACCAGAGAGGGACGTAAGGAGGCAAGGCCACCCAGAGAGGGACGTAAGGAGGCAAGGCCACCCAGAGAGGGACGTAAGGAGGCAAGGCCACCCAGAGAGGGACGTAAGGAGGCAAGGCCAGCCAGAGAGGGACGTAAGGAGGCAAAGCCACCCAGAGAGGGACGTAAGGAGGCAAGGCCAACCAGAGAGGGACGTAAGGAGGCAAGGCCACCCAGAGAGGGACGTAAGGAGGCAAGGCCACCCAGAGAGGGACGTAAGGAGGCAAGGCCACCCAGAGAGGGACGTAAGGAGGCAAGGCCACCCAGAGAGGGACGTAAGGAGGCAAGGCCACCCAGAGAGGGACGTAAGGAGGCAAGGCCACCCAGAGAGGGACGTAAGGAGGCAAGGCCACCCAGAGAGGGACGTAAGGAGGCAAGGCCACCCAGAGAGGGACGTAAGGAGGCAAGGCCACCCAGAGAGGGACGTAAGGAGGCAAAGCCACCCAGAGAGGGACGTAAGGAGGCATGGCCACCCAGAGAGGGACGTAAGGAGGCAAGGCCACCCAGAGAGGGACGTAAGGAGGCAAGGCCACCCAGAGAGGGACGTAAGGAGGCAAGGCCACCCAGAGAGGGACGTAAGGAGGCAAGGCCACCCAGAGAGGGACGTAAGGAGGCAAGGCCACCCAGAGAGGGACGTAAGGAGGCAAGGCCACCCAGAGAGGGACGTAAGGAGGCAAGGCCACCCAGAGAGGGACGTAAGGAGGCAAAGCCACCCAGAGAGGGACGTAAGGAGGCAAGGCCAGCCAGAGAGGGACGTAAGGAGGCAAAGCCACCCAGAGAGGGACGTAAGGAGGCAAGGCCAACCAGAGAGGGACGTAAGGAGGCAAGGCCACCCAGAGAGGGACGTAAGGAGGCAAGGCCACCCAGAGAGGGACGTAAGGAGGCAAGGCCACCCAGAGAGGGACGTAAGGAGGCAAGGCCAGCCAGAGAGGGACGTAAGGAGGCAAAGCCACCCAGAGAGGGACGTAAGGAGGCAAGGCCAACCAGAGAGGGACGTAAGGAGGCAAGGCCACCCAGAGAGGGACGTAAGGAGGCAAAGCCACCCAGAGAGGGACGTAAGGAGGCAAAGCCCCCCAGAGCACAGTCCCGCTACAAAGAGTGGGATAAAATGTAGGCGGGTTGTGAACAACGCAGCGATGTAACGTCATTACACAACAATAATGGCATGAAGATCGTAGAATCACGGCTGCAGGTCATGACAGCCGGAGCCGCAGCTCCACGGCTCAACTGGTGTCTGAAGCTGGGAGCTTCCTGTACCTTTCAGAGTAAAAGCGCTGCGCTGCGCTGTGGAGCGCCGACAATTCCGGGAGGATCATTGCGGACTTGTTGAGTGTGACGGCAAATTCTAATGAATTACACAACAACTACAGGACATTAAAAACACACCGCTCACACTCATGGTTCTAACAATCCCAGATCTCCGACAGATAACTTCCATTGTAATAATGGTTAGCAATTGACTCTTATTCCAGAAGTTTACGTGCGCGTAGTCACACTTCCGGTTTAGCCCCGCGCTACTTGAATTGCGATACGAGTCTGTTTAATTGTTTCCAATTTAAAGCACAGTCACGAGTCAGCAAGATTACATTGCTGTGGTAAGACATCATGGAGGAGAAGTAGGCAGTGTAGGCTTTGTTTATTTGTTTATTTGTACATTAAAATTCATCCTGAGCTCCTCAGTGCAGCCGATAGAAACTCCCATAATTCATTGCAGCTGTTTGTGGTGTTTTAAATGCAATTATTGGGGGTTATATTTGGTTTGTGGTGTCGGTAATAATTGTGTTGTGTTGTGTTTTTGTTGCTTAGTTCATGTAGTTTAGTTTATTACCGGTAGTTGTAAGTTGTCAACCAGCAGTGAAGAAGGTTTTGTGTGTAGTCTCCTCCTGGCATAGGCTGCAGGTAGGACTATCAAAATAAAGTGTGTGCACCTCTCTGGGTGTTAGAATCAGTGTAAAATGTAACCTAATGGCTTTGAGCTATAAAGATTGCTGACCACTGGTCTATTCCATGCACCTTATACATGAATGAAGTTGTAAATTATGTCAATCAATGTAGATGTGCCTTATAATCCGGTGCGCCTTATAGTGCGGAAAATACGGTACAAAGCAATCTACCTAAAAACACTTTTGAACAAGAGCCGTTCACCACACAGGTGGATCTTGCTTCTCAGAACCAAAAAACCGGGCCCAAGCGAATACAGCGGAAGAAAATGGGAAAAAAGCCCCGGCTCATAATTACTGCCTCCTTTTCTCTATCTCCTCCAAGGTCTTCCTCCTGTCCCCGCCCGGGCTTTTCCAGTCACGGGACATCAAAATAGAGGAGTAAGCTGGTTTGTACCGGTTCTTATCAATCTTAACAGGCCCCAGCCAGGACAACTACAGCCCGAAATCAAAACAATTTTAACAATTTTTGTAGGTGGGGTCAATGGGAGCAGTAATTCTCAACCCGAGGCAAACACATACATCAGACCATCATTATTTTAATAAAACCCACACTATCACTAAGTCAGAATAATCACACATTACTAAGACTACTTTTAACCTTAAATCAATATTCTTCGTGTTTTGTAGGTCCCTTTCTTGGAGTGATCCAATCAATCACTCCATAAAACCTTATAGACACAATACAAGCAGTTTTTTCTGGACACAGTTTTAATTAATATATTGCCATGAGCAAATCCTTTGATCATAACATGGGCCTGATAGATTAGCAAGCTGATTCAAAACACATTCTACACATTCTTCACGCGAATCAAAAAGCAGAAATGTAAGATTACATGAATGCTGACCCACCCAATACCTCACAAAACCTGGTCTTCTAAATGCAAAAAATCAACTGTCAAAGGGATAATATTCCGGCCATACGGGCCTTCGGACACTTTAATTGTGAGCTTCATTTTACTTTAAAGTTTTGGACCTCCTGGGTCGGTCCTACACCGTATCCAGGAGGAAAGGGAATTTTAACAGTCCCTCTATTGATATGAGTTATTTCACATCACATATGATCATCATATGGAAACAAATCCGTTTCGTCTTCTGGGTCAAAATGACCAGGTTCGCCCGTTGGAGTTAATAGAGCCATGTTCACCACATGTCTTTTGTCGGGTGATATGGCAGTATCAATCAACCGAGTGAGAAGGGCTCTGATACATGGAATACAACAACAACCACAAAGAGTAAGAATGGCTGTAAACACTGCAACAGAAATCAACACCGACATCACCAAGTCCTTATACTTACCAAACATGTCAGTCCAGCCATCCCACACGGAAGTGTCTACACCTGAATGATCCTTCATGTTTTTGTTGAGTGTGCACAAACCTTCCAGGGCCCTAGTTAAAGTGCCATCTGCTGCTGTGTTGTTAGGGATGAAAGTGCAGCATTTATCGCCAAACATTGCTGTTTATGGACAGCTGAAAAACCCATTTCTGTCCAATTGCCTAAGCGTTGAACATTGCTGTGAACCAACATGCTCAGTTCTGCCAGTTAGAAATTAAGCCAAATATCTGTTTGCTGTACTACGAAGACTTGGTTTTGGTGAAAAGTGAACGACTTGGGTCTCCCTACTTTCCCCCAAACTAGCGTATGCATTAGTGGAATGCAGTCAGTTACTTTCATTGTCTCGTGGCACTCGTCAGGGGTGACCCATGTCCCCACTGTTATTTGCTATTGAAATAGAACCCCTCGCTATTTTTCTGAGGTCCTCCCCCCATGTTCACTGGCATATCACGAGCTGGAATTGAACTTAAATTATCACTGTATGCAGACAATTTATTATTATATGTCACACATCCTGCCAGTGTGAGCCCTCTAATTTGAACTGTTCTTGATAGATTTGGTTCTTTTTCTGTATAAGATAAACATTCACAAGGGTGAATCTTACCCAGTTAATTTCTCTGCATTACAATTGACAACTTCAGATCTTCATTTCATATTCGGTCCAACCAAATGTAAATATTTTGGAATGCAGTAAAACCTCCCTTGGCCTTCGCCTCCCTTGCCAGGGTTACGGCGAAGCTGTGGATCAATGGTGCAGTGGATCGTTATTGTCAGCATGCAAGCAAATAGTGCAGCATCCGGCGATGACAGCGCAACGCTCGGCGTAGAAGCCTACGGAAAAAACAGGCCACCGGCGAGGGTCACATGCCCCAGTCAGCGGGAGCCTGGTTGGCGGAGAGGAGTTGTGCCCACCGTCACTATGAACACAACATAATTCTCTCTCTATGTAATGTAACTTGCACAGAAAGAGAGGCTACGAGCCTGGGCTAAATAAAGTAAAACCACTGACGAAGGACGCCCTAAAATCCAAGGGCAAGTGTCCCCTGAAGACAGGTGTCCTCTCTCTGGAGGGACGGGTCACAAGGACAAATTGTAGGACAGTTGATATTGAACGAACCAAACACCAAATACATTATGATCATTTAAAAGCAAATAACTGAACCAATACAAGACGTATACAATATAAATACATGTATACACATGTCTATAAGATGTCTACAAGACAATTATTAAACAAGATTTAATGTACTTCAGGGACCACATACAGTCTAGTTTCATTCTGAGTGACCAGACTGGTAAAATATTACTACAATGACCTTTAAGTTTACACTTCAAAGTTTGTCTTTGTTGTGGTCAGTGTGTGGAAGGAAACTGTCTATATTTTTACAAGCTCAAACAGTTACTACTGAAAATGATTACAATCTCAACATAAAGTCAATTTTAATTGTACATTCTGGTGCAAAATACAATGAAGTGTAAAAAAAAAAAACCCTCTATAAGCTCCTTGCTTTTTGGGACCAGATTGGAGCCTCTTTGTCGGGTTTTGCTCATGGGCTTTATGTTCTCTGCTATTAATGGAAAGTGAAACCTCTGTGTACCAGAGTACGTGACGTCAAAATTGTAATCCACCGTGTGCGCTGGGCTCCGACCCGCCGCGATCAAGAGTGCGATCTGTGTGCACCAACGACTCATGTTCCAGAGCTACTGGACTCTTGAGGAGATCCTCCGCCTCCCCAGATGAACAATCACATTCTAAAAGCAAATAAAGAACCAGAGGCTCAGAAGTCCTGAAGTGAAACAGAAACGTCTTGAGGAAAGGTGGAGAACGCCGGGCAGCACAAGTGGATTGTTATGTTACATTATGGAAGGTGAAGGAAGTGAACCAGGAGTGGAGTATGGATGCAATGAGGAAAGCATGGAGGGCCTGAGGAGAGGAGCTTCACAGTGCAGCACCTTCCACTGAGGGGAAGGTTATCCATTATCCATTATTCAGATCTCAGAGCCAAAAGGTATTTGGCCACAGTAAACATCAACATGACATCAGCCAGCAGGTGTCACCAGGGCGAGACCCTCTCACACAGGGTGAAATGTTGGTTACATAGTTGTACTCCGGTCTAAAGGTCCGGATGACAGAGGCTCCATACAGCCTCTTGCACTGACAGCCTATGATGACGTGATCAACGAAGCTTCCTCTGATTTGATGTGAAAGTTGTTGGAAAGCAGCTCTCCCCCTGCCTCTCCCTCTCATCTGTACCTTCCCTCTTCCTCTCTGAAACATCTTGTCCAGTGTTGGATGAAAAAACAATCTTGCGCTGACTTCCTGTTTGAAGTGGTAACCATTAATGGAGGCGTTCAGCCACATCTCACACATATTGGCCAATTACATAACTCATGTTGTGTCATTTTAAATGTCAGTGTTTTTGAAATGACAAACATGTGACTTTATGTGAGATTGTAGTGTCTGATGCAGAGAACCGTGCTCTCTGCATTTAAAAAGTGCCGTTTTGAATTACAAAATGTGTGTAAAGCAGAAAATGTGTTTAGAGTTTTAGACACTTAAGAAGAAGTGTTGCTCTCTGTGTGTCATTTTAAGTGACTGTGCTACGCATGTCACGTTAGCGTGTTAGCAACTGGAAAAAAAACTGTAGAGTACAATGACCGTGAGAAGAACCCTTTTAGTATCCAGAGGTGCTGATCGCCGTCGCCCCCCTCCGACGTTGCCCTTCCACCCAACCACAGAAACCCGCCCCATGTCAAGCTTGCAGGGAGAGGGACCCCCCCCCCCCCCCCCCCCCCCCCCCCCCCCCCCCCACCACCACTCACATTGCCTGCCCCAACAGTGTTAAGAATATAAAAACTTGAAACAAATAGTTTTATTCAGTTATATCTCCATTTTTGGACCAAATGCAAAATATCACATGTGAGGTTTGTTCTTTCTTTGTGTTCTACATCTCTGATAAAGGGGGGACTCTTCTTTTAGATGGTGCCCTTCTATTAGGAACTATACGGTGTGTTAAATTGATATTTGTTTCATCTATCTATCCATCTTCCAGAGTGCTTGTTGCTGTTCAGGGTGGCGGGGTGCTGGAGCTGACCCCAGCAAAGGCAGAATACACCCTTGATGTACCCATTCGTCATCTGTCACAGGGCATATTTACTTCTTAATATTTTTAAATGTATAGTATTTATAATAGTTTTTACCTTCTTATTTTGCTCTTGATTTATATATGTACAGAATATTTGTTTTTAAATTACAGTAACAGTCTATACATATTTTCTTGCTGATACATTCTATTTACCCTGTAATTTGTATTTCCCACTTGTTAGTTCTATACACTTTTTATTTGACACATTACATAATATACAGTATCGACAGCACAAGACATCATTGAGAGAATGTAGAGAAATTGAGAAAACAATGTGGCTGAGGCTGTTAGACCCTCTCATTGTGAGGGTTCAGTAGTCCGCTCATACCCCATGAAGCCTTACAGCCACCATACGTTCAGGTACTGTGGACACTCAGTACACTGGGGTACACAGCAGTGTACTGTGGACACTCAGTACACTGGGGTACACAGCAGTGTACTGTGGACACTCAGTACACTGGGGTACACAGCAGTGTACTGTGGACACTCAGTACACTGGGGTACACAGCAGTGTACTGTGGACACTCAGTACACTGGGGTACACAGCAGTGTACTGTGGACACTCAGTACACTGGGGTACACAGCAGTGTACTGTGGACACTCAGTACACTGGGGTACACAGCAGTGTACTGTGGACGCTCAGTACACTGGGGTACACAGCAGTGTACTGTGGACGCTCAGTACACTGGGGTACACAGCAGTGTACTGTGGGACACTCAGTACACTGGGGTACACAGCAGTGTACTGTGGACACTCAGTACACTGGGGTACACAGCAGTGTACTGTGGACACTCAGTACACTGGGGTACACAGCAGTGTACTGTGGACGCTCAGTACACTGGGGTACACAGCAGTGTACTGTGGACGCTCAGTACACTGGGGTACACAGCAGTGTACTGTGGACGCTCAGTACACTGGGGTACACAGCAGTGTACTGTGGACGCTCAGTACACTGGGGTACACAGCAGTGTACTGTGGACGCTCAGTACACTGGGGTACACAGCAGTGTACTGTGGACACTCAGTACACTGGGGTACACAGCAGTGTACTGTGGACACTCAGTACACTAGGGTACACAGCAGTGTACTGTGGACACTCAGTACACTGGGGTACACAGCAGTGTACTGTGGACGCTCAGTACACTGGGGTACACAGCAGTGTACTGTGGACGCTCAGTACACTGGGGTACACAGCAGTGTACTGTGGACGCTCAGTACACTGGGGTACACAGCAGTGTACTGTGGACACTCAGTACACTGGGGTACACAGCAGTGTACTGTGGACACTCAGTACACTGGGGTACACAGCAGTGTACTGTGGACACTCAGTACACTGGGGTACACAGCAGTGTACTGTGGACGCTCAGTACACTGGGGTACACAGCAGTGTACTGTGGACACTCAGTACACTGGGGTACACAGCAGTGTACTGTGGACACTCAGTACACTGGGGGTACACAGCAGTGTACTGTGGACACTCAGTACACTGGGGTACACAGCAGTGTACTGTGGACGCTCTCCCGCCAAGCAGCAAATGATTTGATTCATGAACTGAGTCCACTGATTCAGTAACATCTAAAGAAGTGCTCGACAAGGCAGGAGGCTTCAGACCAGCAGCTTCTGCTCCACTGCTGGAGATCCTGCAGGAAGGTAGAGAGAGAGAGAGAGAGAGAGAGAGAGAGAGAGAGTGAGTGAGAGAGAGAGAGAGAGAGAGAGAGAGAGAGAGAGAGAGAGAGAGAGTGAGTGAGAGAGAGAGAGAGAGAGAGAGAGAGAGAGAGAGAGAGAGAGAGAGAGAGAGAGCACAGAAGAGAGTGTCGAGCTGTAAAGCAAAGCTCTCTGTTTACCAGTTGCTCTACATCCCCTCCCTCACCTCTGGTCATGTACTTGGGGAAGAATGAGCTCCTGGGTACAAATACTCACAATGAGTGTTTTCTGAATCATCTTGGTGGAGTGAGGGACTCAGACATCAGGGACTCCATCTTGGTGGAGTGAGGGACTCAGACATCAGGGACTCCATCTTGGTGGTGGAGTGAGGGACTCAGACATCAGGGACTCCATCTTGGTGGAGTGAGGGACTCAGACATCAGGGACTCCATCTTGGTGATGGAGTGAGGGACTCAGACATCAGGGACTCCATCTTGGTGATGGAGTGAGGGACTCAGACATCAGGGACTCCATCTTGGTGATGGAGTGAGGGACTCAGACATCAGGGACTCCATCTTGGTGATGGAGTGAGGGACTCAGACATCAGGGACTCCATCTTGGTGGTGGAGTGAGGGACTCAGACATCAGGGACTCCATCTTGGTGGAGTGAGGGACTCAGACATCAGGGACTCAGTCACTCCTCCACATTGAGAGGAGCCAGTTGACGTGGTTGGCCTCTGAACAAGATAGCCCTGGTCTACATCCACCGGGGAGGACCCCCAAGGTCTGTGCAGGACTCACTGAAGACTGTCTCTCTGGTTCAGTCTGGAATCATGTTGGCGTCTCGTCAGAAGGAAGCAGGACAGAGATGTCTCACCCTCACTGCCCTCTGTACTGCCATGGGGAAGAAGATGGAGGGATGGATGCAATCAACTCTCAAACAGGAACAAAACTGAGTCCAGAAAAATGACCACAGTATACTTTATTAAATTAATTTTGGTAGTTTGTGTTGCATTAAATTCAAATAAAAATTTACAAAAATCTCATATATACAAAACTGTCATTTTTATCACTCTTAATTTTTTTTTTCCCATAAAATGTTCTTTTCCCCAATGAACACCTTTTAAGTACTTCAGACTTTCGTCACACAATGCAATGCAATTTACTGAAAAGACACACACACACACACACACACACACACACACATATATATATATATATATATATATGCTTTGTCTTAAACATTTGTATTTTTTTTTTAATACACCACATACACCACGTTTATCTTTTTTTCCACTGTAGTATATTGTCATAGTAACAGCCACTGTGGTGGCATCGAACTTCTAAAGACAACCTTCACAGTCACTTCAAACTTAAAAAGAGAGGAATGTTCTTTTTTCCCCCACGTGTACACTTTGCATACATATATTTACAGATAAGCATGTAAGTTGTCAGTTGACTGTCTGTGGCGCCCCGGGTTCAGACCAGCTCTCCACAGACGTTTGTACAGGATGGTCATGTTCAGTATGACTGGCCTCACGATAAGGTTCCACCTTGCTGACTGCGCTTGTTCTAATGCTGGACGATCCTCCTCTGGAGCTGCAGCACAGACCTGCCACTGAATTCTAACTCCAAGAAAGCCAAGAGTAAAAAAAAAGGATGTCAGCCACTATAGTTGGTGTGTCAGATTTTCCAAAATTAGAGATCCTAATGGCTCCTCCTGCCTCAGCCAATGAATGGGCAGAGAAAACTGGGAGGTGGAGGGTATAGCTAAGACTAATGCACATGATCTGTAACCTTTTGCTTCTCTATTACTCTGTTTTTGTTTTTTATTTTGGATTTCTCACAAGACTGAAGCAGCAGATTTTCAGTTTTCACAACCAAGAGTCCCACTTAGCCATTTCCGGAAAAACTGATTTTTCATTTCTCTTTCATTGAAGTTTCAACCTCTTTGCATCTTATTGTTATTTTTATACACTTAGACCTTATGATTCTTAACTTCAGGAGAGTTCAGGAGACCCAAGATTTTGGTCTGCGATAACGTTTTTAGGTATAATAGCTGTCAGCTGAAGTTAAAGAAACACAGTTTCTAACTTGAGGCAAAAATGACAAGGCAAAATGAAACCAAAAGTGACATGTTGTCATCTCATACACAACTGTGTGACTTTCTGCTGATATGTTTACAAAAGTCAGTAAATGAACAAAGATTCACTCCAGCCTGTTTCGTCCTACAAACCCAACTTGCACAACAAGACAGTGTCTGGAGTCACTCAAGGAGCAAATCTGAGGCTTTTAGCAAGTAGAAAAGAAAATCCTGTGAAGGACTCCTGGAACTGGAGTGACTCAACAGTGCCACCCAGTGGACAAGGTCTAGGAATGAAAAGAGTTTGGTGAGGGAGTGTTTGGACACGTTAGCAGGTCACCAGAGACGGCCTGAAGCTCAGGAGAGGAAACAACAGCAGGTTTGGGTTTTTTGCATTTAGAGAGCAGCAGCACATGTTAAAACACAGCACAGCACCAATGTGAGGCGTCTCTCACTTTTCTGTCTTGAATACAGTGTTCTCATGATGAGATGGGCTAAATTTAGAGACCTGAAGCTGTGTGGTGGAATGGACACATCCATTCCAACACACTCCCACTGACTGACGTTGTTACAGCCGTCATATTTTCCTGACTATATTTCACACTATTACATGAAAAGAACATTGTCATGAACCTATACAACCACTGTGTAGGGAGCCGTGGGGCCCCAAGGTTCCTATTCTAATCATGGTATGACCTCTTCTGACACCAAGTACTTGAAATTCTTCACAACTACCTTGATGAACTATTGATAAAAACCCAACATGACAAAAGTGAACGAGTGAATAAAGAATACAGATTTGGGTCCGCGATAAAGTTTATAGGCTTTTACCAGCAACAGGTTTGTTCAAATCTCCACTTTTGAGTTGATACATACACAATATATGTATGTACAGTAATTGTGTATGTTGAGCAGAATTTTTTAGTATTTGAATTCTGTCTTACTTTATATATCCAGATACTTAGACAGTTACAACTTAAGAGTTCTGAAATGTTCTTAATTACAAAAAACCCCAGTATTTTTTGAATTCTGATAATGATTGTTACATACAGTAAAAGATGTCATGAAGATTTGCTAAACGAGTGGGAGACCCCATCATTACCATGACATATGAATCACTTTCTTAAAGAACAATCTGGATCCTGCTCACCAACCTGGATTTTCATTGAAAACTGGTTTGGAATGTAAAATTATTGAATTTTACTGAAGATTTATATTTTGAACGGACGAGTGTCATTTTGAAATGTAAAGAGGAAGTCTTGGACTTGATTAACCTCGACACTTGAAGGGTTGTTGACTTCTCTTCTTATGTCGTCATTTCAAAACAACAAATGAGCCAGTGCTCAGAATGTGTAGAGTCATGAAAATAAAACGTTTAGTGAAGTACTGATGTGTGAAAAAGTGTATTCCTTATTCCCCACCTTTGTCAAATATCCATCAACCATGAAAACAAAATGAACTGAAACTGGTGATTGGAAGTCTGATGCACTTAAAATGTGAATGAAAAAAGTGAAATTAAAGCATATTTGTTAGTCGTTGACAAAATGACCTAATCACGCCTCCAACAGGCTCTGGAGGACAAAACACCTCTTCGTTGACTCGTCACAAGTACAGTAACTACATCTCACTGGTTATCATAGTGAATCGTGTTGAAAACACACACACACACACACACACACACTCACACACACACGTGCGCGCACAAGGTTAACCAGAAAGCCGAGTTGTGTTTTCTGTATAGCTTCACAAACATCTGGCAGCTGGAATTGAAATAAAGCCCAAAAGAGAAGAACCCGTTGTAACCACGTCTGCAGCACAGAGCTTTGTTCTGACGTCCTTCAACAAACACATTCCACATTCCAACCTTTGGAGAATCAACATTTTTAGTCTGACAGCTGTTTGTTTTATTTGTTGTCGGAGCAGCAAGAGCCGTTAAATCAAATGTTTGCACTCGGAAACCACAAAAGAAACCATCTCAGTTATCAGATGACGAAACACGGACTGGATAAGGTTTGCAACACAAATGTCTTTTTGTATTTTAAGGCATGCACTGAGTCAAAGCACAAGAGAACGGTGATTGGTGAGCTGCCTTTTATTTTTTTAAATTCAACAAATCCTATAAATATCTCATTGTATAGCACAAATGTCGTGTCTCTATTGTTTAACTTTTTATCTGTGAGGAAGTGTGTGTGTGTGTGTGAGTGTGTGTGTGTGTGTGTGAGTGTGTGTGTGTGTGTGTGTGAGTGTGTGTGTGAGTGTTGGGGGGGGGGGCACAGGATATATGCCAATCAAAGGGTAAAAAGTATTTTGGATTAACAGGCAATAAAACAAAACTCTTCTTGAGCTAATTAGATGCTTTTAATTTATTGAGTAAGTATATGGTCTGCAATTTTTTTAATCTTAATAATATGTCATCTTTTTTATATACTTCTAATGAATTAAATTTTACTCTATGTCTTTGTTGTTACCTCCCTCACAAGTACTGAAAACTACTGAAATCAACAAAAGTAACTACTGTAAAATTGCTTCCGGTGTCAGCTCAAACAACTTTTTAGTTTGGCATATTGTGTAATAATGTATTTTATGATGACGAGCAGAAAGTGTCCAGGACTTCAGTGTTTCATCCTGCTGAGTGGTGAATATATTAGAGTGGTGAATACATTAGAGTGGTGAAAGACACTGAGGTAGCTTCAAATTCACGATGTATGAGTGACACCATGTTTATCAGGGTCTGTGAGATGAAAGTGAGTCAACTTGGGATCAAAGAGCCTGTCGTCTGACAGGCTGTCGTCTGACTGCTTGTGAGCTTTAGCATTAGTTTTTAATACAATTTTATTGGTTTTTGAACCTAATATATGACTCTTGAATTGTATATAGTCTGCAATTGTCATAATTGTGATTTTTTTTCATCATTTCAATTTATCAATTTAAATTTTACACTATAACCACAATAAACTTAAAAAAAAAAAAAAAAAAAAACCCCATTAATTGTGTTTTTGAGATGTATGAATATTTTCAACCATCCAGAAAAGATGATAAATCTCAGCGTAAAAATAAATCATGTTGGGAAATGGCAAAATATGGCTTTAAGTGATATGATATCCACTTCTTTAATAAGCCACACTGTGAAAAATGAAGACACCAAGAGAAATGGTCAGAGACAAGTTTTGACAATTTTGTGACAGTAATGCCTCATTTTCCTTCAACTCTCCCATTTGTGTTCCTGGAGCAGGCTGGTGTTGACGCACTGATCATTCAGTGTCAGCTTTCAACTTGCCAAACGTCACTCGTCACTGAGACAAAAGCAGCTCGGACCAAACTGAAAGCCCCAACAAAGTGAGAGAACAATGATGCACTCCTACATGGTAGCTCAAATGACCTGTTTGTAAACTTGTAAGGCTTTTTATTGGGGCCACGGCGTGGATGTCTTCATGAATGATCTCTTCAGGAAGTTCTATGTGGATTGACAGGTTGGGATCCTATTTGCCCACATTCAACACTGCCAAGACTCCACACTTGCAGGCTAAAATGTGTAAATCCAGGTCCTGTAATTTTCCGTGTGAAATGAATGGACACTACTACAGACCTGTCTTACTGAATGTAAGGACACTCAGTGTGGACTAAAAGGCCTTCCTGTCAACATGAAAAACTAAAAAGGTGTATTTCCAGCAGACCGACAGGCTCGTCTGAGGTGCAGGTGAAAACACACATTGATGTTCTCTCACAAACATGTTGTACGTACAAATGGTAACACTGAAGTTCACATTGGACTTGTCACGACCGACAAGGAAGGATCTTCATATAAACCTACCAAAAGCCATTTCGTCTCAGTTTGAATCAAGTGTAAACAATGAGACAGTCGGTCAGTCCAGTCCTTCTCTCTGTGGCCTGTCTAAAGGTCCGGGTGAATTCAAAGGATTTTACAAGCCCATGTATTTGAAGATATGGAAACCATTTTTATACAATTGTGTTCTCATGGCAACTTGAAGGAGTGAAACTTTGTACAAGGTTTGTATTGGCTTGTCAAGTCTTTGTGGTCCCTGGTCTACATCCCATCACTCATGAATGATCTGGAATTGGAGCTTTTTAAAGTGTGGGAGGTGAAACTGCATGTGCCTCAGGCTGTCCTCTCAACGCGTACTAATACACATCCTGGGCTTTCAAATTCACATTACAATCGGAAGACCTGTGATACCTCTGTGTTTTCCTTTCAAATGTTTCAATGAAAGTTTCTTTTATACTTGTGATTTCTCCCACTTAAACTGAGCTCTGACAATTAGCGATTCAATAAAGAATAAATAAATCAGAATTTTACTCTTCAGCTACTTCTTCTGCTTCTTTTTATAGAACTTTTTCCTCAAAACCACTTGAGAAATGTTTACATTTCATCATTACCATACTTACCATACACTTTTCCCTCCTCTCGCCATCCTAAAAAATTAAAACAAGCCCCACAACAGTGAGACTCTAAGTGAGAGAGCTGAAGTTCCCTGACAATGGCGGAGTTGATGGGAATGAGCTGATGTTTGCCTGAAGTCTGCTGCTGGTTGTTGGTTGTGGTGGAGAGAGTGCCTTGCTCAGTGAGAGGTGAGGCTCGGGGTTGTGGCGTGGAACATAAATGTGCTGGACGTTGCTCACACGTGTTGGCTCTATCATGTGGTGGTCATGTGACTGCTGACACGGCAAAAGTGGGGGGGGGTCAGGGGGTTCTGCTCCCTCGGACCCTTCAACCCGTCGGCTCTGCTGCAGTCACATTAAAACAGGAAGAGTGTATCCCAGGATGTCAGAAAACATTCTTTAAATTGTTTCCATTGTCAGTTGGTAGATGTGTTCACATTTGTCAGCTTTGGTCCACTTCAAAGTGATTTTAGAACCACTTTCTGAATGGGCAAAGGGGGGCCTTCATACCCTTCAACCACAAACAAACAAACAAACAAAAAACACCGTTGTGGTTTGATTGTTTGGCCAAAGCTGAATGAGGCTGAGCTGAAAAAAGTGTTTCTGTGTAGCAGATCTTCTTGCAGTTCCTGTTTTTTTCCTGTTCCACATTGCAGCCATTATTCTGTTTGTTGGAGCCACATAGAATCACACACATTTGGTTTGTATCATTCGCTTCATTGTTCTGATGTCAGCATTTTCTCATGCAAACTTTGTTTTCCCCCAATTGAGCAAAGAAGCTGTCACCAAGAGTGAAGACAGTTTCGACGGAGGAAGACAAGGAATGCAAACTCATTGGATGTTAAGCAACGTTCTGACTGACTAATACTGTGGTTATTGCAGTTATTGGGACAGCTGTCTAAAAACACTCACATCCTTTTTAACTGAGGTCAAGTGAGAGAAATCATGGTTTTGTCCTTTCCACGAGTCTATTTGTGTTTTTCAGCATGACCCAAAGTAGTTTTAAATAGCTTAAAGGAAGAGAAATACATGTAATTTTCCTTTAAACAAAACTGTTTGACTGTGCCTGAGTACAAAGCTCTTCATTAATGTCAGTGGGCCAAATATATCCAGTCACCTCACAGATTAACAAATTGAAATAACCATATGTCATCTGACATCTTATTTGATAGACCTGTTTTTGTCCGCCGCTGGGTCCATCTTCTCTCTGACCCAAGAGAAAAATGGCTGTCATGAAGTCTGTGAATCTCCAAATGAAGCGTAAGGACAAATCATAAATATGAAAATATATCAGACCGCAGTCACAAGGCCTGCAGTTTTATGAGAAGCCCATGGTTTGTGCCGACACACTCACTGCATTTTACATGCTGTATCTGACCACTGGTCACTGCTCATGCTGCTTTCCATTGCCCTTGAGCCTCACTCATCTACTCTCTCCAGGTCAGTGTGGTGAAGGTTCACTCAGGGCAGAGGTCTGAGGATCGCTGCCTGCAGTGTGACATCCTGGTCAAAGCTGTGATTTATGTATTCACATCATGTTTTAATAACTCTTAGATTGGAGGTGCTGTTGCTTCTTTTTGTAAGGAAATCAGACATACAGATGTGCAGAGAACAATACGCCATGAAACAGAATTGAGAGTACTCAGCAATCATGTGTGGGAACTACAAATTTGATGCTATTGGGGTGAGTCTCAACCATAAAACTACCAATACCGACAGTAAAGCTCAACTTTTGCCTTCGTTCTCATTGTTATGTAAACGAGGCCTCAGACCAGCGTTTCCAGTGGCACTGTGTGACGCCCCCTAACTCCATGGACTGCGTAACATTAGATTTGCGTTTGACTTATTTTTATTTGTATTTGCGACATATTTCAGTTTACTATATTTATTTTTGGTATTAATGTATGTGGTGACTTATATATAATTGAATGGTTTTGTCAGGTGTTTTTTTGATTTGATGTAAGTTCTTGCACTGCTCTAAGCTACACAACATTGGTTTGTACCTGAGTGTTGTGGGTACAGCCCAATGAAGGGGCGGACAGGGTGGTGAGTGAAGACCGGGAAGCCTCGTTGTTTCTATACTGGAGCAGCTAAATGAACAGCCTGAAGCTGTCTTGCCGTTTTAGTTGTCAATTAAGCACGGGGGGGGAGTAAAGCTTAAACTGTAACCCACCGAACATACTGCCGAGGAGATGTGGAGCCAAACACATTTTCAGGGTTACAACTGCAACAAACTGAAAAAGGCATTCACAAGTAAGTTTTCATGTTGTCCAAAAGATTTGCCGGGATTTAAAATTCCCTCCCAATAAAGTTGCGTGTGCCAAAATGTCCTAAGTTTGTTTGGCGACTGCCATGTGAGCGAATTGCATGGCAACTCCAGGTGAGTTTCAACCCAATTTTCACCCGGCGTTCATTGAAGATACATGCAACACCTGTGCAACATTTGAATTCAAGCAATATTTGTGCTTATTCACACATTTCATGTGCCAAGTGAGAGCATTTGCATATCTGTCTCATTGATCACAACGTACATGACATAAACTTCAACTGAGATGTTAGCAAGCTGCGGTGAGATAAGCTTCATGATGACAGCAGGAATGTTTTCCATGGAAGGGAACCAATATCAGTGTCATGCACCATCAGCAGAGCAAGTACAGGCATCCAGCTGCATGTCCTCCTGAGCCACTTCTCTTGTTCACGCACGCACACACACACACGCACGCACGCACGCACACACACACACACACACACACACAGACTTCAATAAATACAAATACTACAGAATTACAATGACTTCAGTACTCTCTATTTCATCTCCAAAGTTAAAAAAGAAATGCTGCATGTAGTAGAGTACTGTACATCCTGGTGGCTGGTTTAGTTGAGCTGAGATGGCTGCTTGTCTGTGTTCTCACATAGCCTCCACCCTGAACTCATGTCCTCATGTTGTCCCACACGCTGTCTTCCCCCGTTGGTTGCTGTGTGCTGCAGGAATGAGTCCTCTTGCTCTCCACAGACAAGCAGAGGTATGTGTCAGGGCTGAGCTCGGCTTCTGAGACCAGACAGCAACTTTTTGAGTTAAGCTGCCAGGAAGATTTTCTTTCTTGGCATTCTGTGAGTTTGACTTCTCTAAGGAGAAAAAAACCACATGTCCTTCCAGCTTTCACTCCTTTTGACTCAATTCTGGGTTTTCCATCCAGCCAAACACGATTGATTTCATCTAAACGAAACAGAACGACTGAGTATAGATGCTACTTTGACCGCGGTTCTCTTGCAGTTCACTTTCTGACTGTCAGTGGAGATCAGAGTTGTCAGTGAAAGGTTTCAGTCAGAGAAGAACATTTTGGACGACACAGTAATCTCAGAGCATTTCCTCAGAAGCTGGAGGGACTTTCTACGGAACCTTTTTGGCACTAAGAACAAGAGTGATACAAGTCTTCACATGGTTGTCAATTGAGGTCCCCCCCCACCCAGTTAAAGCTGCTTAGGGGTCACAATCATTCCAAATGGTAGGATACCGTCATATGATGGCAGTTAAGACAGTTTCCAGTTTGTCTTCAGACTCAGTGAAGGATCATTCCCTCTCATCACATTACAACCATTCCCATGTCTGTTGGTTCAAGTTCATCTGTATGGATGTATGCATTCATGGGCGATCCTTCACTTTGTGCCATTTTATGCCAAACAAGTGGCAACAACCCACACGACAACCTTGTCCAGCCACGTCTGATGGTTCTGCGTGCTTCCTGGGTGGGCCCTCATTCCAGGGAATACAGAACAAATAGGGGAATAAGAGATGAAGCGTGACATTGTTGGTTGTAACAATTATTTATTGCCAGTCCTCGTTGCCGTCTTTGTGATAGCAGGATAGCCCACTGACGCTGCAGGGTGGAACTATAGAGTGGTCTCATATTCCAACCGCTCCTGTACCAGAGCATCATCTTTATATTGCAGCCGTGGAGGAGTCAGAGAGCAATCTATGGCCAGGATTGCTTTGCGTATACTGCGGTCGAGAACGTGGCGTTCCCAGGCTGGATAATGGTTCCTACAAAGGTCGATCTTGATGACAGTCTCATCTAGACGTGGAGCTCGAGATGATGGCGTCGATGGCACTGTGTGTCGAACTTGAAAGACCGGCATGCAGCCGTCTCGCTCAGAATACTTTCCCAGGTCACGCTCCAATGTTGTGGTCGCTCCCCTGTTGGAGCGCAGTGAGTTGGTGGCACCTTCTGATGGTAGTGTGGAGAACTGAGCGGTGGCATCCAGGTCCAGGCCCTGGCCACTTGGTGAGCGGCCGAAGCGGGGCCCATTGGGATGGAAAAAGGCGTAGTACATCAGCATGAAAACCACACCAGTGAAGAAACTGCTGAAAATAACACAGAGTGCTGGCACTGCGAAGGCATCAGTAGTGCTTGGCGATCGGTAGAGATACCACAATGCACTGAGAGCAGCATTTTCCACTAGGATCACCAGGTAGTAGATGAAAAGTCGACACCTGCATGAGATTTGACAAAGAAATTGGTCAGATTCAGTATTTGGTGTATTGGCATGTAGAGATAGGTGGAAATTAAGATATTTAATAATAAAACATTTCACTGCTCACGAGCACTTTTTGATCTAGACTAGACTTTGTTTCAGAGTAAGTCTGCTTCATTTAGACAGGTGTGGCCAGTGGACTTTCCAACGGATGGAGCAAAAGGACCATTTTGTGTGTGTTTGTTAATGACTTAAAATGACCTGCACAAACAACATGAATCAGAAGAAGCAGACAGAAAGAAAAAGTTCTCTTGGGAGCAGATGTGGATTAGGGAGGAAGGCACTCATTAAGACTATATATTGCGGTAGCCGACTAAAGGAATGGGACTTCTGCTTTCGGTTCGGGCCAATCAATGAATTGGGTTTCTACATCATCATGCTTTCATTCCTTGCTGGTCAGTGTTCATTTCAGGCAATAGTGCCCCCAAACAAGTCGATGTTGTAATTGCATGACATTGGCCAGCCTCTCAAAAGTGCACTGTGAAAGCAAACCAAGCCAAATGAATGGATGCAAATTTCCAGCACCCACCCTGCCATTGAACAGAGTCCCTGGACTGTCCTGGTGTAAAAGCGCCCTCTAGGCACATGTCAAATTAACACTGTTGAAACGTGATTATGATGTTGAGATGCATCCACAAACAAATTTGTCTCAATTGCAAGTATTCATGTATTTGATCTGATAGCTGTGAGAGCAATTGTATTGAGGGGTTTCTGTTTAAGATGCATCTAAAGACATTTCTGGAAGTACCTGATCCTTTCAGATACTCACTTGACTTGATTCAGTAGTGCTATCAAACTGAAACCATATACTGTAGATTACCAAGTGACAAACTAAGAAAGAGCCAGATTTACAAAGACAAACTTCTATAGTATTCTCACCTTGTCCGACCCTCCTTGACGTTGAACCAGGAAAAGATGTATATTATGCCCACCACCATGTCAAACACAATCTCCTCCCACTTGCTGATGCAGAAATCTGTTTCACAGTGGACAATCCAGAAGGTCATGATGCACCAGTGCAGGACGATGAAGATTCCAAAATAAAGCTGAAACACGGAGGCGAACAGGGCGAAGGTGATGACTCTGGCTGCGATGGTGAAGAAGTGCCAGCAGAACTGGATGATGACTGCCAGGTAGCTGATGGGCTTCTTGTCATCACGAGACTCTCGTAAAGCCTTCTGGTAGGAGGCAAGAGCCCAGGCCAGAGAAACCAGGGAAGCCGCTGCAGTAATTCCTGAAAGAAGCACCAACACAAGCATTATGACTTTAGAGCTCCGACAGTGCAACACAAATCCTCAGGTCTTCTGACCCGCTCCAGTCTGGGAAGAGGACCGTACTGTGAGTGGAGACCTGTACGTGACACAATCATCAAGAAAAGCACAGTTTCAGATGTGAAGGTCTTTAATTCAGCATGTTGCCTAAGCCTGGCACTAACATTAGGATAATAGGAGTCCAGAGGAAGCATCTCATAACTTCCAATAAAGTCCAACAAAAAAACTCAACTTGTTTAGAAATATTGCTTTGTATGTCCAATGTATGGTTATTAGAGAAATCTTAGTCTCGTGCAATTACACCCATGATCATTTAAGATTGTAAGGAAAAACCAAAGCGTGGCACCCCTCTAAAAGTATGTTTTTGTGCCTTGATTTTAGAGGCTGATTCTTTACATTCTGAAATTGTGCAATAAGATAGAAGAGACGAGTTTGGGGAGTGGATCCGACAGACACCAGATTAAGATACAGTCAGTGGACTTTTGACTGTTCCTCAGACCGGAAGAAAGAAAGACATTGCTCTGTTTCATATGTATCTACTATTGGCACATTTGGCAAAGGGAAGGCATCAACATGAGCGTCGGCTGGGATATAAAACTTACTATACAATATTGTGACATGAAATCTAATATTAACTTCAAATCTGTTTTAATGAATTCAACCAGGGGTGGCCAA
>NC_137659.1:24603656-24628656 GCF_963422515.1 Blennius ocellaris
TAGTACCACCAATACCAGACTAGTACCACCAATACCAGACTAGTACCACCAATACCAGACTAGTACCACTAATACCAGACTAGTACCACCAATACCAGACTCGTACCACCAATACCAGACTAGTACCACTAATACCAGACTAGTACCACCAATACCAGACCAGTACCACCAATACCAGACTAGTACCACTAATACCAGACTAGTACCACTAATACCAGACTAGTACCACCAATACCAGACCAGTACCACCAATACCAGACTAGTACCACCAATACCAGACTAGTACCACCAATACCAGACCAGTACCACCAATACCAGACTAGTACCACCAATACCAGACTAGTACCACTAATACCAGGGTTAGCTGTTCTTCACAGGGGGGGGGGGGGGGGGGGAGTGCACATGTGCAGTAAGAGCGTCCAGCAGTCTCTACAAGAGGGAATCGTGACTGTGAAAGAATAATTGCATCTTGGGAGCCGGCATAAAACTTTGTGGACACAGTGAATGCACACACCTGTGTTGTGCAGATGGACCCCCCCAAAAGTGAAGAAGACTTTGCAGATTCACTCGTATTTGTTGTCGCCTTAGTTTGGTGTTTTTCCACACAAGAGTGTTTGTTGCAAGTATGTGGGAAGGATGTGCACATGTTATTTGGGGGGAGGCTTCTGCTGAGGTAGGTGGGTTTGGAGATGGGTATTTGGGTTCATTGTTTTGGGGTTTGTTGTTTTTTGAGTTTTATTGTGTGCACATATTACCTATATGAAAGAAACTCACCTCAAAGATTACCTTAAATCAATGGGAAGAACAAGTCTATCACTCATCATTCAAAAGCATGTCTACAGTTCTAGCCATCATATTGTATAAGTCTATTCCATTTATATGTTCTCACAAAATATTTGACCTTAATGGTGGATATGTTACTGTCACTGGTTACATCCATAGCACCTGAGTGATTCTAGCAAACCTTTATACTCCTAAAAGTGTGTTTACACATAACGACGACAAGTCACGAAATGCACGAACCTCAATTCCTGACTGTGGATCCTGATTTTTCCCGACAGTGGCAAACTGTCATGAGGCATTACAATTAATAGGACAGAACGGTGGTCATTACACATGGTCACCAACATTGTATTGTAATATGGTGTTGCGTGCTGCTGTGTACCATTGTGTGTCATCACTTTCTCTTCGTGATCTGTCACTCAGGTGGTGAGTTGGGAGAGTTTGGTGTATACAGTGGTACAGTCAGGGTGAACTCTGTGAAGAGGAGCAGGGAGGGAAAAGGAATCCAGCCGTCTTAGATGCAGTCTCACGGATGTTTGCCCAGAGTGCAGAACAAGCCAGGTCTGCGACTTGGTGTGTCTGTGGCTCAGTCATTGTTCCATCAGCTGTGTAAAGTTCCCAGCGCCCAGAGAGGAGGACGCTGCCACGGGTCAGGCTGGCACGCTCTGCTGTGCAACGCCACAAATCACTACCAAGCAACACATGACGTGTATTACCAAGGTTTCCACAGTTACCTTCAAAAACTCCTCTGATTGCTTATTACTAATCACTCCTTTCAAAAGTAGCTTAGTTACTTCACTGATTACTGGTTTATAAAAGTAACTAAGTTAGATTAGACATTACTTTTTAGTTCCTTTCAGCAGCTGCTGACACCACCCTCCATCATCTGAACATAAATTACAACTGGTTTTGTCAAAAACGGTGCTGATCCCTGCTTCCTGCTCCAGCTGGTACATGTTTAACCTTTGACCTCCAGCTGCTACATGTTTAACCTTTGACCTCCAGCTGGTACATGTTTAACCTTTGACCTCCAGCTGGTACATGTTTAACCTTTGACCTCCAGCTGCTACATGTTTAACCTTTGACCTCCAGCTGGTACATATTTAACCTTTGACCTCCTGCTGGTACATGTTTAACCTTTGACCTCCAGCTGGTACATATTTAACCTTTGACCTCCTGCTGGTACATGTTTAACCTTTGACCTTCATTCTTTGTTGTATTTATATGTGACTCTTTTATTATCAGAGTTTTACTATTACCGGTATTTATTTACCCAGAGATGGAGTTGTAGTCTGTTGTTGCACTATTTATTTATTTATGTATTTATTTATTTGCACTGCCTGCTCGATGTGACTTCATTTGCCCCCCTCCTGGACAAATAAAGTCTTTCATTGATTGATTGGTTGATTTAAAAAAAGAAGGGTCTGATTGCAATGTTAAGGTTTATTGATGACATCTAATTCTTTCTGTTACCTGAACGCACCGTTAGAGCGGGTTGGCCTGTGATTGGCTGAGAGTGGAGAAGGGGGCGGGTCAGGTGACTGCGTCACTGTGTGAGTGACTGCAGAGAAAGGAGGAGCGGTTGGTTCTGGTTCATAATAAAGCAGCTTTGCAGACAAGAAGCTCGTCTTGCAGGACACTAATATAACGCACAGTGACTTGGACAAGTAACTTTAATCTGATTACTGGATTGGAAATAGTCACATGTTAGATTACGATTACTGAAAAAAGTGCTCATTCGAGAGTAATCAATTAAGGTGTTACCGGCATCACTGGTATTTACATATACTTTTATTCATATATTTCATATTTTCTTCTACTTTTCTGTGTGATCAGAAAACATGTTCTGTGTTATCTGGCGCCAGCCAGTCTTGAGTGTTAGGTCATAGGTCACTTTTCATTCTGTTTTGAGAAGCTAAGCTGTGTGGGGAGTGTGGGGTAACCAACATGTCCGGACACCCTCCGTCCAGAGTCTTTTTTTTCAAAGAACTATTAAAACTTGAACACAGGTGCAGCTCGAGGAGACACATTTCTGCATGCTGATCCTGCAGCCCTCTCTGTGGTCATAGGCTATGATTATGATACTACACATTTTATATTAAATATCTTTATCTGTTGGGATCTCACAAGACCACAGAAAGTTTGGGCATTTCTCGGGAAAGGCAATTTTCACAGTCGTGACGTATGAATTCTGACCCAGGAATGTGATTGACCATCACACCCAGTGGGGGGACCTTTTGTCACTGCAGACCCTCCCCCGCTTTCTGCTGAAAAGACACTTCCTCCATGTACTCAGCCAGTCACTGATTGGTTGAAGCTCTCAGTATTTGACACTTTCAAATCCACAAACGTTCGACAGAAGCTTGCAAAAGCAGTCTTGGGGAGAGTCTTCTCCTGTGAACACCAAGGAAGAGCTGCTTCCCAGCAGCTCAGCTCACCCAGTGTTAGCATACAGCTAACACCAGAGACAGCTCACCCAGCGTTAGCATACAGCTAACACCAGAGACCTGCAACTAAGGGCCTTCACTCCTCAACTCCTCTGCTGACCCACCACGAGGGTCAGACCTTCCCCTGGTCCAGAGACCAGCACCCAGAGTCTGATCTCCCATCAACCAGGAAAACCAACCAGTTCCTCCAGGACGGACCAGGGAAACGACGCCTCACAGAACTTCTTTGTGTTTTCCTCAACCAGCAGGAAAACCATCACAGACCTGAGCGACCAGCTCCTCAGTCTGGACAAAAGGAACAACCAGGAGCTGCAAAGAAGGACTCCTGAAACATCAACTTCATCTTCTTCTCCTCAGCCTGCAGAACCAGCAACCACAGTTAGCAGGAGGTGCTAACTACAGGAGAAGACACCAGCTTCCCTCCAGCAGGACAACAACTGAACTCCTTCAAGGAAGTGGGAACAACAACTGGGCTTTACCTGAGATTAGTTAAACCTGATGCTATGATAGAACTGTTTAACTTTATGAAGATGTGTTGGTTCTGTTACAGTGATTGAGTTCTATAGATAATGATATTAGGAGCAGTTATCAACCTGTAAACCAACGTTAGCTCTGCCACAGACACAGGGTCTGCATGCTAATCTTTGCTTTACTAACTAGTTAACTCACAATCCTACACATATCACATCAAAGACAACATCACACAGTAACCGAACACCATCTGACGACTCCTGACGTTTTACAAAACAAGTCTCATTCACATCAAGTCATTCTAGAAATGGTCCTTTAGCAGAGACACACAGGAAGCAGATGCTAAAGACTAGCTTCCATGTTCCATTGTTCTCCAGCACATGGTGGAGACCCAGGACAGACTTCCTGCTCTCTGATAACCTCCATCTGAATGGAGTTTCTTGTGATCCGCCATCTTGTTTTGTAGCTCCATCACACGTCTCACACACACACACTCCCTCCACCCCTCTCTCTCTCTCTCTTTCTCTCTCCACACACACACACACACACACACACACACACACACACACACACACACACACACACACACACACACACACACACACACACACACACACACACACACACACACACACACACACACACACACACACACACACAGCTGTATATAAGTAGTTAGAATCTGTGTTTATTTGTTTTCATTGTAAATAAATATAATGTTTGGAATCATACTTGCTGTTTTATTAATGAGCACAACGGTGAATGAAATGTCGACTCTTCTGTGTCAAGAACTCCAAAATCCTTCAATCTTTACTGTTAATTCTGGTAATTGTAATTAATTTAACTATTAATTCAAATTCCTGATTAAGTGTTTAGTATATCTTATGAGACTGATAGAACTGAATTGGCTATCATTTCCTGTTAAGACAGGTGGAGCTCCGAGGTTCTGATACAGATCAGATTAAATTTCAATAACATTATTAATAACTATCTTTGATAATTATTAATCATTATCGATAGCCAACCACAACATAACTGGTGATCCTTATGAGGTAAGAAATCCCTACATATCCAAGCAAGAAGTTTCTTCATTACCAGGGTTTAAACATGACATCTAAAGGTAAAATGTTCATTAATTAGAATACATAAACTGGTCTAATTATACAGCGCATGCAGATTTTCAAGACTTTGAGAAAAAGTATTGCCATCGTTAAAGTTTGCTTATGCAGAAAATAGCATTGGCAGTATTCTGTTGGACAGTTACACTCATGTAAAAGAGACAGAAGGATGAGTGAATGAATGGATTCTTTCAGTATGACCCCCCCCCACCACCCCCCCCCCCCACACACACACACACACACATATTTTTCCTGAGAATTATTCATGAACTTGTGTTTTGACCTCAAGTAACAGCAAGCTTGTACAAGATACATGTAACCTGTTGAGTTCACTCCTGTTGGCTTCTCTCTATTTTGCTTTATTAATAGCCTACTCCCAGAGAAGGCTTGGAGAAGCTACGTGATAATCAGGAGATAGTCTGAGGCAGGTCTAGAGACACAGCAGGGGTGCTTTGAGGTAACAAACTGGCACACACTGTGAGAGCCACACAGCAAGAACAACTGGCAGCAGCACAGAGAGCATCATAGGATATACATATATTCTGTGTGTATAAAGGCCCTTCTATACTTTCCACATTGTGCATTAGCAGGTTGCTTTGACTGGCATGCAGACCGAGGGTGCGTGCGCTTTTCCATTCATACTACATTTCAGGGTTCTGCTAAGTACGCATTCCATTATGTAATGTAACATTTCCACTTCTGGTGGCAGGTGTATTCCTCCATTCCTAACGTTTTTTATATATATATATAGAAATACAAAATAGATATATAGATATATCTATCTATCTATCTATCTATCTATGGTGGCGAGTGATACATTTCTTAGGTGGGGCTCTTCCTTTTTATTCCATCTCAGTCAATGTTAACTTAATTCCAATACAGTGTGTTTATGAAGGACATTACAACAATCTTGCCTTTTCTTAGATTGAGAGGCCCCCAGTGTTAAAAATGATTGCACAGCTCGTGAATAAAGAGCACTTTTTAAGATGATACTTATATTAACATACTTGTAAACAAATGCATGCAGATTCTTAATTTCTCTCTTTTAGAAAGTGAGTGTGTTTTTGAGCTGATTTACTTGAAATAACAGTCTGAGTTCAGAGAAAACTAAAGACAACCAAGCGTTTGGCAGGTTGTCCCCTCATCACGGTGTGTTAACAGTTAAATATGTGTCTGTGCTCAGTACAGATTGGTCTGCTCCTCTGAGGTTCGACAGTATATCTATTCCAAAACAATGTGAGGAATCATTTGTGTCGCCCATCCATGGAGGCTGATAATGTCTTGAGGGTATCTTTGCTTTTCTCTTTTCCCTCCTCCTTCCTGGGGAAGTGGCCTGTGGTTTGGTGAGGTTCATCTGGAGGAATGGGGTGCCTCGTCTCGTCATCTGTGGGGCTGCTGGGTGTCGAGGTGGTGGGGCTGCCCTCTGGCCCCTCTGCCTCCTCCCCCCGCCCACCATTGTCCTTACCTTCTTCCCCTTTTCCCCTTTCCTTGGGGGGCCTGGGGCCCTCCTCAATGCGTGGGGGCAGCTGGGATCCTGGGTGATCCCTGCAGCCTGGTTATCGGCCTGCCCCACGGGCTCTGGCTGGGAGGGGGTGCTTGATCTGGGGGCACCTGACCTTGATCGCATCCTCCCACAACGGTTTTTCTTGCGTGCATACCTGGTGGGTTGGGGTTGCCAGAGGGCACAAAGGGCCTATCTCCAGGATATCCGAGGGTCCCCAGGCCACCTTGGGGGTGGCTCTGTGTTGGTTGGCCTGTGGCGGTGCTGGTGTGGGCGTTATGGTGGGTGGCCTGGACTCGGTGTCACAGTCTGTGTCTGGGTGGGAGTTTGGGGTGGCTGGTCTTCCCAGGGGCCTTTCTGGGCCCTTGATTGTTTGCGCCCTGGCTGTGTGCCTCGCCGGGGCTATTGGCCACATCTCCTTACCCTGTGGTTACCTGGTCAGGCTGGCTGGACCCATACTTGCATCGCCTTCTAAACCACACCACAAACACCCCACACACACCTCATACACACCCATGGAACATGTTTTTTACACACTACACACACTGGGGTGAAGGATTCGGGTGGACCAGGTAGGGGGTTCTGGTGGGATAGGCTCCAGTAGTGTCCTGCCACCTTTTGCTAAGACCCCACCTTGCCCATCCATGCACCCAATTCTATTGCACCACACAGCACCTTAGATAACACAAAGTAACAGGGTTTGGAGATTTGGTTAAGTTGGGATTAGGAAACATATTAAAAGGGAGGGATGGTGACTATCACTTTTCATGTTTGGCATGGCTTGTGGGGCCCTGCCCTCTTCTTGGCTGGGACACAGTAATAGTAGTTATGGTGGAGTGGGTTCCTGCGCACTGGGGGTTGGAGTCTGGAGGGGTTGTGGGCCTCTGTTTCGAGATCTGTCTGGGCACGAGGGAGGGGTGTCCTGTGTCCTCTGAGGCTCCAGTGTGCTGGGGACGCATCCTAAACTGACATTGGCTTAGGCTGGGTCTGCATGGGGCCGGAGCGTGCAGGCCCTGGGCTCTCTGGCTCAGGCTGGGCCCGAGCCGACACCTGGAGCTTCCTTCCATTTTTGCCAGCCCTTGGCTGGGCTGGCTCCCCAGGGATGACTGCATTTTGCTGGTTCGTTGGGCTGCTGCCTGGTGCTCCTGGTTCACTCCCTCGGGTCGTGGGGTGCCTCTGGCCTCTGGGGTTGAGGTTTGTGAATTGGGGGTTGTGGGCAGTGGGGGAAGGTTGGTAGTTGTGGAGGCTGGGGTTGGTGGTGGTCAGGATGGAGGCCTGAGCATAGTTCAGTGGTTCTCAATTATTTTCTGTCATGCCCCCCCTAGAGGACAAACATTTTTTCAGGCGCCCCCCCCGAATTGTACTACCATTGAGAACCTGATAATATTTATTTATTTATCTGTATAAACCATGTATGAGTTGCTGGCACCAGTATTCTGCATACAATCGCCTGATTATCAAAATAAATTAATAAAATGAGCTGGAGGCCCTTTTTTTTTATCGTTCAAACATGAATAAAGACACTAATACTGAAAGTTGTGCCTGCCTCACGCCCCCCCTGACACCCCACCACGCCCCCCCAGGGGGGCTCGCCCCACCATTTGAGAAGCACTGGCATAGTTGGAAAACACTAGTTAATTACACCTGTCATCTTAGTAGAGATCTAGATCACTGGTCCCATTGTAGACTTAGTACTTAAGCCCCGTATCAATAGCCTCCAGGATGAGACGAGTGTTGTAACGTCACATATCTGAGGAGCTCTAAGCCCCGCCTACTTTTTAACCTCCTTTCTGCAGTGGAAACACGGCTTCCCCCAACACACATCACACACACTGTGGTGTGAGACTATCCTCCCTGGTCCACAGTAAGCAATGGCACAATGCAGCCATTTCCCTTCAGGGAGGGCTGGTGATCATCAGTGAAATGAAAGAAAAAAAAGAAACCTATGATGATCACTGATTGTCTGAGAGCTTGGCAAGATGGACATGTGAAACTGAGGTGTAAAAAAAGACATTCTGTAATTGGCTGTCATTGTTCTTATAGTCCATCTACTTGTGCATGTGCATAAAAACTAGCTGCCACTGTCATGGTACCGTTTAGTTTAGTTTAGTTTAGTTTAGTTTATTTCGGACATGTTGGTACATAACAAAAAGGTAAACTAATACAAACAAATAACAAACATAACAGAGCAAAGCAAACAAGCCAAAACAAAACAAAATAGTAACATAACTATTAAATGCTGGCCCAACAAATCCAAAAAGGAGTAAGAAGAAGCAGAGCTTATTTAGTCCTACCCCTTAGTCAAAGCATTCATTTGTACCTTTGTATTCTATTTGACCAGACATTCATATATAAACACAAAGTAAAGAAGATACGTGGATTTTTTTCCCACTTGTCGAGCGGACCAGTGAGCCATGGGTTGCACTAGTCCTGCAGACTTTGCACTTGTCCTGCACCCAGTGAAATATATATTGTTAAACAAAAAGTGCCATGTGATATTAATTGAACAATTGAATTTTTTGAAATGCTACATTTTGTGTTGCAGGTACATCATCTTTGAGTTTTCTTCCCTTATGGTACACGGCAGGAAACTAGAAAAAGGGCTCAGGATGCCGTCCCCCCCTGTCTCCCTCATCACCTGCCTGCTGCTGGGGGGGGGGGGGGGGGGGTCACATTGGCTTCTGTACTTTTGCTTATGCAATGGCTTCTGCACATCATGCAACAACATCTCTAAGTTCTCCGGTTGTTATAGTTTTTATATGTAACAGAGAATACTAGAGAATTAATTCCTAGTTTTTGACAAAAAGTAAATTGTAGTATGATACATTAAATGGTATTATTCAGTGACCAGAGTACACCAATGAAAAGACACAAAACTGATGCATGACAGAGTTCAGTAATGTCGAAGACAAACTGACAAAATGTGTATCCAGTTTGTTGTCACTAAAATATTTTGAAAACAAGTATTGAAGCACAACTCATGAACATTCAAATGTTCTTATTTCAGGCAATGATCCATGTTTTTTCACTTCCGATCTGATCCCAATATTCAAATGTGGATATCTGCTGATACTGATACTATTCTGATACCAGAACTCTGTTTGCGTAAATAGTATTATTATTATTAATAATATTATTATTATTATTATTATTTAATATTATGATTATATTGTATTCTACATGAGGCAGTAATAAATTGGTCTCTACAGTAAAGTAATAAATGTAGGGATGTATGCATGTTTTCTCTCAAAAAACAACTTGAGGTTAGTAGAAGGTGAGAAAAGGAAGCAGTACAAACTATTTTAGTTCCATTTGGACAATGTGGGGGTCTGAGTGATGTCATCATCTCATAATAAACCAGTTCTATCTTTAAAACCTCACAATCACTTTATTAATTCCTGGAGAAATTCTTCACCAACGCAGCACAAACTGCAGTGTTTCCAGCTCTAACGCAACACAAGTGATTGGGACTATTTCCAGGGAGTTTAGCGCGGAGTATGACGTTGCTTCACGGAGGAGTGAATCGGCTGCTCCAGCGGAGGAGCTGCTGTTTTGATGCTGCGATCAGCGCCGTTCTCCTCGGCGAGCTGACGCTGGCGTCTGGCGGCAGAGCGTCCAGAGCCACAACGGCATTGCAAACATCCACGTTGATGTTTGCTTTGTGGTGTTTTGGGCGTAAAATACATTAAGACAGCGGACAGGTCATGAAAAGCTGGTGAGTTGCCTTGCTCACTTCCCAAGCAGAGCAGCCAGCAGGCAACAGGAAAGAGACGAGGCTTCATGGACCTGAAACCTCCACAAGTTGGATCAGAAAGTTCTCATTTTGCAGACATGCTCATTTAAACAGAGTTTACACATATTCTTAACATTTGTTACGTGAGCTCAAGCACCCGAATAGACACAAATAGGACATTTGTGATCTTTGTGGAGCATGTTTTTGGCTGCTGAGAAATCTTCTGAGAAGATCAAGAATCGTCTGGATTCGTGAAGTTTGCAACTGATTAGTTGTGACACATAACGGTGTTGCGTAATAGAGTGTGACAGCATCCGTAATGTATTCTTGATGGTTAGGGTCCATGACAGCAAGAGCTTCCCTCAGTTAGTCCCTCCCTGCAGCAGCGTCCTCCTCTCTGCACAACTCTGAGACAGGTTCATTCTCTTTTCGTCACGTTGGGCGACTGCCCACATCACCCACGGCAAAATCTGCCACTGTATAGACACAATTCTCCCATTCGCAAAATTCGTGACAGATTGGTGACACACCCTGCAAACCCTGCAATACAGGATTTTGTGTCGCCCACAGGCTCAAATGTGTGGCCCGGGATTCGAAAAATGTACATGAAACAACGGTGAGTTTGGTGTGTCTGCTGCCTGTCGCTCAGCCACTGAGTGAGAGAGTGAAAGTGTGTGTGTGTGTGTGTGTGTGCGTGCGTGCGTGTGTGTGTGTTACCTTGCACAGCCTGGAGTTTGTGCGTCTGTATGATTATGCACAGCTGCAGCACCAACTGTGGAGCGCTTTCCAAAAAGGTAGCCAGCAGATGCAACATGCTCACGTCTGCAAACTCATACACCATCCTCCAGTGGTAACGCCAGCGCTCCGTCTCCACACTCTGACGACTCCGAACTCCCAGGTAGATGGTATGGAAATACCTGTAGGGGCAGAGAGGCCGAGTCAGCCTGAACGTTCCAACATTTTATGTTGAAAAAAAAAAATGTCAATGTTGAAACAGTTGGAATTTCCTACTCTCTGCATCTGATTGCAATTTGTGCCCACTTATGACGTCCACTCTGTATTGAGCAGAGTGGTAGCGCCGGACACTGCCCCCACTCCGGTTGGGGTTTTTTTTTTTTTTTTTTTTAAGTGAACAAGGCTGACATATTATTTCCTGTTTGCCACCACTGGATGTTTACATGAATCACCAGGTTCACACATCATTACAACATAAACAGACCACTTACACACATATATCTGAACACACAAAGTAGCCTATATTAACATGCTTATTGTATATGGCTGTTCATAAAATAAATATACTATTATAAATATTTGAAATCAAGCTATATATATATAGTATATCGTTTTTATATTAAAAAAAAACATTGAATCTCAATTCTGAGGCTGTTCTGTAGATAGTTTTCAAATAAACAACAAATAAAGCAACTTCTGATCAATCCATATCAATTTCACACTTAAAATAATGTACTGATTTAAGCCCCACCTAGTTTCACTTGATTCACGCCCACTTCCGGTTTAGACCCCGCCCACTCGGAGTACAAATACAGATCCAGATCATTTAGATGGTTGAACAGATACAGATAGTGGTGTACTCGCTCATCTCTGCTGTTAAGTTTTGGTTCTCACCTCCATGATACGGCAGTTCAAGTTGCAGATGGTGTCTTCTTTGTCATTTTTAACTGTGCAAGATAAAGTAAGGCTTTAGAGGAGTGACTTTGACCTGGGAGCTATATGTTTGATGTCTTTACCTGTAAGGATGTTATAATATGTGTACAGGAAATATTTCTATAATTTGTTGATATTACCGTTGATTGGTAAAATATAATATTTTCCACAATTGGATTTTTTAAAATAGGACTTAGAAACTATTATTTACACTATTTTGGTATAAATATATATAATGGCCTGACACATCCAAAAAAGGACGTGAAAGAAGCAAAGCTTATTTACTCCTACCTCTTATAGTCTCCATATATAGTCTCGCTATATTTACAAGCAAACCCCCCCCCAAACAAAAAACAAAAACAAACCAAACAACAGAAAAGAAAAGTCAGGAAACCTAAACAGAGATGAATAATAAATGTCCTTACACCTGTGTCTGCAGCCTGTCCCCCTATATCAAAAAATGGCAATAAACAGAAACTCAACTGATTATATAAAAGAAATATGGGAATTGGAACTCGATCCTAAAGTACACCAAACATCCACCAATTTGCGTGCATGGAGGGACTTCTGGAAATTTTCATCAGATTTTTTTTACTCCACCCAGACGATAAAGTAAATACTCGCCATGCTGGAGAAAATGCGTAATGATCAATACAGACAGTTGCAAAAATGGCTAGAACAAGGAAGTGAGGTAAAGTGGATCCACCGACGTGGGAACAATGAACAGACATAATACAGGAAACCTACACACTGGAAAAACTGACGCATCGACTCAGACTACAAGAAGCACAACAAGAAGTGAAGTGGACCAAATGGACCTTGTGTTTGTTTCAGGAACCCAGAGAGCGACAGACAATTGAAGGACGAATCAACGAAGAAGCCGAAAACTGCAAAAAACGGACAAAATAGAATGAAGCTCCCAACAAGATATTACCCCTGTTTTTTCTTTTTCTTTATCTTTTCTTTATCTTTCACTCTTTTTTTCTCTTATATATCTATTTCTACCTCAGTCATGTTAACTTCAATTGCATTTGTTCACCATGTACTGTCCTGTTCTGTCTGTGTTGAAAAAAAGAAGAACAATAAAATCAATAAAGACGAAAGTGAAAAAAACCCAAAAAAACATTTCATCTGTTGTCCTTGAATTCTTAACAGATCCTCACCGTGGTCTCGCCTCATCCCACACCGTAGTCTGAGCCAGACTATGTGCGCGTCTGACGTAATTACGTTAATGCTGCTTTGCTTGGAGGTCCATGGATCAATTTCACTCCCCGCAAAACCACGCGTCATCGAACAGTAAGTCAGTAAGTCCAAATTAAACAAAGAAACAACATGAGCTGCAGCATGAAAAAGCACAAAGTGGATCAGGAAATGTGTCAGTTCAAGTCTGACTGGACTGAACAGTTTAGTTTTATCTTACCGGCCTGTGCTTGATCTGCACACAGACAGGAGCGGTCAGCAAAGTGGATTGTCCATCTTCAGCTTCCTGCATGCCGGCAACTTTAATGTCAACTACCCTCCAGAAATCCCACAGCCGCAAAACAGAAAACACAACGCCGTACAAGCAGTCCGTGTCTATGACATGTCGGCATTGGTATAAGAGAGCAACAGCAGCATCATCGCTTGTTTCATGGAACCTTGCCAAAGCTAAGAAACTATTTACTGATGCTGAGGTAAATAAAAAGTGGTTTTATTAATATGGTTGATGAAGTTTTATGTCACAAGGAAAAAAGCAAGAAGATGGTTGTGGAGCTGTTAAAGGTGCGTTTACACATAATGATGACAAGTTTGGCACGAATCTCAATTCCTGACCACAGATCACGATTTTGACCTGAATTGTATGATTCAGGGCCGAGGTGTCACGCCGCCACCTTTTATCATGCATTACAAGTAAGAGCAGTCATTACGCACAGTCAGCATTATTGTTCCACGGTGTTGCGTATTAATGCACAAAGCTGCACCCTGCGGTGGGCTGCTGTGCCTCGTTGTACACCATCACTTTCATTAATCTGTCAGGAATGTGGCAAATTGGGAGAATTTGTTATATTCAATTATGGATTTAGCTATGAGAGATGAGACCAACCGCCAGGCCAGAGGAAATGACAAATACCTCTCAGGTGCGTCTCATGGAGGCAGGTGTTCACCCAGGTGGTAAAACAAGTCAGGTCGGCAAGTGGGTTTCCAAATATCTGACTCCACACACCCTGTTGTTCTACCAACAGCTCCTAAAGAGTTCACACACCAGGTCACTCAGCATTCAGAGAAGTTCCATAGAGTTGATGAGAGAGGAGGAAGCTGCAGGAAGCAAATGTTGTCCTGCTGTATAACACATCAACATGCATCACAACTAATCCACACTCAGTTACAAACTTTACCAATACAGGTGATTCTTCATATTCTTGGAAGATTCATTGGCCAAAAAGATGTTCAGGGAATATCAGGAATGTCAGGCCCCTTTAAAGGGCCCATATTATACTAAATGGACCTTTTAAACATGATAAAAGTGTTATTTGGGGTTCATCTACATCCCCAAAGTGTTTTTTCATTGATTCCCTCCAGTTTGAGTTCACAGTGATCTTTCTCTGTTCTACCTGGTGGGGGAGCTCAACACCTTGATTCTATTTGATGACGTCACAGAGCTGGAGAAGCCCCGCCTCCAGGAAGATTGACATGAGGAGAACCCAAAACAAGACACGCCCAACACACAGCACCAAATTCTCCTGATTCCCAATATTCGTGACAGATTAGGTTGAGAAGGTGATGATATGCCAACATGATGACATTGGTGAAATGCATAATGACTCACCACCATGTCGTGTTATTAATTGTGACATACGATAACAGGTCGCGACTGTCCATGATGGCGCGTGCCCTGAATCATATTGAGATTTGTGCATTTCATTGTCGTTATTTGTAAATGCACCTTAAAGAAACCTAGACCAAGCTGTGTCTTACACTGTCACGGTCAAGCCATGAGCTGATGTTGTCATGCAGAAATGCAGTATAAAGAGCCTCACAAATAGATACTGGTGTAGCCAGAATAAATCCCTTTGTGATGATGAAAACAAATCCAAGTTTACATCTCTCCTTCTGCTGCAGCTGCATAAAATAGCGGTTACTTTTCCCGAAACTTAAGGTGGACAAGGGTGAAAAATGTCAACTTTTGGTGGTCTTGGAAATAATAAATGGCAAATAATATAATCCTGAATCCCGCCATGGAGTTTGTAGTGAGTACAAGTAAATTGCACCAGACCTCTCTGTGCTTGGAGTGCTGCGGTGCGTTCAATGACTTTTCAAGTCCGTCTTGAAAATTGTTTTAACAGTTAATGTGCAACCAAATCTCTTTGTCTTCTACTTTAGCCATTGGAGGTTGACAAAACCACTATTAAATCAACACAGCTATACTGACACAAAATAGAAATGCAACACTTTTGTTTTTGCTCCCATTTTTCATGAGCTGAACTCAAAGATCTAAAGCATTTTCTATATTCACAAAAGACCTATTTCTCTCAAATATTGTTCACAAATCTGTCTAAATGTGTGTTAGTGAGCACTTCTCCTTTGCAGAGATAATCCATCCCACCTTGAGTCTGTGTCTCACTGCAGTTCCTCCCTGAGCAGGGTGGGCAGGGAAGGCAAGGCACCCAGACCAACTGTGTTGTGTGGCGCCACCACAGCAAATGCGATAAAACATAGGCGGGATTGTGAACGATTACGCAACGGTGATGTGAAGAACGTGGAATTGCAACTGCAGTAGATCCGTGCGGAAGACAGCTGTGGGCCGTCACATTTCAATCAATCCAGTCAATCAAACCACCAATGTGTGTCACGGCTGGGCGCCAGCGTGTGGAGTGTCCTGAACCCAGAAGCAGACCTCAAGCAGGAAGTTGTTTGCAAACAGTAAGGTTTATTGAGGGAACAGGGAAAGGGGAGCTGGAACGGTGACGGGACCCGGGGAACTCCGGGGGGCCTCTTGGAACTGGGACGGGACCTGGGGGAACTTCTGGGGACGGAACCGGGACGGGACCCGGACGGGGAACTTCTGGGGACGGGACCCGGACGGGGAACTTCTGGGGACGGGACCCGGACGGGGAACTTCTGGGGACGGGACCCGGACGGGACCCGGACGGGGAACTTCTTGGGACGGAACCGGGACGGGACCCGGACGGGGAACTTCTGGGGACGGAACCGGGACGGGACCCGGACGGGGAACTTCTGGGGACGGAACCCGGACGGGGAACTTCTTGGAGCCGGCGTCGGGACAGGAACCACCCCGGGGAGGACACTCACCCCCCGGGGAGGACAACACCGACGCACCTCCACACGGAGTGAAGACTAGCAATCCTCTGGCCCCGGACCCTCCTCCCTGCAGGGCTTAAGACTGCTTGACAATCAATTAGCTGATTGGCTGCAGGAGTGCCAGAGAGGATCCGGTGCTGGAGCGAGGTGTGTGACTCCTGACAATGTGTGTAAAGCAGAGAGTCATGTGCTTCATGCTGATGCTCACAGGTCCAGACAGCCCAAATGCTCTCTGAATTCTACTAATAGTGAATTACACTACAACTAAATGACATGAAAAGCCACACCTCTCACACTCATGTGTGAGGATCCACACCTCCTCCAGCACCAGATCCTCCTCACAGACACTCCTGCAGGTAATCTGCTAATTGATTGCTCTTCCCTCTTCAGTGAGGAGGTCCGGTGTCGGAAGACTGTCTCTCTTCCGAGTCGCCTGCTTCGTAAACGCGCTCCAACAGCTTCTCGTTTCAAGTGTCCTCAGTGCACCTCCTCCTGGTGCCTCACTCTGTGTCCTCAGTGCACCTCCTCCTGGTGCAGCTCTCCTCCCTGGTGCCTCACTCTGTGTCCTCAGTGCACCTCCTCCTGGTGCAGCTCTCCTCCCTGCTGCACTCCTGGTGCCTCACACTGTGTCCTCAGTGCACCTCCTCCTGGTGCAGCTCTCCTCCCTGCTGCGCTCCTGGTGCCTCACTCTGTGTCCTCAGTGCACCTCCTCCTGGTGCAGCTCTCCTCCCTGCTGCACTCCTGGTGCCTCACTCTGTGTCCTCAGTGCACCTCCTCCTGGTGCAACACTCCTCCCTTCTGCGCTCCTGGTGTGCTTCATGGCTCCTCACTCTGTGTCCTCAGTGCACCTCCTCCTGGTGCAGCTCTCCTCCCTGCTGCACTCCTGGTGCCTCATTCTTTGTCCTCAGTGCACCTCCTCCTGGTGCAGCTCTCCTCCCTGGTGCCTCACTCTGTGTCCTCAGTGCACCTCCTCCTGGTGCAGCTCTCCTCCCTGCTGTGCTCCTGGTGCCTCACTCTGTGTCCTCAGTGCACCTCCTCCTGGTGCAGCTCTCCTCCCTGCTGCACTCCTGGTGCCTCACACTGTGTCCTCAGTGCACCTCCTCCTGGTGCAGCTCTCCTCCCTGCTGCGCTCCTGGTGCCTCACTCTGTGTCCTCAGTGCACCTCCTCCTGGTGCAGCTCTCCTCCCTGCTGCGCTCCTGGTGCCTCACTCTGTGTCCTCAGTGCACCTCCTCCTGGTGCAGCTCTCCTCCCTGCTGCACTCCTGGTGCCTCACTCTGTGTCCTCAGTGCACCTCCTCCTGGTGCAGCTCTCCTCCCTGCTGCGCTCCTGGTGCCTCACTCTGTGTCCTCAGTGCACCTCCTCCTGGTGGAGCTCTCCTCCCTGCTGTGCTCCTGGTGCCTCACTCTGTGTCCTCAGTGCACCTCCTCCTGGTGCAGCTCTCCTCCCTGCTGCGCTCCTGGTGCCTCACTCTGTGTCCTCAGTGCACCTCCTCCTGGTGCAGCTCTCCTCCCTGCTGCGCTCCTGGTGCCTCACTCTGTGTCCTCAGTGCACCTCCTCCTGGTGCAGCTCTCCTCCCTGCTGCGCTCCTGGTGCCTCACTCTGTGTCCTCAGTGCACCTCCTCCTGGTGCAACACTCCTCCCTTCTGCGCTCCTGGTGTGCTTCATGGCTTCTCACTCTGTGTCCTCAGTGCACCTCCTCCTGGTGCAGCTCTCCTCCCTGCTGCGCTCCTGGTGCCTCACTCTGTGTCCTCAGTGCACCTCCTCCTGGTGCAACACTCCTCCCTTCTGCGCTCCTGGTGTGCTTCATGGCTTCTCACTCTGTGTCCTCAGTGCACCTCCTCCTGGTGCAGCTCTCCTCCCTGCTGTGCTCCTGGTGCCTCACTCTGTGTCCTCAGTGCACCTCCTCCTGGTGCAGCTCTCCTCCCTGCTGCGCTCCTGGTGCCTCACTCTGTGTCCTCAGTGCACCTCCTCCTGGTGCAGCTTTCCCTGCTCTCACTTGCGCTCTCTGCCTCTCAGAGTCTCCATTCCTCGTCTCCCAGGTCTTATAATATCAATAAATCATTGCTAATTGCACCTGCTCTGCTTCTGGGTTTCAGAACTCTACACACCGGCTCTCAGCCGTAACATCATGGTTCTAAAAACCCAATCTCACGCATATATCCGCCATTTTAATAATGTTTAGCAATCACGGAGCTGATCACTGCAATGCATGATGGGAGGGTCCGTTCGTTGTGTTTCCGATGTCACTACTGGGGCTTATATTAGGTTTGTAGAGTTGGTAATGGTTGTGTCTTTGTTGCTTAGTTCATGTAGTTAGTTCATCTGTATGTCAACTTTCCTCATGTGTGCATATGTGTTCCTACATGATGCATAAAGCATAATATAGCACCCCACTGAGCTGAACTGGTCCTCAACACATCTACAACATTTTATCTCTATTCTTCCAGAAGACGTCTTAAGGTAATATGTATAAACTGTATTCTAGTTAGCTCTGTGTGAAATATGATAGTGCTGAGGAGTGGATCGTTTGTAGACAATCTGGACCATTTTTAAATTCTGATAGTGTTACGACTCACAGGAAGGGTGAACATATTTAAGAACACGGGAGAGAAGAGGATGATTTCTTTACACATACAGTTTATTTTAAGTGTTTATTTGGTGGTTTCTCTTCTTCGTATTGTTGAAGCAAGAGCATGCAGGCGGCGTACGCACGAAACCCATGTCCACCTGTACCCTCAAAAAACAGGAAAGCAGGAAAAGTATGAATGGAAAAATGGGCGTGACAGCCCAACAATCAGGTGCGGTAATGGGTGAACTCTGTGCAGGGCCACCAAGCCAGCACTAATACCGGGCTAAGGCAAAAAAACTCAGACTTGACCTAACGGGCGACAGCGGACAGTGGGAGCCTGTATGGAGATGATGCACGTTCCAGGGAGCGGAGAATAAACCAATGAGCGGGTTCTCCCATGAGCGCCAAGCCCAGTCTATTTATAGGTAGTGCGGAAACAACAGATGACAAAAATATCCCCAAAACACAAATGCATTCACCAAATCGAATAAGCTCCAACCATTTCATATTAAATAACTATATTAAGAAAATATTGAGGACAAACTGCCCGTGGGGGTGGGGGGTCTTAAAATAAGCAGAGTTACAGACGAAGTAGGACTAAGGGGGTTGAATTCCACTTCCACTTATTGGGTAAATTGTGGATGTAACTAAAGACGAGACAGTGCGTCTGCAACCACATTGTCTTTACCGCGAATGTGCAAGACGACAAAAGTAAACTTCTGCAAGCACAAAGACAAACCCGTAAGCCAAGAGTCTCGTTGTGCAAGACACAGGACACCTCGCGAATCATGAAGCAGCGAGCATGGGGCCCCTGACCAGCAGAGACTTTGTGTGATAACATGCAGTCCAACATGCCTCAGAACAACAAAAAACAAGTTTAGGCCCAAGGAGACCAAATGATGTAATGCAAACCATCCTGGAGTCAACGCCACCGTGAAGCCGTCCTCACCAGCTTGTGCTGAATTGGACGGCTCCTGTCTTCTGTCCTTACAGTGACACGAGGCTCATATGAACGTCCATTTAAAAGAAAACAAAGAACCTGTGCCACTCCAATTGAACCAAAATCTCCTGTGTGACTGAATCAGATCAAAACCAAAACATGCCAGTCTGGCTGCTTTAATATGTGCAAAATCACTTCCACACACACACATGAGCATCAGAATTTGACAACAGGTCCAGACTGTCTACAATCATCTTCCTCAGAGACACTTATTTTTCCTTGGAAATCCAAAGTTACAACTTGATTCCTCTGTTTTTATTTGTTTGTTTGTTTGTTTTCAAATGCGACAGTAAAGCCACGGTGACAACCCGCCCCGCATGTTTTTAGTCTGTACCTTTTTTGAGGTGGCAATGGTCATAACGTTTTCCTGAAAACGTGGGGAGGGAGCGGCAAGAGCAGGGAGGGAGTACATCAACGCACGTCACCTGCGCAAGGTGCAAGTACATGGCCACACGCCACGTCTGGCCATGAGCAGTTGCGTGTATCGTACGTTGCACGTGTGGTAACTGAGTTGTATGTGCTTAGAATGTGCTTACAACGTAATATCTCCGTGCACGTTATTGTACGAAGGCCATACTTACACGCGCTGCTCACGTAAGGTGTCCTTACTCACTTGCATGTTGTAAGAGCATGCAAGTGCGATGAACGTGACGTTTTCCAGAGAGACGACTTATTATAATTGGTGAAGTATTTGTAACATTTCAACGATCTAGGATAAATAGTGATGTATTTATTACACACACTGCAAGTGGAAGTAAAAAAAAAGAAAAGAAAAGCAGTCATTACATTTCCATATAAATGCGACATATTCCAGAGCAACTTATGTGTTGTTTACATCTTCATGAAGCATTTTTTTATGCATTTTTTGACTGATGCAATAACAAAATTTGTAGGCCCGAACACAGCGAAAGTTCCTCATGCAAGAAAAGTGCTACGGCATGTCTGTCAAACCAAAGCTCTAGATTTACCGGTCGATCTTCGTTCCTACCCTCACCTCTGGTCATGAACTATGGGTCATGACCGAAAGAACGAGATCCCGGATACAAGCGGCTGAAATGAGCTTCCTCCGTAGGGTGGCTGGGCGTACCCTTAGAGATAGGGTGAGGAGCTCAGTCACCCTTAGAGATATGGTGAGGAGCTCAGTCACCCTTAGAGATAGGGTGAGGAGCTCAGTCACCCTTAGAGATAGGGTGAGGAGCTCAGTCACCCTTAGAGATAGGGGGAGGAGCTCAGTCACCCTTAGAGATAGGGTGAGGAGCTCAGTCACCCTTAGAGATAGGGGGAGGAGCTCAGTCACCCTTAGAGATAGGGTGAGGAGCTCAGTCACCCTTATAGATAGGGGGAGGAGCTCAGTCGCTGCTCCTCCTCATCCAGAGGAGCCAGCTGAGGAGGCTCATGCACCTGTCTCAGATGCCCCCCAGACGCCTCCCTAGGGAGGTGTTCGAGGCATGTCCCTCCGGTAGGAGGCCTCGGGGCAGACCCAGGACACGCTGGAGGGACTATGTCTCTCTATGGCCTGGGAACACCTTGGGGTGCCACTGGAAGAGCTGGAGGAAGAGTCTGGGGTGAGGGAAGTCTGGGCAACTCTGCTCAGACTGCTGCCTCCGCGACTCGGCCTGGATAAGTGGCAGAAAATGGATGGATGACCTTTGTCATTTATTTCAAATAAATAATCTGTACTTTGTTCCTGTTCCTAAGTTCATTCTATTGTGATTCCATTTTGTTTTAGTGCTGTCAAAAATAACGCAGTAATTTAATTAATTGATTTGAAACATTTAACTCATTAAAAAAATGTAAAGTAATTAATGCAGTTTTGTTTCCTTCTGTTTTTTATTTTTTATTTTTCTTACTATCTTACTGGAGCCTCATGTGCAGCGTGAGCACTGTGACTCCAGAGCAACACAATACCCAGTGGAATAAGATCAAGGCAGAAACTTTCACTTTAAAAGTTCCCTGATGGCTGATTGAGAAAGTTTAAGTCATTAGCTTTATTGTGAGAAGCCAAATTTAACAACCACAGAAGTAATTCTGCAGCAAAACAGCAGGTTGTCATGTTGGCTGACCAGGAGCCACCATGCTGCTAAAGCTGGAGCAAATACTGGTCAAATATTAATTTATACTCGTTCTCTCTTTCGCTGGCGCTCCTCTATAATATGAGCGTGTGTGTGTGTGTGTGTGGGTGTATTACAGTATATTCTTGCCATTGTGTTCATGTAATACCTTCACAACTTTGTCTCCAGAAATATTCACATTCTCAAAGTGGTGGACCTGCTCTCTAATAAAACCCAGACTTAGTTAGAAGTTTAATAATTAACTATTTATGTTTTTATTATTTTGCTAATCATGCAAAGCTGAAAGGTCATTAGAATTTAAATGTAGTCTCTCTGTGTTGAGTTGACATTAATTCTGTGGTTTTGCCTTAATTAGTATCATTGCAAGCTTCAGTCTTGAGCAGAAAAACAATGCAATTAATTGCAATTAATTACAGGAAATTAATTAGTTTATTTTTTTTATCACGTGACAGCACTAGTTTCTTTTATTGAATGTCTTAATTTTTACGAGATGTCATTGTTCTGATTACTGAGATCAAATGTGTGTATTTAATAATAGCAAAGGTCCATTATCCCATGTTCAGACCACATTTATTCCGTACTCCATCTTGGTTGCCCAGTGCAAATTATACAGGTCTGCCAATGTTCACTATATTGAAAACCCTAAAAAAACCTCTGGGGCCTCATTTATAAAACCTTGTGTAGGATTCTTACCAAAAATGTTTGTGTGGCCAAAGGCTGAAAATGGCGTACACCTAAAAAAAAATGTGGGTCCGTAAAACCATGCATACGCACATCTGCACGCATTTCCTTTTATAGATTCCAGTCCACCGGGAAAGTTGACAGTTCATCTCCGCCCCAACACACCCACATTCTACCATTAATGGTCAACGCAAAGTAACTCGTCAATATATTTGCATCTCAATCAGCCTGTTGATCGCCAGTATTTGATGCTAAATCCTGACAAGAAAACAAAGAAAAGAATTTTACTGAGAGCAAAACAGTGATGGAGGAGGTGGAGGTGAGGCGATGACATTATCTGGTGTCACAGTAGTGGAATCACTAATGAAAGAAAAAGAACAAGCGATCGGCAGCGTATCGTCACCGCTGGAAGTATGGTGAGAGTCTCAGAGAGATCAGTGATTGAAGAGGTGGAGAAGAAGAATCTGATGTGAAGGTGGAGGTCAGAGGAGAGTGACATCATGGGGGGAGTGACATCATGGAGGAGAGTGACATCATGGGGGGAGTGACATCATGGGGGAGAGTGACATCATGGGGGAGAGTGACATCATGGGGAGAGTGACATAATGGAGGAGAGTGACATCATGGAGGAGAGTGACATCATGGGGAGAGTGACATAATGGAGGAGAGTGACATCATGGAGGAGAGTGACATCATGGGGAGAGTGACATAAAGGAGGAACGTGACGTCATGGGGTAGAGTGATATCATAGAGGAGAGTGACATCATGGAGGAGAGTGACATCATGGGGGAGAGTGACATAAAAGAGGAAAGTGACATCATGGGGTAGAGTGACATCATGGAGGAGAGTGACATAAAGGAGGAAAGTGACATCATGGGTGAGAGTGACAAAAAGGAGGAAAGTGACATCATGGGGGAGAGTGACATAAAGGAGGAAAGTAACATCATGGGGAGAGTGACATCATGGAGGAGAGTGACATCATGGGGGAGAGTGATATCATGGGCGAGAGTGACATCATGTGGAGAATGACATTATGGAGGAGAATGACATCATGGAGGAGAGTGACATTATGGAGGACAGTGACATTATGGAGGAAAGTGACATCATGGGGGAGAGTGACATCATGGAGGAAAGTGACATAAAGGAGGAAAGTGACATCATGGGGAGAGTGACATCATAGAGGAGAGTGACATCATTGAGGAGAGTGACATCATGGGGGAGAGTGACATCATGGGGGAGCGTGACATCATGGGGGAGAGTGACATCATGAGGACAGTGACATCATGGGGAGAGTGACATCATGGGGAGAATGACATCATGGGGGAGAGTGACATCATGGGGGAGAATGACATCATGGGGGAGAGTGACATCATGGGGGAGAATGACATCATGGGGAGAGTGACATCATGGAGGAGAGTGACATCATGGGGGAGCGTGACATCATGGGGGAGAGTGACATCATGGGGTAGAGTGACATCATGGGGAGAGTGACATCATGGGTAGAGTGACATCATGGTGGAGAGTGACATCATGGGGAGAGTGACATCATGGGGAGAATGACATCATGGGGGAGAGTGACATCATGGGGAGAGTGACATCATGGAGGAGAGTAACATCATGGGGAAGGGTGACATCATGTGGAGAGTGACATTATGGAGGAGAGTGACATCATGGGGGAGCGTGACATCATGGGGGAGAGTGATATCATGGGGGAGAGTGACATCATGGGGAGAGTGACATAAAGGAGGAAAGTGACATCATGGGGGAGCGTGACATCATGGGGGAGAGTGATATCATGGCGGAGAGTGACATCATGGGGAGAGTGACATAAAGGAGGAAAGTGACATCATGGGGGAGAGTGACATCATGGGGAGAATGACATCATGGGGGAGAGTGACATCATGGGGGAGAGTGACATAAAGGAGGAAAGTGACATAATGGAGGAGAGTGACATCATGGGGGAGCGTGATATCATGGGGGAGAGTGACATCATGAGGACAGTGACATCATGGGGAGAGTGACATCATGGAGGAGAATGACATCATGAGGAGAGTGACATCATGGGGTAGAGTGACATCATGGGGGAGAATGACATCATGGAGGAGAGTGACATCATGGGGGAGAGTGACATCATGGGGTAGAGTGACATCATGGTGGAGAGTGACATCATGGGGAGAGTGACATCATGGGGAGAGTGACATCATGGGGAGAATGACGTCATGGGGGAGAGTGACATCATGGGGTAGAGTGACATTATGGAGGAGAGTGACATCATGGGGGAGCGTGACATCATGGGGGAGAGTGATATCATGGGGGAGAGTGACATCATGGGGAGAGTGACATAAAGGAGGAAAGTGATATCATGGGGGAGAGTGACATCATGGGGAGAATGACATCATGGGGGAGAGTGACATCATGGGGGAGAATGACATCATGGGGAGAGTGACATCATGGGGGAGAATGACATCATGGGGAGAGTGACATCATGGAGGAGAGTGACATCATGGGGGAGCGTGACATCATGGGGGAGAGTGACATCATGGGGTAGAGTGACATCATGGGGAGAGTGACATTATGGAGGACAGTGACATTATGGAGGAAAGTGACATCATGGGGGAGAGTGACATCATGGAGGAAAGTGACATAAAGGAGGAAAG